>NW_027185761.1:62074857-62081992 GCF_028583685.1 Petaurus breviceps papuanus | reverse complement strand
GAGATAAGGCAGATATGTAGAAACCAACAAGAAGCAGCAGCATTTATTAGGTACCAGTTTTGTACTAGGCCCTGGTGATAGACAAAAATAAATGGAAGGATTCCTTACCCTCAAAAAGCTTACATCCTACTGGGGGAGAAACATCATGTACACAGATGATTAAATATAAAACATATACCAAGTAAATGCAGAACAATGGTGGGTGGGGTAGAGAAGAGAAAAGGAGAAAATAAGCTTGCAGCAATTCTTGCTTATTTAAATTGTATGATTGGTTTAGCAAGAACAGCTGAATATCCCTTTTGCTAGGAAGACCCTGACTTTTTGCTGTTCTCAAGGTGAAAGGTCTGGGGAGAACAGCTGTGGATGATGGTGTGCACATTAAGCAGAGAGAGCTGCAGGGAGAGGGCACTGAGGATGGGCTGGGGGTGGGGCAGAGCAGCTGAGAGAGTCTGGCTGGGGCTGGAACCTGCTCCCCCCTCACTTGGAGGCTCCCTTGTTCTTGGCAAGCCTGCTCCAAGGAGATCTGGGGGGCTTGGCAGGGCTGTGCTGTTGGCTGCTTTGCACAGCTGGCTGGCCTTGTTGGTGTTTTCTCCTAGGCTGTAATCTCCAAGTATGTTTGCTGTTTGGATTGGAACAGAAGAAAACATTGGTGGTCATCTGCTGTGATGGGACCAGCCCCATTTTATTCTTCTGTGATGCCTTGGCACTAAGGATGGCAATTGGAGCTAGGCCTGGCCTGAGGTCACTGTGAGTGCCTGCCTCCCCTTCCCTATACATTTCAAAGCATCGAAGGCCTTAGAGCTGGAAGGTATTTTAGAGATCACCTGGTTCAGTCCTCTTATAGATGAGGAAACTGAGGCTCAGAAAAGAAAGTAACCTGAGTCATTGGGTGTCAACATCAAACCTGTGCTTGGATCTCAGTCAGTCAGTCAACAAGCATTTTTAAGAACTTGCTGTGTGCAAGGGACTATACCAAGTGCTAGGGACAAAAAGAAAGGCGACAACATTGTCCCTAGACCAAGGAGGAGGCAATATATAAATAACTGGCTATGTGCAATATATATACACACACACACACACACACACACACACACACACACACACACACACACACATATATATATATGTATTGTGTGTGTGTGTCTGAAGGAGAAGGCAAGAACTTCTACTGTTTCAAAATTTTATTAATTAAAGTCATAGGTGAAATCTCTGTCAAATTTCCTGAGGAGATAAAGATGTGAAGGATACCCACTATACTGGATGGCAGTCAGGATCTAAAACGTGATGTCTCAGTCACTTCATCAGGATGACATCCTGGCCTCAGATGACTCACCAATACAGATGTTACACTGGTCTAACTTCTTGCTAAAATGCACATCTAAATTATTATCCTTTCTTCCTTCAGTTTCCTTCCCTCCCTCCCTCCCTCCTTCCCTCCTTCCTTCCCCCCTCTCCTCTCCTCCCCCCTTCTTTCTCTCTCTTTCTCCCATTCTTCCTCTGTATCCCCTCCAAGCTTCCTTTGTTGCCCCATTTCTCTTCCATCTTTCCTTCCCTCCTTCCCTCTTAGGAGTTACTTCTTGAAGATTTAACAGTCATTTCACCTATCAGTGTCACCTCTAGGGAACTGGGTCAGGTCAGACCTGGTATCACCAATTTCCCTCCTTACAAGTCATTCACGTGCAACCAATTCAACTCAATTCTGAAAACTTTTACTAAACACCACTATACACAAATCACTATGCAGAGAGTGGAGAGTGCATAAACAAACAAGCAAAAGTGGGGAGGCAACAAGTCATAGTGCATTGATGTCAAATTCAAATAGAAGCAGGGCCACTGAGCCTTCCCAGAGAATCCCTGCCAGTTACATTCTGACTGCATTTTAAAATGTAACATTATCTAGGTTTTGTAGTATTTTTATTCATTTGGCTGCATATTACTCAATTACATTTATATGTGGTTCTGGACACATGCTGCACATTATGGGCTGCACAAGGCACTCAGATTATGTTTGACACTTTTGAATGGAAAGAGCATTGACCATGTTCAAATTTCATGTCAGATACTATTTAGCTGTGTGACCCTGGGCAAGTCATTTAATCTCTCTCTCTCTCTCTCTCTCTCTCTCTCTCTCTCTCTCTCTCTCTCTCTCCCCCCCTCTCTCCCTCCTTCCCTCTGCCTTAATTTCCTCATCTATAAAGTAAGGAGTTTGGACTTGTTGGTCTCTAATAGTCCAAACAGCTCTAAATCTGTTGGTCCTACATATGGTTAGACTTTGAATTTTCCCTGCCAACTCTCATGTGCACCAGTAGGTCAGGGCTCCAGAGTTTGGCAGAATATATCACCCCCTCAGGTTTCTACTAGGGGGTACTTCTGAGGGGCAGTGAGATTCTTCTAAATCTGTTAGTACCCAGTATATTTCCAACCCAGTATATTTCTTCTCATTTCTGGTGTAATTGGTTAGAATAAATACTGTCTTTAAAAAACTTATTTATTTATTTTTGCTTTTTGGAGGGGGGGAAGGCAGGGCAATTGGGGTTAAGTGACTTGCCCAAGGTCACACAGCTAGTAAGTGTTAAGTGCCTGAGGCCGGACTTGAACTCAGGTCCTCCTGACTCCAGGGTTGGAGCTCTATTCACTGAGCCCTAGCCACCCCAGAATAAGTACTTTTTGAGTGATTGTTGGGTTCATTGAGGAAGATTTATGAGGTTTTATTAAAATTTGAACAAAGTAATTTGTGAATCTGAAAGTATGGAAACATCACTAGAACAGGAATTCTTAACTCCTTTGCTTGCCCTGGATACTTTTGGTAGCCTGGTGAAAGCTATAAACCCCTTCTCAAAATGTCTTAAAATAAATAAAGGAAATGCTCATTTCCAGTTAGAGGCTGGTGAAAATAAAGAGGTACTTATTTTCCCATTCAAGTTCCCTGACCTCTTGAAATCTCTCCATGGATGTCTTCCGGGGTATGTGGACCCCAGGCTAAGAGACTGGACAGAGAGACCCCTCAATCTTCTGTCTGGATTCTGGTCAGAACATTCTCCATGACCCTCATCAACACTTTAGATGAGCATCAGGTTTTTTTTTTTCTAACTCATTTGACATTGGCCTAGGAACATTGAGCAATGATCTTTATGTAGCCACATCTGTCATTCTGGTATGATATTAATATATACACACCTCTTGTGTGTGAGCTTGCAGAGTCCTTTTCAGGGTTTTTCACCCATCTTTGGTGCTCACCTGTTATCAAACAAAACCTGCCATCTTGGCACTTGGGTTAAACCAGGTTGAGGGTTACCAGGAGATTTCAAACCTGTCTGTGAGAAAGAGGGATGTCTACATACACATATGAAGACTTCCTCTGGCAGAATTGGTAGATGAGGGCAAGTTGTTCCATTGACCATGAAGGTGGCTGAATTAGGCGCTGTGGAGTACTTAGAGCTTGGTCAGACAATGAAGATGCTGAGGTCATCCAGGGCATCCCAGGCCATCACCAGACCTCTTGACTTTGGTCTTGCCCTGGACTTTCATGACTCTCAAAGATTGAGGTTGATGACTTTGCACAGTTCTGCCTCGCTTAAATCCAATTCATCCCAAGTCAAGATATCACCCATGATGTCATTGTTCCTCTCCAAAAACAAAGGATGAACAACAATGTATGCATAGGAAATGCCTTTTTGGTGAGCTGTTCAGGCTGTATTTTAAAGACAGAAGGGTTTGATGGATAAAGTGTTAGACCTGGAATCAGGAGGGCCAGCCTTCAAATCCTGCTTCGGACACTATATGTGACGTTAGGCAAATGGGTCAATCTTTCTTAGACCCAATGTCTGTCAAATGGGTATAATAATAGTATTTCCCTCGTGGAATGGTTGTGAGAACAAGTAAGGTGACATATGGAAGTGGGAACCATCACTTTGTCCTTCAAAGGCATAGATCTAGTTTATGATCTCATTTTCTCTACTGCTGTCAGTTATATGATTGTCAAGTTCTGGCCAGGTTCAAAAACCTCTTTTTCTCTCTTCCAGGTTTTCATCAATTATAACTATGATGTGTTAAAGAATTCTCATGAAGTTCCATAGAAATGAAAAAGTAAGTCTATGGGTCAACCCTTCTGGACATCTTTTTTTGTACCTGTGATTTCATTGGAATGGGGAATTTCCAGTGTGTAAACTCCCTCCACTGATGTAACGCCACTTCTCGTTGTATTTTTTTGTTTATTGTTGCTATATTCTTATGGAATTTGATATAAATCTTAGAGGCCACCTGATCTACCCCTCTCCCTTAAAGGATGAGAAACTGAGGCCCTGAGAAGGTAAGTCATTTGGTCTAGATTGTATGTGTTTATTACTTTTATCTTTGTTACTTGTATTTTTCCATGTCCCTTTCATCTCCCCCATGAGAATGTAAACTTTGTGTTAATAGTGATTGCTTCATTCTTTGTGTTCTTATCCCCAGCACCTTGTACAGTAAAATACTAGTATGACAAATTACTTATTCATTGATTTTATCTCAGTCAGAATTTGAACACAGGTCCTTTGATTTTGATTCTAACAATCTTTTCTCTGCTCCATGTTTGCCTTTGTCTCATAGTCTTAGAGAGCTGTGTGGGAATCCTTAGAAGGTAAATGGCCTGGGGGGAGCATAGTCAAAATGGCAGAGTAGAAGCAGGACCTTACTACTGCTCCAGCTTCCACCTTGCTCAATCCATGTAAAAAGGGGACTCTAAACAAACTTTGGAGCTGCAGAACCCACAAAATGACACAGAGAAACTAACCTCCTACTGACGACAGCCCAGCAGGCCAGCAGGAATCAGCCAGCACAGTGCTTTGGGAGCCTAGCCCAGCCCCATGTAGAGGCTTTAGCTCCAGGGTGGGCCTGACCAGCCGACGGCCAGAGGGACTCCAGATCAGCAGCAGCTGTGGCCGTTTCCAGATTTATCAACACATGGATGGGAAGGACAAAGTGAGAGGTCAGTGCAGTCTGGACTTTGGGACCCAGTAAGTGGGAGTGTATAGCTTTTGCCCCCGGGGCAAGAATTCGCTGAGACACCAGGACAGCCAGCCAGCCCCATGTGACAGCTTCAGCTCCTGACCTGCAGAGTGTAGCAGAACCAAGCACCAGTCTGAGGGGTAATTGATCTTGTTTTAACCTGCTTGGATCTGGATTGCAGTCTAGGGTAGAGGTCCTAGGGTGTGTGTCCAGCTTGCCAGAGCATGTGGAGACCTCAGACAGGGCAGCCAACTAATACCTCTGGCAGCTGAGAAAACCCAAGCATTTGGGACAAAAGCTCCCCTGTATGTTGGCAGAGTCGTACTGTGGCAAATAGCCCAGGGATCAAGTGACTGAGGGACAACATGACCAGGCAAAGGAAACAAAGCAGACAGAAGATTCCAACATTAGACTCCTATTTTGGGGACAAAAAGGAGGAAAGCATGGAACAGAAGGAAGACAATGAAGTCAGAACTCCTGCACCAAAAGCTTCAAAGGAAAATATGAGCTTTTTACAGGCCATAGAGGACCTTAAGAAGCAGATAATAGGGTCGGCCAGGTAGCACAGCGAGTAAGAACACCTGCTCCAGTGTCAGGATGACCTGGGGATCGAATCCAGGCTCAGACACTTAGCACCCACCCAGAAACACCTGGCCCTGTAACCTTGAGCAAGTCACTTAACCCCAATTGCTTAGGGGCAGCCAGGTGGCTCAGCAAGTAAGATCACTGGCCCCAGTGTCGGGATAACCTGGGGATCAAATCTGGGCTCAGATACTTAGCACCACACCCAGAAATAACTGGCTGTGTAACCTTGAGCAAGTTACTTAACCCTGATTGCTTAAAAAAAAGGAGATAATAGAAGTGGAGGAAAAATTGGGAAGAGAAATGAGAACAATGCAAGAGAATTATGAAATGAGAGTCAATAGCCTGACTGAGGAAAATAACACCTTAAAAATAGACTAACTCAAATGGCAAAAGAGGCTCAAAAGGGCAATGAGGAGAAGAATGCCTTAAAAAGCCGAATTTGCCAGATGGAAAAAGAATCTCAAAAGCTCAATGAGGAGAATCATTGCTTCAGAATTAGACTGGAGCAAATGGAAGCTAATGACTTTATGAGAAATCAAGATGCTGTTAAACAGATCCAAACAAATGAAAGAATAGAAGGCAATGTGAAATATATCATGGGAAAACCCACTGACCTGGAAAATAGATCCAGGAGAAATAATTTAAAAATTATTGGACTACCTGAAAGCCATGATCAAAATAAGAATCTAGAAATCATCCCCCAGGAAGTTCTCAAAGAAAACTGACCTGATGTTTTAGAACCAGAGGGCAAAATAGAGGTTGAAAGAATCCACCGATCACCTCCTGAAAAAGATCCCAAAAAGAAAACTCCTAGGAATATTATAGCCAGGTTCTGGAATTCCCAGATTAAGGAGAGAATATTACAAGCAGCCGGGAAGAAAAAATTTGAATACTGTGGAAACAAAATTAGGATAACCCAGGATCTGACGGCTTCTACAATGAGGTATTGAAAGGCTTGGAATATGATATTCTGGAGGTCAAAGGAGCTGGGATTAAAACCGAGAGTCACCTACCCAGCAAAACTGAGTATCATGTTTCAGGGGAAAATATGTGGAATAGAGTGTTCTTGCTGAAAAAAAACAAGAGTTATATAGAAAATTTGACATTCAGGTACAAGAAGCAAGAGAAGCATAGGAAGGTAAGTTGGGAAAAGAAATCATAAGGAACTTATCAAAATTGAACTATTAACATTCCTACATGGAAAAACAATAATTGTAACTTATGAAACTTTTCTCAGTAGATGAAGGGAATATATATATATATACATATATATATATGTATATATATATATATGAGGGTATATGGGCATATGAATACATATGTGAATGTGTGTATACATGTTTACAAGTATACATAGATAGAGGGCACAGGACCAATTTAACAGGAAGGGATGATACTTAAAAGGTGAAATTAAGAGGTGAGAGAGGAATATAATGAGAAGAGATTGGGAGAGACAGAATGGGGTAAACTATCTCATATAGAAGAGGAAAGGGAAAATGGTTACAATAGAGGGGAATAATAGGAAGGCAAAATAGAATGGGTCAACCTTATTCCCATTGAATTT
>NW_027185761.1:62057440-62074847 GCF_028583685.1 Petaurus breviceps papuanus | reverse complement strand
GGTGGAAGGGAGGGCAGGCTGGGGGGGAGGGAAGTTGGAAGCACCCATTTTTGAAAAGGTATGGGATCAAAGTAGATATTAGAATAAGTGGGAAGTGGGATAGGAGGGAGGGAAATATATAATATATCTACTATGTTATTGTTTTGCATTAGCCACACATGTACAACCTATACTGAACTGCTTATCTTCCCAATAAGGATGGGTGACAAGGGAGGAAGGGAATGAATCTGGAATTCAAAGTTTTAAAATCAAATATATATATATATATATATGTATGTATATATATGTACTATTATTAATACTATTTTTCATGTAATTGGGAAATAAGATATACAGGCACTGGGTCATAGAGATTCACTGGAAAAGTTCAAAGGGGTATGGGAGAAAATATGGGAGAGAGCAGATTGAAGGAGGGATATCCTGTGGGACTGCTATTTTGGGGGCGGTGGGTAGGGGAACAACGGGGAAAATTTTTAACTCAAAATGTGGCGGAAATGAATGATGTAAATCAGAAGTTAATAAAGCATTTAAAAAATGAAAAAAAGAAGGTAAATGGCCTGTCTGGGATCACTTAGCTGGTATATGTCACAGGCAGAACTTAAACCCAGCTGTTCTTGACTCCAAGGCTGACATTCTATTAACTATATGACTCTTTCTCAGTATTTTCTTGGTCATACATTTTTGCTCCATTCTTTTGGAAGCTTACTGTCTTTTTTGTCTCTTAAAAAGTGAGCCCCAACTGCCTTTACAACAGGGCCCTTTTCAGCATGTTATTTTGGTCTGCTGGCTCCCTCTGGCATCTCTTCATCATCATTTCTGCCTTCAGACTACTTCTTTGAAATGGGAATGGCTGCCATCATTTCTCCTTCTATCTAAAGGTACCAGAAAGTACATAAGAGTATATTATTACCTGAATTGATGCTTCCAGGTATGACAATTTCCTTCCAAGCACTCTGGATGTTACTAAGGCTTATTTGGACTTGATGTCAATTTTAAAAAATCCACTTCCTAACAAATATGTCTAGAAGTGGGATGGTTTATTTCTGGAAATCTTCAAGTAAAGGCTGGATGGCCATTTGGCAGTTACACTATAGTGGGGATTCCTTTTGCATATAGGTTGAACTAGATGGCTGCCTTTTACAACTCTCAAATTCTGTGATCCTGTGACTTGAGTATTAAGAGATCTAGATTCCGAGCTTTTCTCTATCCCATATTGTGTGACCATAAGTCAATTTCTTACCCTCCCTAAGTCTCCATGTCTCCTAATGGAAAACTGCAATTGTAGCTACTGGTGAATGCCTCAAATGAGATAATATGTGCAGAGAGCTTTGTTAACTTAAATTTATCTTAGTAACTGGTTCTTAGTCTTTTAGTAATTGTCTCATTGTTTCTTAGTAATATCATGACCTAACCTTCATTTGCTACATTCTTTCCTATTAATAAGATAACCATAAATCGTTACATGTTTCCCAGCTATACTATTATTTAATCTTAAACTGCTACATTGTTTCTACTCATTGATATGGTCTAACCTTAGAACACTTCATTGTTTCTACTCGATATTGTAATCCAACTTTTAATTGCTACACTGTTTCCATTACCATTATTATCTACCCTTACATTCCTACACTACCTTCATTGAACATTATGGTCGAACCTTTCATTGCTGTGTTGGCTCCTATTAATTTTATGGTGTCAAACTGGAAATGGAAATTTTCTTTTTGTGCCTACTCTTCCCATGGACCTGGTATAATGTGCACAGAATTGTCAGAGACCCCTGGACATGAGCTGTAATGTAATTGTAGATAAATGTTTCATTTCACATAGCTAATGTGTTGGAAAGGTGATGTGATAATTCCAATTTGAAAGAAATTATTTCTTTTTGGAAAGCTTATGCAGGTGAAATCCTATTATAATGAAACCACTGGGGTGGCCCCTTTCCTTAATTGTGTTAAAGTTTTGTCTTTCTCTAGTGGAAACAGAATGTAGTCAGTCATCAGCCAAAACTTTTCCCTGTTTCACAGTAATGAACTAACAGAATCATTGCTAGATTCCACCTGTGCCACTCTCTAACCACCATGTTTGGCCACTGGCCCAAAATTTGTGGCAACGATTCAGGGGGATTTGAGTTTGTGTGGTTAATTCATATCTAGACCCAAGTAAGGACGGATAACTAAAACTGCCATTGGCAGAAGGCTGCTAGTTGTAACAGTAAAAACACCTGCTTTTCACCCAGGAATACCAATTAGCAAATGCATTTGAGCCCAAGAACAAGTCAGAGAAATCAGGCAGTGGGAAAAGAAAATGTTCATCCTCAAAGAGAAAAGTCCAGCAGAATCCCACCATGGACCAAATTGCTATTTTTATGGTCCAGCAGTGGAATGAATAGGCCTCTGGACCTGTAATCAGAAAGAGTCGAGACAGAAATGGAAATGGACACCACCATTCCTTCTTCCATCCAAAATCAGTGGGAGGTGGATTGGAACGCAACCTGCCTTCGTAGCTTGGTGGACGTCACAGTAGAGGAGAAACGAAGTCCGATTTGGAGACCACAATTCATCAGTTTAAGCCTCAGTTCCTTCATTGGTAAGGTGAGGATAAGACCAGCTGGCGTTTCTACTTACTGAGGTTGTTGTGATGGTCCGATGAGATAATGCTTGTAAAGTGATATGCAATCATTGGATGTGGCAGTTATTATGAGGAATTAATCAACAAACAAGCATTTATTAAACACCTACTGGGAACAACAGAGAGAGATCCTAGTAGAAGGGATACATAGCTGGTTTCAAAGTCAGGAAGAGCTGGTTTCCATGTCTTTGTAAAGATTGTTAAGATTATAAGTTGCAAAGAATTTCTGACCTGAATTAGAAATGGAATTTCCTCCTGTGGAACTTCCCTACGTCAATGAAATCCCAGCTCTGTTCCCTGTCTCAGTCCTTTCATAGGGCCAGGAAATATGCTAGGTATTGGTGATATTAAGACAAAAGTGAAACAGCGCCTGCCCTCAAAGATTCTCTTGGGGAGAACCATATAAACATTCAAAATACATACAGTGTAAAGAAAGAACATGATGCTGCTGCTAGAGAAAGAAGAACAAAGGGTACTGAGCAGGAATTCGGATTTGTGGGCCTTGGCTAATGGTCTCCCAAATGTCTCTCCTTTAGGTACTTTCCAGAGCCCATAATCATGAAGGGTGTTCATATGGTATTCAACTTAGATTTTCGTCATCTGGGAGTTTGATTTCAACTTCAATCCTTATCCCTATTCTGAAAGAACTGAGATAAAGCCTGGAATGAAGCAATCTGTACTCCTAATGATCTTACATTCTAGAGGAATGGGGGATAACAATAACCACACTTAGAAGCAAATACAAACTTAGTACAAAGTTTGATGGGAAAGGAGAGCTATTCTAAGCAATAGAACAGGGTTTAGGGGTAACAGCAGAAGGAAAGGAAAGGAAAGAAAGAGAAATGGGAAGGGTAGGGACATGAGTAGATAAGAGGGAGCAGGGTGTGGTGATAGGGCATTGTTTCCAGCTTCATTACTCTCTAGCTCAGAATCACAGGGATTCTATGTGTCATCACAGAGGAGTCAGTAGGAGCAGGTTTCCTGGCCTTTCATGGCAATACAGGTAATTTTGATTTGAGGACCAACCCCTAAGAAAGGAGTGGATGGGTGAAGGCATGCATGAGGTAGAAGGATGTCTAATCCCTGGTCTTTTCTGATAGTCAAGGCAAAGGGTCAATGGAAGCTGGGCCAGACTGACTAGAGACAGCTGACCTTAAGGCCCTCACCCCTCAGCAGGTCAACTCTGTCCAGGACCCACTCCAGGCTCGAGGGTGGTAGAACTTGACTTACAGCTTCTCATCCCTTGTTCCTTGGAGATCATTAATATTCACTATGTCAGTGACAGTTATTAAAACATTGTTGTTAAATTTTTATTAAGCATTATAATAACCAGTTTATTTTTTTTTATCAAATGCTTCATTAACTTCTAGTTTACATCATTCATTTCTACAAGATTTTGAGTTACAAATTTTCTCCTCATTTCCCCCTACCCACCACCCCAAAATAGCAATCCCACTGGATATCCCTGTAGCAGCAAGCACCCCAAGCATCCTCAAGGTTTGCTGCCAATACAGGTTCTTAGATCTGCTTTGTTAAAGGAAAGCAACTCAAAATGGGTTAACAAGCTTACTTTAATCAGTCAGACATATATCGTTTACCTTGTTCAGGGGAAAAGGTCAGCACCCCGAACTTCAAAGTACACAGACAGAATTATCAAGACAGAAACAGATCTAGTAGACAGATTTCAAACTGTGCAACCATTACATCCATACCCAGTCAACATCTGGGTTTCAACATCTGGGTTTTTTCAAAGCCGGGGGGCTCAGGACAACGGCTTCCCAGAATCCATATCAAATCACAGAACACTTCTCAAAGTGAGCCCCCAAAACAAAGCTACACACCAGGGCTTATATAGCCTCCTCCTGGCTCAGAGAATGTAACAACCTTATTGACTCACTGGCCAACCAAAAAGTATCTACTGAAAAACAAGCCTCCCACCCCAGGCTCCAGGTGCACTTTAGCCTAGGGGCAGGGAAGATCTTTAAATTTACATTTCCATTACAATCCCCTCCTCCAATATGTTCTATCCCATATCTTCTCCCATACCCCCTCCAACTTTCCAGTAGGGCATGGTGGATCTCTATGCCCCAGTGCATGTATATCTTATTTCCTATTTACATGTAAAATAATATTGATATTTGATTAATTGTAATAGATATTGATAATAGTATATATATTATGTGTGTGTATTAAATATTTGATTTTAAAACTTTGAATTCCAGATTCATTCCCTTCCTCCCTTGTCACCCACCCTTACTGGGAAGATAAGCAATTCAATATAGGTTTTACACTTGTAGCTACACAAAACATTTCCATAGTAGATATATTGTAAAAGACTGACTATATTTCCCTCCCTCCTATCCCACCTCCCACTTGTTCTATTCTCTATTTTGATCCCATCCATTTTGAAAAGTGGGTGCTTCCAACTTCCCTCCCCACCCAGCCTGTCCTCCCTTCCATCATCCCTCCTCTCATCTCCTTCCCCCCTACTCTCCTATAGGGCGAGATACCCTATTTAGTGTGTATGTCATTCTCTCCCTAAGTCAAATTCGATGAGAATAAGATTGACCCATTCCCTTTTGACTTTCTATTCTTCCCCTCCATTGTAACCATTTCCCCTTACCTCTTCTATAAGAGATAGTTTACCCCCAATCTGTCTCTCCCTATCTCTTTTCATTATATTCCTCTCTCACCTTTAGTTTCACCTTTTAAGTATCATCCCTTCCAATTCAAGTGATCCTGTGTCCTCTATCTATGTATACCTGTACACATATATACACACATTCACATATGTATTCATACACCCATATATCCTCCTACATAGACATATATATATGTATGTGTGTATACACACACACACACACATTATTATTCCCTTCAATTATTCTCATGCTGAGAAAAGTTTCATAAGTTACAATGATCATTTTTCCATGTGGGAATGTAAATAGTTCAACTTTCCTTATGATTTCTTTTCCCTGTTTACCTTCTCTTGCTTCTTGCATCTGAATATTAAATTTTCTATTCAACTCTGGTTTTTCATCAAGAATGCTTGAAAGTCCTCTATTCCACTGAATTACCATGTTTTCCCCTGAAACATGATACTCAGTTTTTCTGGATAGGTGATTCTTGGTTTCAATGCCAGCTCGTTTGACTTTGAGAATATCATATTCCAAGCCCTTCGATCTCTCAGTGCAGAAGCTACCACATCCTGGGTTATCCTGATTGTGTTTCCACAATATTAAAATTGTTTCTTCCTGGCCACTTGTAATATTTTCTCCTTCATCTGGGAATTCCAAAACCTGGCTATAATATTCCTAGGAGTTTTCTTTTTGGGATCTTTTTCAGGAGGTGATCAGTGGATTCACTGAACCTCTATTTTTCCCTCTGGTTCTAAAACATCAGGACAATTTTCCTTGAGAATTTCTTGAAGGATGATTTATAGGTTCTTTTTTAGATCATGGCTTTCAGGTAGTCCAATAATTTTTAAATTATGTCTCCTGGATCTATTTTTCAGGTCAGTGGTTTTCCCAATGAGGTATTTCTCATCACCTTCTATTTTTTCATTTGTTGGGTCTGTTTAATAGTATCTTGATTTCTCATATAGTCACTAGCTTCCATTTGCTCCAATCCAATTCTTAAGGAATGATTCTCTTCAGTGAGCTTTTGAGATTCTTTTTCCATCTGGCAAATTTGGCTTTTTAAGGCATTCTTCTCCTCATTGCCTTTTTGAGCCTCTTTTGCCATTTGGGTTAGTCTATTTTTTAAGGTGTTATTTTCTACAGTTAGTTTGTTGACTCTCATTTCATGATTTCCTTGCATCATTCTCATTTCTCTTCCCAATTTTTTCTCCACTTCTCTTATTTGGTTTTCAGAATCCTTTTTTAAGCTCCTCTATGGCCTGTGACCAGCTTGTATTTTTCTTGGAAGCTTTTGGTGCAGGAGTTCTGACTTCACTGTCTTCTTTCTGTTCCTTGCTTTGATCCTTTTTGTCCTCAAAATAGGAGTCTAATGTTGGATTCTTCTGTTTGCTTTGCTTCCCTTGTTTACTTATGTTGCCACTCAATTACTTGACTTTTGGACTTTTTGCCACAGTAGGACTCTGCTACCAAACAGGAGAGCTTCATCCCAATCACTGGGGTTTTCTCACCTGCTGAAGGTATTGGTTGCATGCCCTCTCTGAAGCCTTCACATGCACTGGCAAGCTGGTCACACACCCCAGGACTTCCACCCTAGACCGCAGTCCAGATCTAAGCATGTTAAAGCAAGAGAAATTACCCCCTCAAACTGGTTGCTTGGTCCCCTACAGTCTACAGGCCAGGAGCCAAAGCTGCCATGTGAGGGCAGTTGAATGGCCACAGCACCTCAGCTGCTTCTCCCCCAGGGGCAAAAGCCAAAAAACTCTGAATTCCCAGTTCCCAAAATTTACACTGCACTGACCTCTCACTGTGTCCTTGGCATCTTTTGTTGATAATTCTGGAAACCTCCACTGCTCCTGGTGATCTGAAGTCCCTACCTCCAGGGCTGGTCATGCCACTCTAGGGCTAAAACCTTTGGCTGTTGTGGGGCTGGTGTCGGCTCCCAGAGCACTGAGCTGGCCAATTCCTGCCAGCCTGCTGGGCTGTCCTCACCTAGAGGTTAGCTTCTCTGTGTCATTTTTTGGATTCTGTAGCTCCAAAGTTTGTTCACAGTCACCTTTTACATGAATTGGAGGAGGTGAGAGCCAGAGCCCCATGGAAGTCCTATTTCTACCTGTAATGACCAGTTTATTATTTTACTTCTCAAGTATATTTTGAATTCTGTATTTTTGGAAGGGGTATTTCCCACCTGCTATTTTGTGAAAGACAATGAGCTTCCTGTGGACGATCCTAGCTACTAGGTCATGTCTTCTTTGGAATGATTATGGTGGGAGGCAACTGGGTGACCCAGTGGATGGAGCACTGGCCCTGGAGTCATGAAGACCTGAGTTCAAATCTGTCCTCAGTCACTTGACAGTGATTATCTGACCATGGGCAAGTTACTTAACCCTGATTGCCTTGCCCCTCCCCTCCCCCCACATATGCACAATGGAATGATTATGGTAGTCACTAAAGATTTGAAGCCTTGAGTGATGGGATGTAATCTTCCTACAATTCCTTTCATAATTTGCATTAAATACAAAATCCAGGTTCCTAAATACACCCCTTCTGAAATTTCAGATGGGAATGATATTAATATTATGAAACATGAAAATAAAACATTTAACAATAACTGTAAGTATAATAACAAGAGGCAGAATTGCTGTTTGCCATTCCCAGAAACTACCTTCTAATGTAACATCACAGAAAGGGCTGTTATGAAGATCAAATGATATGAAAGAACTCAAGAAACTCCAAAGCACAGGGCAAATATGGGATGAGATTATACTCTCCATTACTATTACTGCCATTAGGATTTGCTTTTACAATTGTGTAAAGTCCAAGAACCAGTTCACTAAAGGGAAAAGAAAAAAAAACACATGGACCATGGGTTTGAGTCCCTATCAGCCTCCCCCAAATTCTTGGTCATCATTACTAGGCATGGAGTTCACCTTTCTTAGTCTGGAATTAAATTTCCCAGAAGCCTGTGCTTCAATGAACCAAAGAGTCTCCCAAAAACTTATAGGAAGAATACTGTCACCTCTGATTAAACTCCAGAGGAAAGTTGTAATCTCTGCTAATTCCATTTCACCTCATACTGCGTTTGTGGGGCAATCTACAGCTTCATTTGACCTGGTATCCTATTGTATGTTACTAGCTCACTGGGTATATCTAAGCATGGCTTTACTCTTTTAGAATCCATGATACTTAAGAGTTTTCAGTTATCTTTGAGTCACAGATTTGGGGTTCAAGAGATGTCAAAGACCATCAAGTCCCATCTCCTCATTTTACAAATAGGAAAGCCGAGTCAAAGACAGGTTCATGTGACTTTCCCAGGGTAATGCAACTAACATATATTTGAAATGAGACCTAAACCTTGGTCTTCCTAAGTCCAAGTGCAGCGGTCTGTTCACTACCCACATTACATTTACATTTTGAGGGGCTGTAGGAGCCAATGGATCCAATCCATGCTGTGGTGGAGCCACCCACATCACTGTTATGGCACATTCACCAAAAGCTCAGGTATGCTTTTGTCTTAGTTTGACGCTTACATGGTGGCTGAATTGGAGATCTTTTGTGGACTCTTTCCTTCCCTACTCTTAGCTCACTATTCCTTTGGCATAAATTCAATTCTCTCTTTTACTCCAGAATATTAGATTTTGGTTAGGAACTTTTTTTTATTACAGTAAGTAAAAAAGTAATTTGGAAGCAGTTTGTTTTTGCCATGTTTTTTTATTTCTCTTCACTAAGAATTTCCCAGCCATGTTGACTTTGATTTATAAAATTGCTGTGAAACGAGCTAGTTGTATTAGATTCATAAATGTGTGATGGAGACACAGAAAAGAAAAAAGGATTGGTTTAAGCCTAGCCTGAGTCAGACTTGAGAAAATCCTTAAGTTTGGTATTCTCAGCTAGGGCAACAGGAAAAGAAGCAGGTTTTATCCTTTTGGAGACTCCCATGATTCCCCCTGGAGTTAGAGACCCCTGTTTCTACTCTTATGCTTCACTGTCTCCTGTGCCATGGCTCTAAGATGGAAATCTGGTGTTTAGAGCACTAGCACCTTATGTCAGTGTCTTCATGTCTCCAAGTGGGTACACAAATTGAAGCAGATGGCTAATCCTAGGAGGCACTTGGTGGTGGTGACATGGGTGTGACATTAGGGGGAAATAGGTGACATAATGGAGGTGGACCTGGCATTGAGATCATAAAGACCTCAGTTCCAATTCTGCCTCAGACACTAACTGGCTTGGTGACTCTGGGCAAGTCACTTAACCTCTTCCAAGCCTCAGGATTCTCATCTCTAAAATGGGCCTAACCTTATAGGTTTGTTGTGAGGATCAAATAAAGTAATACATGGAAAGTGTTTTGCAAACTTCAAGGAGCTAGCTATATAAATATTAACTAATATATTAACAATGAGGGCTGTCTTTTAAGTGGAATGGGCTTACAGAGAGAGTGCTTCCTTATTAGGGGTCTTAAAGCAAAGACTGAATTTGGATCTTTTGCGGGGGGGAGATAATATAGTGGGAATTCTTGTTCATGAAAACATAGGGCCACATGGCCTCTTTGGTTCTTTCTTACTCTGAGGTTCAAACATGCTATAAAGGAAAGCTGCAGAATGCCTCACATCTCTGTGGATCAGGCATTTTTCCAACTGCCCTTGGCTTAAGCAATCATATGGCCAGGCTAAATATGGTTTCATGATTAATTTAGTCATCCACACCTAACATTTCTGTTAATATCCTTGTTCCCCTCATTGTTGAGAATGATATTCTTTATAATTATAGGGATTTCCCTTATCTTAGTCCTTTTGTTCATGGGCATCAACATAGACCTTTGGGACATTTGAGACTAGCTGGTATTTTCCATTATCCTCCCTCATGTACTCTCCATTCCCTCTCCATTGCTCATGTTTCTGCACCAGCTGTTTCTACATCTAGAATGCTATATCTCCTAACATTCACCACTTGGAGTCCTGAAGTTCATTCAAAGCCCAGTTCAAGTAGCCCTGTTTCCATGAGGCCTTTTCTGATTCCCTCAATTGACAGAACTTCTCAGGCCCCCAAATCACTTGACTGTGATACAAATACTTAATATATGGCTTATACACACATTTTTACACATGTTGTTTCTACCCAATAGAATATAAGCTCCTTGAAGCCAGGCTCTATCTCATTTTTGTCTCTTTATCTCCAGTGCCTTGTACAGTGCTTGGAACATGTAACAGGTGATTAATAAATGTTAATTGAATCATCTTGAATATATTATGCCACAAATAAGACAGTAAGGTCCAGTAGAAGAATGCCCAATTGGAAGCCAATAGACTGAAATTTGAATCTTCACTCTGCTACTAAGTCTGTGACCTGCAGCAAGTCAATCTCTTTGGGCCTCAGTTTCTTGCCTTGTGAAGACCAAATGCCTTCTAAAGTTCCTCCCAGCAATAACACTATAAAGGATTTACTTTTGGTACACTGAAACTGAAAGGGATTTAACTATCAAGAAGAATGTGTTGAGTCAACACTGACCCCATCAGTCCCAAAGACAGGCTTGGTGCTGAATTAAGGCAACTGTGTTGTAAGGGGAGGGACCTGGAACACTCTGGCTCTCCCTTGCACCTGACTTAAGCAATTAGAATGTTTTCTTTTGTGTGGTAGCTGTCTGTCTGGGCACACAAGCCCAGAATCAGTCATCGAGGACTTCATCCATTGCAAACTATTCCTAAGCCCCAACATCACTGACATGTGGGTATATTGCCTTTGCTTGAGATCTCAACTGATAGGGGATTTACTACTTCCTGAGGCAGCCCTTCATATAATGCTGATACAGCCCTGCTAAGATTCATTTCCTGGAATTGAGCCCAAATTAGCCTCTTCACAATGTCCACCTCAGGGGTGGGAACCTGCAGCCTCGCAGCCACATGTGGCCCTCTAGGTCCTCAAGTATAACCTTTTGACTGAATCCAAAATTCACAATCAGGGCCACACTTGAGGACTTAGAGGGCCACATATGGCCTTGAGGCCACAGATTCCCCACCCCTGACCCACCCTTTTCTCAGAGCGTATTTCCCCAGCTGGGCCTAGTGAATCTCCCTTAGTCCATAGCCTAGTCCTCTACATCCAGGAGGCACATGATTATTTTTTAATGGAATTCATAGGATTCCCCCAAATGTTGGAGGCTGAGGTTGGCTCCCCAAGCTCTAGGGCCCTGCTCAAAGTCCCATGTCTTAAAGTCTCTACAAGTGATCTGGGAGTTGTCAACTGTTTCTTCAGGACTGAGACCAGCTTGGATTTAGTATCAGCTATTCAAGCCAAGTCATTTGTCTCTCTCCATTTGTCCCAGATGAATCGCCAACATAGGATGAAAAGGTTCTGGGGAGAGAGGGTGGGAGGAAGTGCTGTGAGCGGGTACCTGATTGCTAGTCAAAGGAAGAAAAAACAACACATTCCTATTTCCTTCTCCTTTGATGTTAAGAATCTTTTTAAGAGACAGGTCTCTATTGTCTCCTTTTTGCTGTGCCATGATACCTCAATTAACAAATCCCCTGGGAACAAACTCCCTTTCACAAAGGTAGCCCAGGCTTAGATGGAGTTGGGGGGAGTTCGGAAGCACTCAGGGGCTGAGTGCTTGTATAGCAGTAACAGTCAAGGAGGGAGAGGCATTGGGACTGCTCAGGGATGAATCCCTCCTGGCCAGCCAAGGACCTGATTCTGGCTGAGGGAATGGCCTGAATTCTGGGGCTTTGTAAGGCTCAGTCACCCAGGAGTAGTGGGTCCACTTCTCTCTGTCTCTCTAATCTCTCTCAGTGACTTCATCAGTTCCCTTGGGTTCAATTATCTATCTTTATGCAGATGATTCTCAAACTTACATACCCAGGCCTCATTTCTTTCTTTAGATCCAGATTCACATGTCCAGTCACTTCTTGGATATTGCTATCTGAATGCCTCATAAGTACCCCCAACACATGTCCAAAATTGAACTCCTTATCTGTACCCCCATATGCTCCCCTATTTTTCATTTTTAATGTATTTTTCAATTAAAAAGCATTTATTTTCTCACTCTCCTATCCTGCCACCTCATTTAAAAGGAAAACAAGACCCTTGTAGCAAATATGCACAGTCTAACAAAGTAAGTTCTACATTGGCTGCGTCTAAAATGTCTGCTTTATTCAGCATCTTGAGTCCATCATTTCTCTGGCAGGAAGTGGGCAGTATGTTTTATCACGGGTTCTCTGGAATTGTAATTGGTCTTTGCATTCATCGGAGTTGTCTTTTGAAGTTATTTGTCTTTATAATGTTTTCATACAAGATATTTTCCTGACTCTGCTCACTTCATTCTATATTAGATCAGTAAAATCTCGCCAAGTTTCTCTGAAGCAACCTCTTCCATTATTTCTTATGGTACAATAATCAGAAGCAGTGATACAAATACACTCTCAAGATCTCTATGAAGAACTTTGGAGTCAATTGTGAGACATGGGAGACACTGACACAGTGCCACTCAGCATGCCATGTCCATGTCAAAGAAGTTGCTGCACTCTATGAGCAAAGTAGATTTGCAGTAGCTCAAAAGAAATGTGAGATGCACAAATTTAAAGACATCTCCACTCCAAATGCTCAGAAGGACTATTCACGCCCAACCTGTGGTAGAGACTTCTGAGCCCCTGTTGGTCTTATCTGCCACAGCTGGACACACTGTACCTTGACTCCAACATAGTGATGTCATTCTGGTCTTCTCTGAGAATGAAGGACAATGACCAAACATCCTGTGGTACATTAGCATTCCAGTACATTCATGTATCAAGGAGCACTGGGTCTGTAATCAGGAAGACCTGAACATTCATTTAGCTTCAGACATTTACATGTGTCACCCTGGGCAAGTCATTGGACCTGTTTACTTTCATGTTCTTCAACTATAAAATGGAGATAATAAATGTACCTACAACACAGAGTTGTTGTGGAGACCCAATGAAATAAGATTTGTAAAGTGCTTAGAACAGTTGCTGCCACTTAGTCGGTGCATAGGGAATGCTTGTTCCCTTCTCTTCCCTTCCCCTAATTTCACTCTTCCACCTCTATTTCTAACAGTGCTGGTTCTATCAAGAACACCACCATCCTTCCTGTGTCTGTGACATTGAGTCATCAACTCTGGCCTCTCCCACTCCAGATATCCAAACAGTGGCCAAGTCTGTGGACTCTACTCAAACATCTCTTGCATCCATAACCTTCTCTGTACTTATGTGGCCACAGCTGTGGTGAGGGCCTTATCACAGCTCACCTGTTCTATTGCAATTGTCTCCTACATAGCATCCACATCACCAGCCTCATCCCTTTGCCAATCTCTTCACACAACTCTCACTTGTTTTTTCTTGTATATAATATTCCATTTTCTTCTTGTTGTTGATCAGTCATATACAAATCTTTGTGATCCCATCTGGAGTTTTCTTGCAAAGACACTGGAGTGATTTGCCATTTATTTCACAAGGTCATTTTACAGATGAGGAAACTGAGGCAAACAGGGTTAAATGATTTGCCCAGGGTCACCCAGCTGGGAAGTGTCTGAGGCCAGATTTCCTGACTCCAGGCAGGTGTTCTATGCACTGTGGTGCCACCTCCTGCCTGTTCTCTACTTTCTTACTCTGTAATTGCACATGCTCTTTGCAATGGTGGGCTGCTTTCTCCCCTCACCTTTGCCTGTCAGTTGAAATGTTACTTCTTAGACTAGCATTTTCCTCATCCCCCATTTGCTATTATTCTCATTCCCCCAAATTATTTGCTTATACTTTATAATTATTTATCTGTCTGCATATTGGTTTTCTTTTTGGAGGGCAATTGGGGTTAAGTGACTTGCCCTAGGTTGCACAGCTAGTTTTTTGTGTTAAGTGTCTGAGGCTAGATTTGAATTCAGGTCCTCCTAACTCCAGGGCCAGTGCTCTATTCACTGAGACACCTAGCCGCCCCAGCATATTGTTTTTCTACCTAATATGATAAAAGCTCCTTAAGGGCCAGGGCTCTTTGAGTTTTGCTTTTGTTTTCCTACCACCCAGCCTTGTGCCTGGTATACAGTAAGTATCTAATTAATGATTGTTGAATTGAATTATGCTGCTGAACTTAACTGAATGTTGATTGAGCTCAATGCAGCCTCGTGTATGACATCTTTCCTGATTCTCCTTCCCTGTTGTTAGTATTACCTCTAGAATTCCTTTGTATTCTTCCTCTCTTTCTGTACTGATTCCCCATTCCTCAGAAGAGTGATAGCCTCTCTAGAGAGACCCTCTTCCACTTTTATCTTTGTGTCTTCATTGCACAGCACAGTGCCTTGCATACAATAGTTCCTCCCTTGATGGTCTTTGCATTGATTGGAATTGAGAGCAGAGGTTCCACCTCTGGAGTAGGCCCAGTCATTGGGCAAAAGGACTGTCAGTAAGGGACTAAGTCTGGGTCAGAGACTTCAATCTCAAAGGGATATCAAGGGCCATCTTGTCCTCATGTTATAGCTTAGGACACTAGAGAGGTGAATGTTGCACAGGGCTAGGGAACCATTCCAGGTTTTGAATTTAAGTTATTTGATTCCAAAGCCAATACAATTTTTTTTCCTGCATCACATTGAATTCCTGATCAGGTGGAACAGACTAGGGTGCCTGTTTTGCCTAGGGGGAGGAGAAATGCAATAAAGACTTTGTCTCCATTATAATTTCTTCTTCCAGTCTCCATAATTTTATTTCGGGCATGGATGACTTAGCTAGTCACTTCACAAGATGCTATTTACAAGGCCACATAGTACATCAACCAACCAGTTAATGCTTATTTACAAACTACCTCGTAGGTGCCAGGTACTGTACTAGGCATTGGAGACACAACTGCAAAGAATGAAATGATCCCTATTGGCAATAACATGATGCCTGGGTAAACAGAAGTTGATAAAGCACTGGTCTGTTTTCCCAAGTTGGCATTATGCCAACTCCCTTTCAAGAACACACCAGAAATGGCCCATTTGCAACCCAAACACCACTCACTTAATAAAATTTGCCCAGGACAATAATAGTGACTCTGTTCGAGAAGACTCCTATCCTGGAACTTTGGATCCCAGAGTGAGTTCCTGGGCATGCTGCCTTCCGGGGGTTGGCCTCGTTTGTTTATTCTTTGTTCTCTGTGAACTGTTCAATACAAGTTCTCCAGGATCTCCCCACCCTGAATAGCTAGTTGGACTCTCCTGGTTCCCAGTGATTGTTTGCAATGCAAATGGACAGGCTGTGAGCATTGGGTACCATAACCATGGTAACGAGAGGAAGACAAGTTGGCCTGACTTCCCTGGTGAAGGGTAAGCCCTGCCTGTCTTTACTTCTGCCAGCAGGTCAACCTGCATTAAAGGAATAGGCAAGTCCTCTTAGAAATCATATGACTGGAACCTCATTTCTCCACCTACCTTTTCTTGGAGGTCAGGATTCTCTGGGCTTGGGGCATATATTTTTTTCTTTTCCATTCCTTTGATTGGTTACTTTGGTGGCTACTTCCTTTTCTGTGGATGGAAAGGAAAATAAATATCCATCTTCCCCATAAGCTGGAAGGGTACTGCTTGGCGAGTGGATTCCCTTGGCCCTACATGGCTGTTCTCTAGATGAGGCAAGAAGCCACAGAGAACTGAAGTGTTTATAACCTGAACTTCTCATCTTTAACTCAGAGAGACACCAAACAGGCAGGAGCCTCCAGCCATCCTGTGATCCCTTTGGATGAAGGTGAGTGCCAATAGCACAGGCCAGATCTCAGCTCGGAGCTGTTTATATTTCAGTATAGTGAAACCCAATTGGTTATTTTGTTTTCTTCGAAAGAAGGCAATCTCATTGTTTGTTCTTAGAACTACAGATATAGCTGGGAAGGATCTCAGGGGCCATCTAATCTAAGCCCCTCATTTTACAGTTGAAGAAATTGAGGCCCAGAGAAGATAAGTTCCTTGCTCATTTTCAGTTTTGCTTTCCTGCTCTGGGATTAGTCATGGGCTTCTTCTCACTCTGGGAGGTGTTTAACCCATGACAAGGTTGAATGTTGGCAAGAGGGGAAAGGCATCTGATTATGAGAAGTGTTTCCTGGGCAGAGTCTGGTCCTCCAAGGTCTGTCTGAACAGCTGCTTCTGACAAAGGAGCAAATGAGAAGACAGTTTCCCTTTAATGCAATGGACACTGTAGTCAAGGTTCTGAGCTGCTCCAATATTCTGTTGAGAGGTTCAAGCAACACTTTTGAGGCTGGAGGCAGAGAATGTGTTCTTCCCTTTCTTTGGAAGGTATCTGTTACTTCTCACAAGTCCAATGTTAATCACACCGGTTCTCAACCATTTTAATTCTAAGGCAAGTCACATGTCATCATGCAGTTGTCACTAATTTATATCCATGGATCCCAGGGAATGAAATTACTATGAAGTAAGAATGAGCTTAGGATTGGGAGCTAAGGAAGTTCTTCTGGATGGTGGCAGAGTTCTGAGATCATTCCTGTAGGGCTAGAAGGGGACTCAGGGCCATGGTTCCAACCACTTCATTTTACAGATGAGAAAACTGAGGTTTATTGAGGTAAATTGCTGTAGAATCCTAAGAGGGCCTTTGTAGTTCAAACTTCCATACAAGGGCAAAGAGATGAGAAATAAATAAGGATGTGACTGATGAAGATACACACATTCAGGTCATGGCCCCTTGGATTATCAACTTGTCACTATCACTTCTACAAAGTTTTATCTTTGTAGTTATGGCAATGTTTGTTCATTTAGCTGCATGTGGATGAGGGGGAGGAGATGGGGACTTAGGACAGGGGCTTTATTCATGTAGGGAACTCCTGGTATGGAAACATCCTCTGCCAAAGGAAACATGGAGCTTGTCATTAATGTACTGTCTTAACTGAGCTGCCCAGGCACTATGAGGTTTAGTGACTTGCCCAGGGCTTCTATGTGTCAGATAAGGGATTTGAGTTCTCCAAGAATAGGATCCATCCAGCATGGAGCACCATTTCTTTTTTTCTTATTTGATTAAAATGGAAGAGATACACTGACAGAGAGAAAGAGAAATAATTAAACCATCATATTATAGAATAACCTGTTTCCTAATGAGAGGAATTCCTAATCCTCATAATTCCATTAGATTGTAAGCTCCCTGAGGGCAGAGACTGGCTTTTGCCTCTTTTTT
>NW_027185761.1:61960482-62057430 GCF_028583685.1 Petaurus breviceps papuanus | reverse complement strand
TAAAGAAAGAAGGGAGGGATGGAGAAAGGAAGAAGGGAATGAATGAAGACAGGAAGGAAGGAAATAAGAAGGAAGGAAGGAAATATTGCTGAGTCACAATCACTATGGGCAATGCACTGTGCTCAGTTCTGGGGTTAAAAAGACAGGCCCGGCTCCCAAGGAGCTCACCTTCTAATGGTGGAAAACCCCCCAAAGCATATTTCAGCTGCTAATCAGATGGAAAAATTCTATGGTCCTTGGAGTTTTAGTGGCAAATTAGATGGGCTGACTTCTCACTCAATGTAATTTCCATTGATAAAATATCAAGTCATACATCCAGAACAGGATGGACACAAAACTTGAACGTAGGTCTCCTTGACACTGAAGCCAGGGATCTAGCCACTGTGAAAGACTGCATCTTCTTTTTAAATTAAAATAAAGAAAATACAAGACTAAGCTACTTTTTAAAAGTCTCTAGTGGGGAAAGCCTGAAGTTATAGAACACAAGGGAGGATGTTACTTTATGGGACAGAAACATTTGGTAAATGAAATGAAATTCTCTGCTCCCCATTTCAAAGAACATAAAATAATTGAGTTTGTCTCTTAGACAATGTTGCAGAAATATGCTACTCCCTCCCATCTTCTAAACTTCCAAACTTTAGGCAAGAAAATTTAAAACATTATTGAAAAGAATCTCACAAGTGTTTACAGATATTTCTAAGCAGTTGCTCACTTTTCAATAGATTCATTAGTCATAAACCTTAATTTAATTTACTTAAGAGAATTCACTTGAATGTTAGCTTTTTGTTATGAATCAGATTCTGGACTACATTTGGTGTGATTACAATATTGAGAAGCAATGTGGTGATCAAAGACACTGGATGTGGAGTCAGGGGGCTGAAAGTGGAGGGCAAATCCTGCCTATGTACAAGGCACCTTACTTAACCAAGCTTCCTCACTTTCCACATTTACAGAATGAAAGGGCTAGCCCAGCCAGCTTCTAAGTCACTTCCAATTAAGTCATTTCCTTACTCTGTGCTTTAGTTTCCTGTCTGCAAAATAAAGGGGTTGAACTAAACAAGGTTCCTTCCAGTTCTAGGTCTAAGATATGAAACCACTTCTCCTTTGTTTCATCACATATAAAATGAGGTAGTTGGACCAGTATCTAAGGTCTTTTCTAGTTCTAAATTTATGATATTTTGATCCTATAAGCTATTGGGAGTTGCTAAATGATTTTGAGAAGATGAATGACCTGATCAGATCTAGGTGTTAGAAAAATAAGCCCATATTTTAAGTGAATCTCTGCATGGATGTAGCTTGGGTTGGATGGCATCTGGGGGCCCTTACAACTGTGAGATTCTGTGATTCTACTTAATATGTCTGTTCACCCATACAATATTAAATATTAACAAGATTGACCAACTATATTGTTCACATTTTTTCTCTGAATGCTTTCATTATTTCCAAAGTTTATATTCACCCTTAAATACGTTTTCTTTATTTATGACCCAGAGAACTCACTTATACTTTGCAAACCTTGGCTACTCATTCTTGGAATTGGCTGCTGGCCTCAAAGTCTGAAGAACATAGAAATTTTTAGTTGAACTCTACAAAAAAGATGTAATAATTACCTTAAAGACAGTATAGCCATCCGAATTACAAAACTGATTAGATATTCATCCCCTAGGGAGTGTGTGTGTCTGTGTTTGCATAAGAGGGACATGTTGCAATTTTTTACAAGTACAAATCAAAAATGGTATACATGTAGACTCCTTCAGGATATGGGTTATTTTGTTTTGTCTTTGATTTCCCAGCACCTAGCACATAATGAGAGTTTAACAAATAAGCAAATGAATGAATGGTTGTGTTTCCTCTTATAATTGGATATTTCTTTAAATTAAAATGATGTTTTGGGGGTGCAGTTTGGATGAGCTAAGGTTTTAAATTAGAATTTGGCCAAGGGATATAAATTCACCAGTGGCCCCTGTTTTGGAGGTATATAGGAAGTACTTCTTTGCTATCATAAATAGGTATTAAATGCATAGTCAAAACACATGCTACCATGAAGCAGATCATATTTTTCCATAGAAATACCAAGTCATCAGAATTTGCATTCCTTATCAAAGACACAATATTATAAACATTGATACAATCAACAACAGCTCAAACCAGTAATGGGACAACAATCTCCATGTATCTACCCTCCTTCTTCTGTGATGTTGGATGTGGACACTACCTCTAAAGGTATAGATTACAGCCCATCCATGCGTTCCCACCCAAAGCTACTCTTCTCTATGCCATCCCATAAATCCTCCATTGAGGGGAAGCTGGGTGGTGCAGTGGATAGAGCACTGGCCCTGGAGTCAAGAGGACCTGAGTTAAAATAAAATCCTCCATAAAATTCTATGTAACACGTGTCTTTTCCTAGATTGGTCAGCATTGGGCATACCAACAAAGAACACAACCTCTTCACTGGCTACTCCCCACTTTCCCTAAGTGATCTGCTCACTTCCTATTCTGACCTTGTGGGGCTCCAGGTGTATCATTCACTTCCTAACTCCTGCTCATTTGTTCATTGGTAATGAGTTTCAGCTTGTCTGACCTACACACATTGCTCTTTAAGGCTTCAATTTTAGTCCTTCACCAATCATGGCAGTCTATGGCATGTAGTATTACTGGAGGAAAATTGATGTTAAAGAGGTAGACTTTTGTTTCGGGGTTTGTCAAACGTGCCATCCAATTTACAGAAGAATGCTCTCCAGCCCCCTCTACTCTTCTCATTCAATTCTAGTAGTGTTTGTGGGTGGTGACATCCTCTAGCTATTCTGATTCTTGCATGAAACTGCATTGATTTCATCAAGAACTTTAGTATAAACAGCAGTATGAATTCTAGGCACAATTCAAATGTCTTCATGCAGTATTTATCCAAGATAGACCTACTGCTAATTAGCTCTATGAATTCTACAATCAGCTTCATGTCAGTATGTACAAATGGCAATCTTCGTCTACTTAATTTTTCCCATATGGAGATTATACATCTTATTGATGAAACCTTGCAGTGAATATTTCAGGGCTTGATAAACCAACACAATTTCAAATACAAATGAGAGTATTGGTAGGACCTCACCATCCATAGGCAAGCCTTCCTTCATTTGGAATTTGAGTGGGATATCCCCTATGACAATGTAAACACCTTTGGAGGACATACTCAGGAGGCTTTATCTCTCTTGTTTATATGCCACTTGACATTAACAACTAGAGAACTGTTGAACCAAGTTGCCTCTATTGTAACAACTTTGGAGGAATCATGTGTGATTTTGACATATATCTGAGAGACATCTTGCTGTAGGGGAGCCTTTATGGTAGCATCCTGTCCCACCAAATCAACACTAACCCCCCCCCCCCAAACTCATCAGTAATCAGTGAGTAAAATGAACTCTTGTCTTTTCTGTAACCTTTAGTCAATTTTGTGTCTCTAAAATATACTTTGAGGTAAGACATGAGTCTGGTGGAATAGAAAAGAGGAATCATGAAGACCTTGTTTTGAATCCCACATTAGACACTTGCTAGCTTTGCCATAATAGGCAAATTAGTCTCTCTGGGTCTCAATTTCCTAATTTGTTAAATAAAGAGGTGGAACTCAATGTCCTTCAAGGTTTCTAAATCTATGATTCTATTATTACATGTGGGAATCCTGTCTATTTCCTCCCCACACCTTCATCAAGGATGCCTGTGTTATGTGCATAGATTTTAAAGGTATGGGAAAATAAGTACCTAGGTTGGTGATCATTTTCATTTTCTCATTAATCTACCTCCTCCAATCTTCCTGCTTTCCTCTGTGTCTGTCCCATTAGAAGCCCCTCTCTCTCTTTCTCCTATAAAAGAGGGTCCTTGATTTTTCCTAGGTGCTTGGTATGCTCATTTCATTTAGATATCTTGAGACCCAATCCCATAAGGCCTCCAACATTCTTTCACTTCAAAGTACAGCCTTTCTTTGTGTATATTTGGACTAGAGCAGCTGCTAAACAATGATAATACATTTAAAAGCATTCCATACAACAACAATAAATATATAGCACACATGCATCACCCTAGGGCTCCTAGTGAATTGTCCATTCCAGGTGCAAGGGTTCATGGGTTCAGAAACCTAAAACTCCCAAAGACTTCAGAGGACACCTTGTCCAGCCCTTTCATTTTGCACATGGAGAAACCATGCAAGATTCAGCCCAAATCACCTAAAAATGAGTCAGAAGTTAGGGCTTAACCCAGGTCTTCTGATTCCAAAGTTAGTGCTAATTATAGGCTAATGACTCAATGGAAAAACTGGCTCCAAAGCATTTTCTTGGCCATAACAAGTACAACGAAATAGTTAATAAAAATTGCTATCAAAATATTTTGTAACCAAGTAACAAAATTTTAATAAAATAATAATCAATAAAATATTTTGTCATAAACTGTTATTAAACCAGAGAGAGATTATAGTTAGAGCTGCCTTAGACCTCAGAAGCTGCTAACCAATGCCTTCATTTTATAGATGAGGAAATTGAGGACCAAGGAAGTTAATTGCATGAAAGGACATTACATACTCTGTGTTTTGGGCATCAGTCTGTCAAAAATAATTTTTAATAATTTAGATTAAACCCTTTCCAAAAATTTAAGCTTAGAGAGAGGTCCAAAGATGGACAAAGTTATACCATGCATTTGAAAATCTTTCCGACATAAACCATTTCACTGTTACAGTTTATAATATCCTCAAATATTAAACACAATGCTACCCTCAAGATAGATCAGCATTTCAAAGTTTAGTTAACAGTTTTAGAACAATAGTAACTTAAAATGTTAGCACACTTAGAGAACCATTTTTCTAAAACCAGGCAATTTTTCTTTTCTCTCCCTCCCATCCCTTCTCCCTGAGATGGTAAGTAATTTGACATAGGTTATATATATATATATATATATATATATATATATATATATATATATATATATGTATGTATATAAACAAATTTCCATATTAGTCATGTTAAACAATTTGATTAATGGTTGGCAACATTTGGCCTTATTGTCAAATGGATAGCAATGGTAACAGGTTGGCTCAAAAGGGACTGGATCATGATTCCAAAGAGTCAGATACCACAGGTCTTCACAGGTCAATTCCGGAGTCCTATGCAGTGTCCAAGAAGTCATTCTATGAACAGGGCTAAGTACCAATCTTAGCCTGCTCCCTAAATGAATGTTACAGTGAGTCCACACGAGCAATTGTAAAATGATCCTAGATGTGGAGGTGGAAAGGATCTGAGGTCATGTGATCCAGCTTTCTCCTTCTACAAAGGAAGACACTCAGGCCCAGGGAGATTCGATGACTTGCCTAAGGTCACACAGAGGTGAGATTTGAACCCAGGTCCTCTGACAGAATCAGTACTCATCACACTGTACCATGAAGGAGTCTGGAGGTATGTAAATGAATCTTGTCACAATCAAGGAGACAAGAGAAATACTTCACATGAAGCATACTCATAGAATTTTCTGCCTTTTACTGCATTGAACTTTATGGACTGGTTCATTTTATGTCACCTACTTAATGCCCTTACCTTAGTTCTCCCCATTTGTCTCTATCCCTGTAATGAGCACACAAAGTCACCACTATAAGACACTGTCCTATGCCTGTCTTTACCACTTCATGAGCAGGGTTTGGAAGCTCCTCATTTGACATTTGAAATAATTTCCTGGTCTTGTCTCTCATGACTTTTCAATGGAACTTTAAAGCAGCTTGGTATCAACCAATTAACAAGCAATTAATTGGCTCTTTTTGTGTTAGACATTGGGCTAAAAACTAGAGATACAGATGTAAAAACAGTCTCTGCCTTGAAGGAGCTTGCATTTTAATAGGATGTAGCCATAAAGTGCCCAGGAGGTGAGAAAGACTGGCCTACCAGTCTTGATGAATTTTTCTGGGCAGTCTGGCTACATGATCCTGAGCAGTAGTGGTCCTTGGTGCTTTGAAGACAGAAGAAAGAAGTCCAGAAGAAGGGAGCAGGAGGACTGAGGGGACCTGTGACTACTGGTTCTTGTCAGCCTTTCATTAACCTACAATGTCAAAACAATTCCATGAACAAAATCTGATTTCTCCCTTACCAAAGACCAAACCATTTTCTTTGAGGAATCTGAGTAAAAGCTTAGGGTTTTTTTTTTCTCTGAAGATGGGATTGGGGAAAAGGGCAAGGAGCCCTTGATTTATGTAACTAAGAGTGGTTCCTCTCTAAACTTTTCCATACCTTGACCTAATTAGGTTAATGATCAGAAAAAAAGAGAAAATTCTTCACTTAATGTAAGCATCTCTTGAGTTCACCTTTGATCCTATGGAAAGGGAAATCCTTCCTTAGAGGAAATGGTCAAAGAAAAATTGCCTGGTTTTAGAAAAATGGTTCTCTAAGTGTGCTAACATTTTAAGTTACTATTGTTCTAAAACTGTTAACTAAACTTTGAAATGTTGATCTATCTTGAGGGTAGCATTGTGTTTAATATTTGAGGATATTATAAACTGTAAAATTTGGAACTAAGAATTCTACTTAAGTAATTAATATTAAAATTGTCTTTATCTGCATTTGGAAAAAATAAAATACTATTTAAAAGGAAAAAAAGATAAAATAGTTTAAATGGTTTACTTTATTATTTTATCCAACATGGAATTTTTGATAAAACAAAAAGACCCCCAGATAAATCATCTTTAGCATGAGAATCCCCATCATGTTCACTATACTGCTGAAATGGAGATTTTCAACCTTCTCCATGGTAGGATTGTAAACTGCTTGAGGACAAGTTCTGTATCTGCATTCCAACATTCATTCCAAGTATAGCAATTAATTAGCAATTATTTATTAAGCACCTATGATGCACTGGGAACTGTATTAGGTGCTGTGGAGAAAAAGACAAGAATAAAGGAGTCACCACCTTCAAAAGACATATTCTGCCAAAGGAGATAATAAATATACACACAAGCAGGTAAAAAGTATTAAAACAATGCATGCAAATAATCTATTTATGTAGATAATATGTGCAAAGTGCTTTGAAAACTTTCAAATGTTATATAAATGCAAGCCATTTTTTATTGAATACAAGGTTATTTGGGGAGCGAAAAACACTAACATCTGGGGGGGATTAGATGCAGAAGGAGATATTTGACCCGAGCCTTGAAGGAAATTAAGGATTCTAAGAGGCAGAGATGAGGAGGGAGGGCATTCCAAACAAAGGCACATGAATCCTTCTGGGCAAAGACACATGAACCCAAGATGCAGTGTTGGGTGAGAGGAACAAAAAGAAAGCCACTTGGATTGGGTCAAAGAGTGAATGAATTAATGTAATGTGTACTCAGGCTGGGAAGGTATGTTGGAATTGACTTGGGTTATTGGGAAATTTGCATTTGATCCTAGGTAAGTGGGAGCCACTGGAGTTTACTGAGGAGGGTCAGGTCTGTGTTTTGGGAGTGTACTTTGCGAGTATCAATAGGTCTGGACGTTAGCTCCAACCAAGGAAACAAAAAAGTCGGAGTAGTATGGGCTTTGATCATGGCAGCTGCCAGATTCTGACAGCCCTGAATGGCAGGGAGGGGAGACACACAGAGATTCTGGAAAGAAAACTGTATTTCCATTTTGCGTGTCACATTGTTATGTGCCTGCTATCAAAGGAATCACATGGTGAGAATCTTTCTCTGATAATAGCTTCAAGTCTAAGGTAGGGCAATGAGCAAAGACATGGAAAATGGCCAGAAAGGCTGCAACCCTCAGGCTGGGTCTATAAGAGGAAGGAGCAAATTGTTGGGACATTTTTTTTCACATCCAAGTTCATAGACTACCTGAAATCTCAGACGGAATGTTAAGCACCCCTTTTCAAAGCCAGTTTATGTTGACTTACTGAGAAAGTGAGTAGGTGACACAGTAGATAGAATGTTAGACTTGGAGTCAGGAAGACCTGAGTTCAAATTCTATTTCGTAATACTTCCTAACTGTATTACTCTGCACAAGTCACTTAACCTTCTTAAAATCTCAGTTTTTTTCTGCAAAATGGGGATAATAACAGCACAAAATTCCTAGGGTTATTGAGTGGATCAAATGAGATATCATCTATAAAACACTATATATTGTAACTAACCAGCTAGTGATTTCCACTTTCCAGCTTCTGTTGGTGTTAGTTCAGTAAAAATATCCAGGTAGAGCAGGTAGTCACTTTTGTCTATTTACCATAAGCCTCAGGAGAAGTAATATGGTAAAGGAAATGCTTTGCATTTGAAGTCAAAAGATGTGGGTTCAAATCCCAGCTCTTTCTCTTATTACCTGTGTGGCTTTGGGAAAATTACAAATGACCTCTCCAGGCCTCAGATTTATCATCTGGAAAATGAAGACATTTACTAAATGCTTTTTGATTGAACTGATTACCTTAAACATCATTTCTGAGCTACCTCCATTACTATCTGAGCTATGATGAAGCCTATAAGATGAAGCCCATGAAGTTGCTTATTTTCAAATGTTAAGTGCTTTGTAAACCTTAAAATTCACTATACATGCTATTGTCTATTATTGTTTGTTTATTTTTTGGCAGCTAGGTGGCCCAGTGGATAAAGTGTTGGACCTGGAGTCAGAAAGCCTCCCTGAGTTCAAATCCAGGCTCATACACCAGCTGTGTGACCCTAGGAAAGTCATAAAGGTTTTGCATAGTTTCCTCACCTGTAAAATGAGATGGAGAAGGATATGGCAAACCACTCTAATATCTTTGCCAAGAATGGGGTCACAAAGAGGTAGTCGAGACCAAGCAACAATTGTTGTATTTTAGAATTCCAGATTTAGAGTTGGAAATGACCTTAGAAGGCATATAGTACAGCTTTCCCCTTTTACAGAGCAGTAAACTGAGGCCCAGTAAACTGACTCACAACACACAAGCACCAAAAAGGAGAGCTGGGGTCTGAACTCTATTCCTCTGACTGTAGCAATAATAGGGTGGCAGCATGATACAGTAGAAATAGAACTGACAGACCTGTCTTGGTATGGTACTGGCCACCTTGGTCAAGGTACTTATCCCTCTCTGTGTGAAGTGAGGGAGGTGAGCTGGGTGAGAACTAAGGTCCCTTCCAACTGGAAATCTGAGATTCAAAAATACAATAATAGCTAACATTTAGAGAGAGCTTTAAGGTCTGCAAAGCCCTTTACATATATTATCTTCTCTGATCTGCTCATACCCACCCTGAAAGGGAAATGCACTTCTCTTCCCAATAATCCACATTAGAATTGAAGAATGGGATGGGATTTTAAAGTGGGAAGAGACTTTGGAGGGAAAGAAGTTTAATCCTGAGGTTTTGTAGATCCACAAACTAAAGCCAAAAGTATTGGAAAGGCAGAATGGCCTGATGGCTTCAGTGCTGGACTGAGAGTCCAGAAAACCTGGGTTCATTTCTTTAGGTTTGCTTTAAGCAAGAAGACATTGAACAGCCCAGCTGTGTTTCTGGGGGTCTGCCCATCTAAGGGAAGATATTGATGTGCTTGGCATCTTCTCTACTTTATTAGCAATCAAGTAGGGGGTAGTAGGAAAGAGAACAGGGGGTTGTGGTTCTCTCTACGTGTAGATTTCTAATTCTACCAACAGTGGGCAAGACAGGATGAAGACAGTGCTGCCTGGAGGAGATGAATACTAATGATGTTTGCCTCTATTAATAATCTAGGCAAGGAGCAAGTATCCTCAAGAGCATATGAGCATGAGTGAGCTTGAGCCTTGATCTCTTCTCATTAAGGCAGATTTTCCTCTCCCTCATTCCTAGCTGGTAGGGGTAGGGGCTTTCTCTTTCATGAAATTAAGATCTTTACTGTCCTAAAGGATAAAAATATGGTGTTCATTTCATTTAATCATAAGGTATTTTCAGAGCCCCCTAGAACATGACACCATGAACCACCTAGAACATGACACCAGGAGTCACCTAGAACATGACACCATGGCATTGAGAGGCTCATGTTGATTTTTACTAAGAGTACTTGTCTGGGGGTGGCTAGGTGGCACAGTGAGTAAGAGCGCCGGCCCCGGAATCGGGAGGACCTGGGATCGATTCCGGCCTCAGATACTTAACACCCACCCCCTACCCCGACACACACACACACACACACACACACACACACACACACACACACACACACAAACAACTGGCTGTATAACCTTGGGCAAGTTACTTAACTCCAATTGCTTTAAAAAAAAAATACTTGTCTGACCCTTAATAAAGAATGTAAAAGAAAATGGCTGTCCTGAAAGCCACGTAAATATTTCCTCCTAACACATGCCACCTTATTAGATGATTAGTAATTGACCACTGGCAGCAGTGTACTGCTACTGGTACTGCTCATAACAGCACTGGGGGAAGATTTAAGGTAGAATCTCTCATCTTAGTGAGGATCCCCTTGTTATATTTCACAAGTATCCCCTTGGGACCATATATGGATCACCATGGCAGGACAGGGAATTGGGACTGGGAGAGATGAGGTAAAGCTGGGAAAATAAAGAGTGAGTCAACACCAGCCCCAGGGAGTTCCCAATATCTGGTAGACAGAGTGGGTTCAAAAATAAGCAAAGATAGGGGCAGCCAGGTGGCTCAGAGAGTAAGAACACCAGCTCCAGTGTCAGGATGACTGGGGGATCAAATCCGGGCTCAGATACTTAGCACCACACCCAGAAATAACTGGCCATGTAACCTTGAGCAAGTTACTTAACCCCGATTGCTTTAAAAAAAATAAGCAAAGACAAACACATACACACACACGTGCATGCATGTGTGTGTGTGTGTGTGTGTATAACACATTCTTTGTTTTAAGGGAGAGATCTCTAGAAGGGAGAAAGGGGGAGCTTAAAGGGAGAAATCTAAGCAATGTCTAAACAAAAGATACAAATAAACATCTATTTTTAAGAGAAAATAATTAGAAAAGACCCAGGTCAAAAAGCAAGACAAAATTAAGTACCAGATAAGGCTTATTGCACTAGAGCTGAAAGGAACCTCAGAGCCCATCCAGCCCAACCTTCTCACTATAGAGATGGGGCACAGAGATATGAGACACAGAGAGATGGAGTAAATTACGCAGGGTTACAATAAATGACAGAGTCAGGATTTGAACCCAGGTCCTTTGAGTCTAAAGCCAGAGTTTTTTCCCCCTAGATTTCACAATGTCTTCCTGGAATGGTCAGGAACCAGGCACACCAGACATCAGTGACAAAGGACCCTTGAAAACATGGCATCCATGACCCAAGAAAAGTGATCTCTCCTATTTCTTCTGGTTTCCTGCACTTAGGACATGGATAGCTCAGAGCATACAGGTAGGAACAGGTGAACCAGGTACAGGCATGCTAAATAGATGGTAATATGCAAGGGGGAATGTAGAGTAGGAACCAAGAGTAGTTTATAAAACCCAATAAAAGGAGTGAGGGGTCCCAATGTCATTCTGACCAGGGGTATAGCTATAAAATATGAAATATTCAGTTAAAAATTGAAAAAAAAAAACCCTGCACATCAGTCAAGCTTCCTTGCTCCATACAAAATCAAAGCACCCACATTTCTGAGAGGCTCATAATCATCTAGGATAATCCACTTTTTTTAAGCTTTTGTTTGAATATGGACATCATATAGCTTCTATTTTTAAATATTGTTTATAGTTTATTTTTTCTGTTTTTTAGTTTACATTATTCATTTCCACAAGATTTTCAGTTACAAACTTTCTCCCCGTTTTTCCTCTATTCACCACCCCAAAACAGTGATCCCATTGAATATCCCCTCCCCCAATTTGCTCTTTCCTATATCTTCCCCCATTCCCCCTTTGACTTTCCAGTAGGGCATGGTGGATCTCTATGCCCCAGTGCCTGTATATCTTATTTCCCAGTTACATGTAAAATAATAATAATAATATATTTTTAAACATTTGATTTTAAACCTTCGAATTCCAGATTCTTTCCCTACATTCTTTGTCAACCACCCATATGGGGAAGGTAAGCAATTCAATATAGGTTATACATGTGTAGCTATGCAAAACATTTCCATAATGGATATGTTGTGAAAGATGGACTATATTTCCCTCCATCGCATCCCACCCCTCACTTGTTCTATTCTCTACTTTGATCCTGTCCCTTTTCAAAAGTGGGTGCTTCCAAATTCCCTTTCCCCAAGCCTGCCCTCCCTTCTATCATCCCCCCTCTCATCCCCTTCCCCCCTACTCTCCTGTAGGGTGAGATACCCTATTTAGTGTGTATGTCATTCCCTCCCTAAACCAAATTCATTGAGAATAAGATTGACTCATTCCCTTTTGCCTTCCTATTCTTCCCCTCCATCGTTAGAGTTTCCTTGCCTCTTCTATATGAGATAACTTACCCCATTCTATCTCTCTCCATCTCCTCTCATTATTTTCCTCTCTCACCTCTTAATTTGAGCTTTTAAGTATCATCCCTTCCTATTCAACTGGTCCTGTAACCCTGTCCATGAATACCTGTACACATATTTACACACATAAGTATTCATATGCCCATATTACCTCCTATATAGACATATATGTATGTATACATACATATATACATATGTGTGTGTATATATATATGTGTGTGTGTGTGTGTATGTATTTCTATTCCCTTCAACTATTCTTATACTGAGAAAAGTTTCATAAGTTACAATTATTGTTTTTCCATGTAGGAATGTGAGTAGTTCAACTTTGATAAAGTTCCTTAGGATTTCTTTTTCCTGTTTACCTTCTAATGTTTCTCTTGCTTCTTTTATCTCAATGTCAAATTTTCTATTCAACTCTGTTTTTTTTTTTCATCAAGAATGTTTGAAAGTCCTCTATTCCATTGAATGACCATATTTTCCCTTGAAACATGATACTCAATTTTTCTGGATAGGTGATTCTTGGTTTTAATCCCAGCTCCTTTGCCCTCCAGAATATCATATTCCAAGCCCATTGATCCCTCAGTTTAGAACTGCCAGATCCTGTGTTATCCTGATTGTGTTTCCACATTATTCAAATTGTTTCTTTCTGGCTACTTGTAATATTTTCTCCTTGATCTGGGACCTCTGGAACCTGACTATAATATTCCTAAGAGTGTTATTTTTGGGATCTTTTTCAGGAGGTGATGGGTGAGTTCTTTCAACCTCTATTTTGCCCTCTGGCTCTAAAACATCGGGGCAATTTTCCTTGAGAATTTCTTGGAGGATGATTTCTAGGTTCATTTTTTAATTATGACTTTCAGGTAGTCCAATAAAGTTTAAATTATCTCTTCTGGAACTCTTTTCCAGGTCAGTGTTTTTTTCAATGCGATATTTCACCTTGCCTTCTATTTTTTCATTTGTTTGGATCGGTTTAATACTATCTTGATTTCGCATAAAGTCACTAGTTTCCATTTGCTTCAAACTAATTCTTTTTTATCTTTATTAAGTTGTTTACTTTTAGCTTACAAGATTCATTACCACAATTCCTTGAATTTCAAGTTTTCTCTCCCATCCCATTCCCCCTCTCCCCCCCCCCCCCATGGAAGCATTCAATCAAGTATAGTATCTGTAAATACTTTCACATTAGGCATTAGGTTATAAAGAAGGGTTGTATCACCTGGAATGAACAATGGGAAAGAGGAAACAAAAGCAAACAAGGAAAAGAAAAAGAGCAGGTAGTTTCCTTCAATCTGGGTTCAAACTCAGTTCATTCAGATCATGGCTTTCAGGTAGTCCAATAATTTTTAAATTATCTCTCCTGGATCTATTTTCCAGGTCAGTGGTTTTTCCCATGACATATTTCACATTGCCTTCTATTCTTTCATTTGTTTGGATCTGTTTAACAGTATCTTAATTTCTCATAAAGTCATTAGCTTCCATTTGCTCCAATCTAATTCTGAAACAATGATTCTCCTCATTGAGCTTTTGAGATTCTTTTTCCATCTGGCAAATTTGGCTTTTTAAGGAATTCTTCTCCTCATTGCCCTTTTGAGTCTCTTTTGCCATTTGAGTTAGTCTATTTTTTAAGGTGTTATTTTCCTCAGTCAGGCTGTTGACTCTCATTTTGTAATTTTCTTGCTTTTCTCTCATTTCTCTTCCCAAATTTTCCTCCACTTCTCTTATCTGTTCTTAAGGTCCTCTATGACCTGTAACCAGCTCTCATTTTCCTTTGAAGCTTTTGGTGCAGGAGTTCTGACTTCACTGTCTTCCTCCTGTTCCAGGCTTTGCTATATTTTTTGTCCCCAAAATAGGAGTCTAATGTTGGAATCTTCTGTCTGCTTTGTTTCCTTTGCCTGTCCATGTGGCCCCTCAGTCACTTGACCCCTGAGCTTTTTGCCACAGTAGGACTCTGCCACCAGACAGGGGAGCTTTCATCCCAAATGCTGGGGTTTTCTCAAGCTACCAGAGGTATTAAATGGGTTTCCTCTCTGAGGCCTCTACGGGCTCTGACAAGCTGGAAACATACCCCAGGACCTCCACCCTAGACTGCAATCCAGATCCAAGCAGGTTAAAGCAATAGCACTTCAGACTGGTGCTTGTTCCCCCTACAATCTGCAGGCCAGGAGCTGAAGCTGCCATGTGGATCTGGCTGTCTGGGCTGGTGTCTCAGCTGCTTCTTGTCCCGGGGGCAAAAGCTATGCACTCCCACTTGCTGGGTCCCAAAGTCCAGACTGCACTGACCTCTCACTTTGTCCTTTGCATCTGTGGAAACGGCCACAGCTGCTGCTGATCTGGAGTCCTTCCAGACCGGTGCGTGGTCAGGCCTGCCCTGGGGCTAAAGCCTCATTGTGGGGCTGGGCTTGGCTTGCAGAGTGTTGTGCTGGCTGATTCTTGCCGATATGCTGGGCTGCCCTCAGCTGTAGGTTAGCTTCTCTGTGTCATTTTGTGGGTTCTGCATCTCCAAAGTTTGTTTAGAGTCCCCTTTTTACATGGTTTGGGGAAGGTGGAAGCTGGAGCATCAGGGAGGTCATGTTTCTACTTCCCCATCTTGGCTCTGTTATGAGGTAACATTGTAAACTTGAAGGCACAACAGTTATGAATTGCTCTTTGTTTTTGTTTGTTTTTAACCTATGGTTTCTTCAGTATGAGAATCTCTTGGTGTGGAAATTGGCTCCACTGATGCAGATTAATACCTTCTCTGTAACTTATAGCCTTATGAAGTTGCTCAGGACAGTGAGAGGTAAGGAGATGGTTTTAGGTCATGCAGCCAAAATATGGCAGAGGTGTGACCTGAACCCAATTAATCAACAAGCATTTGTTAAGTTCCTACTGTGTGTCCAGAACAGTGTTAGGTGCTAGGAATGCATTGATCAAGGGCAACTAGTCCTTACTCTTGAGGCTTCTTTAATCTATTCCTTGGGAAGATGAGTGTGCATGCAGATTATCCCCAAAATTTTAGAGAAACTTTAAGTTATTAATGCTATCAAAGCTGCAAACCTTGCTAAGACTTTTGGGGATAACCTGTAGAAGAATATATACAACTGATCCAAGGTAATTCACAGAGAGGGAAGGAGGCAGTAGCAGAAGAGGAAGGGTATGACTGAGGTTGTGCCCAGCTGGAAGTTAAGGGCAGGAGGCATTCAATAAACCTCATCTCAGCTGACCAACAGGAGATCCTCAAGCCCAGGGAGGTGGATCCAGCAAGCACTAACACCAGAAGCTCAGGTGTGCCTTGACAGAATCAAGGAAATCTGCAGACACCAGCAAAGCAGTCCTCCACTTGCAGAGCCTGCCTGAGCTCTAGCCCAGGGGTACATAAGTGGAAACCTGAAGTGGCTAGACCACCCCTCCTCCACACCTTACTCTATGAGCCTCAGGGTAACCCAGGAGAAACACTGAAAGTCCTGGAATTGGCCTCAGTATAGACACCCAGAGGCTACAATGCACAAAGTCAACAAACAGGCTACTAGCTCCCAGCTTGAGAAACATGGTTCAGAGCCCTTTGCACCCCAGAAGCAGGAATCCATTTTAAAAGCCAGGGAATAGGCAATCATAATGGGCCAGAAGCAAGTGGTTAAAGCAAAACCAAAGATGATTGAATCCTATTATTGCCAGGAGAAGAACGAATTTCAGAGACATTGACTCTATACTCACACCTGAGACCAAGGAAGAAAACATGAACTGGTCTCAAGCCCAGAAAGCATTCTTGGAAGAGCTCAAGAAGGATTTTAAAAGCCAAATTAGAGAAGTAGAAGATAAATTGTCCAACTTTTTAAAATTGAAATCGCCAAAATGGAAGAAAATCTCACTGAAGAAGACAAATCCTTAAAAAAGTAAAATTTGTGAACTGGGAAGGGAAGTTCAAAATCTAACTGGAGAAAATACCTCCCTATAAATGGAATGTGAACATATGGAAAAGGAGCTTCAAAAACTATCCTAGGAAAATAATCTGCTAAAAATTAGAATCAGTCAAATCGAACCTAATGACTCTATGATGCATCAAGAAGAAGTCAAACAAACCTAAATATTGAAAAATTAGAAGAAAATGTGAAATATCTCATTGGATAAAACAACTGACTTGGAGAATATATCTAGGAGATAAAGTGTAAGAATTATTGGTCTACCAGAAAGCCATGATGAAAAAAACAGCCTGCACAATATCCTCCTAGAAATTATCAAGGAAAACTGTCCTGAGGTCCTAGAATCAGAAGGTAAAATAGTTATCAAAATAGTTCACTGGAACATCCTGGGAAGAGATCCAAAATTGAAAACTCCAAGAAATACTGTAGCCAAACTCCAGAATTATAAGGTCAAGGAGAAAATAGTGCAAGCAGCCAGAAAGAAACAATTCAAATACTGTGGAACTACAGTCAGGATTACACAGGACCTAGCAGCTTCTATATTAAAAGATCAGAGGTATTAGAATATGATATTTCATAAGGCAAAAGAGCTTGGACTGCAAACAATGATCAACTACCTGACAAAACTGAGCACAATCTTTCAGGCACACAGATGGTCATTCAATGAAATAAGGGACTTCCAGACCATCCTGATGAAAAAACCAGAGCTCATTGGAAAATACAGGTCTCCAAATATAAGACTCAAGATAGACATGAAAAAGTGAGCAAGGAAATCTCACACATATACACATACATGTGTGTGCACAGTTACACACATAACTGATGATTAAATAAGAGCAAATTGTTGACATCCCTATGTGGGAAGCTGATACCTGTCAATATTGAGAATTGTATAATTATCATGACATTTAAAAGGGATATACATAGATAGAAGGTGTGGGTATAAATGAACTAATCTGATGGTTAAAAACCTTATTAAGGGATGTAGGGATTTTAATGGGAGAAAAGGAAAGGAGGAGGTAGAAAAGGATAAATTATGTCACACAAAGAGGCATAAAAACATACTATAGTAGAGGAAAAGAAGGGAGGGAGATGAACATTATATGAACTTTACTCTCATTGGATTTGGTTCAAGGAGGGATCAACATAATGAGTTAAGTATAGTATTCTAACCTGAAAAGACACAAAAACCCATTGTAGTAGAGGGAAAGGAGGTGGGGAGAGGAGCATTATATGAAATTTACTCTCATTGCTTGGGTTCAAGGAGGATATAACATTAATGTGTTAAGTACAAAAATTGATTGTGCCCTAGAGGTCCTGAGGTCCTATCTATGGTGGTTAGAAGGGAGAAAAGAAGTAGTAATGGGAAAGCTTAAGGAAAGGGAAGAGGGTGCATAAGGAGGGAATACTGAGGGAGGCAGTGGTCAAAAGGAAAACTCTTAAGGAAGGGAAGGGAGAAATAGAAACATAAACAGGGGAGGAAATAGGATGGAGGGAAAGACACAGATAGTAATCATAACTGTGAATGTGAATGGGATGAACTCTCCCATAAAAGGAAGGCAGATAGTACAATGGATTAAAAACCATAATCCTACAATATGCTGATAACAAGAAACCCATCTGAAACAGGGGGATACACACAGGGTAAAGGTAAAAGGCTGGAGTAGATATATTGTGCTTTAGCTAAAGTAAAAAAAAAGGAGGAACAATCCTTATCTCATATAAAACAAAAGCAAAAATTGATCTAATTAAAAGAGATAATGAAGGAAACTACATCCTGATAAATGGCACCATTGAGAATGAAGAAATATAATTATTAAATATATATGTACCAAGTGGTATAACATCCAGATTCCTAGAGGAGAAGTTAAGGGATTTAGAGGAAGATATAGATAGCAAAACTATACTAGTGGGGGACCTCAGTCTCCCCCTCTCTGAAGTTGATAAATCTAACCTCAAAATAAACAAGAAAGAAGTTAAGGAGGTGAATAGAATATTAAAGAGTGTAGACATGATAGACCTCTGGAGAAATTTGAATGGGGATAAAAAGGAATATACCTTCTTCTCAGTGGTACATGGCACATACACAACTTTGGCCATGTACTAGGGCATAAAACCTCACAATTCAGTGCAGAAAGGCAGAAACATTAAATGCATCCTTCTGAGATCATGATGCAATAAAAATTATATGTAATAAAGGGCCATGGAAAGATAGAATAAAAACTAATTGGAAACTGAATAATTTCATCTTAAAGAATGAGCGGGTCAAACAAAAAATTATAAAAACAATCAGTAACTTCATTCAAAAGAATGAAAATAATGAGACAACAAATAAATACTTGTGAGATGCAGCAAAGTCAGTCCTTAGGGGAAGTTTTTTTATCCCTGAGTGCATACATGAAGAAATTCTAGAAAATGGAGGTCAATAAATTGGGTATGCAACTGAAAAAGCTAGAAAAAAAAAACATATTGAAAATCCCCAATTAAATACTAAATTAGAAATACTGAAAACTAAAAGAGACATTAATAAAATTTAAATTAAGAAAACTGTTGAATTAATAAATAAAACTAAGATCTGGTTTTATGAAAAAAAATAAAATTGATGAAACTTTACTCAATATGATAAAAAAAAAGAAAGAAGAAAACCAAACTATGAGAATCCAAAATGAAAAGGGTGAATCTACCTCCAATGAAGAGGAAATTAAAACAATAATTAGGAGTTATTTTGCCCAATTGTATGGACATAAATTTGACAATGTTAGTGAAATGGATGAATATTTTATAAAAAATATAAGTCGCTCAGATTAACTGAAGAGGAAGTAAATTACTTAAATAACCCCATCTCAGAAAAAGAATCAAACGTGTCATCAATGAACTCCCTAGGAAAAAAATCTCCAGGGCCATATGCATTTACTAGTGAATTCTATCAAACATTTATTTATTTATTTTTAAAGCAATTGGGGTTAAGTAACTTGCTCAAGGTTACACGACCAGTTATTTCTGGGTGTGGTGCTGAGTATCTGAGACCAGATTTGATCCAGGTCATCCCGACACTGGAGACAGTGCTCTTACTCGCTGAGCCACCTGGCCGCCCCCCTATCAAACATTTAAAGAACACTTGATTCCAATACTTTACAAACTTTTGGGGAAAATTGAAGGAGAAGGAATCCTACCAAATTCTTTTTATGACACAAATATATTACTTATATCTAAATCAGGAAGAGACAAAATGGGGAAAGAAAATTATAGACCAATTTACCTCATGAATATAGAGGCAAAAATTTTAAATAAAATATTAGCAAAAAGACTACAGCAACTCATCAAGAGAATAATACACTTTGACCAGGTAGGATTTATTCCACAAATGCAAGAATGGTTCAATATTAGGAAAACTATCAGTATAATTGATCATATCGACAACAAAACCAGCAGAAACCATATGATTATCTCAGATGCAGAAAAGACCTTTGACAAAATACAACACTCATTCCTATTAAAAACAGGAAAAAGTAAAGGAATAAATGGAGTCTTCCTTAAAAAACTAAGTTGCATCTATCTAAAACCATCAGCAAGTATTATATGTAATGGGGATAAGCTAGAAGCATTTCCAATAAGATCAGGGGTGAAAGAAGGATGTCCACTATCACCCCTCTTATTCAATCTAGTACTAGAAATGTTAGCAGTAGCAATTAGGAAAGAAAAAGAAATCAAAGGAATCAAATTAGGCAAAGAGGAGACCAATTTATCACTCTTTGCAGATGATATGATGATATACTTAGAGAATCCTAGAGAATCAAGTAAAAAACTACTTGAGACAATAAATAAATTTGGCAAAGTTTCAGGATATAAAATAAACCTACATAAATCCTTGGCATTTCTATATATTTCTAATGAAATTCGACAGCAAGAGATAGAAAGAGATATCCCATTTAAAGTTACTGTAGACATTATAAAATATTTGGGAATCTACCTGCCAAAACAAACCTTAGACCTATATGAACACAATTACAAAACCCTTTTCACATAAATAAAATCAGATATAACTAATTGGTAAGACATCAGTTGCTCATGGCTGAGTCGAGCTAATATAATAAAAATGACAATTTTGCCTAAATTAAATTATATATTTAGTGCTGTACCAATCAGTTTACCAAAAAACTACCTTATAGTGCTAGAAAAAAATAGTAACAAGATTCATTTGGAAGAAGCAAAGGTCCAGAATATCAAGGGGATTAATGAAAAGAAATACTAGGGAAGGTGGACTAGCTATATCAGATTTTAATCTGTATTATAAAGCAGCAGTCCTCAAAACTACTTGGTACTGGCTGAGGAATAGAGGAGTGGATCAATGGAATAGATTGGGTACATAAGAATAGAAGTCAATGACTATAGTAATCTACTGTTTGATAAACCCAAAGACCCCAGTTTTGGGGATAAGAACTCATTATTTGACAAAAACTGCTGGGAAAACTGTAATATAGTATTGCAGAAACTGGGCATGGACCATTATCTAACACCATATACCAAAATCAAGTCTAAATGGGTGCATGATCTAGGTATAAAGGCTGATACTGTTAGCAATCTGGGAAAGCAAGGAATAGTTTACCTGTCAGACATGTGGAGAGGGGAAGACTTTATGACCAAACAAGAATTAGAGGGAAATATAAAATGCAAAATGGATAATTTTGGTTACATTAAATTGAAAAACTTCTGTAGAAACAAAGCCAATGTAACCAGGATTAGGAGGGAAGTGGAAAGTTGGGAAAGAATTTTTACAATTAGTGTCTCTGATAAAGATCTCATTTTTAAAATATACAGAGAACTCAGTCAAATCTATAATAATTCAAATCATTCCCAATTGATAAATCGTCAAAGGATATGAACATGTATTTTTCAGAGGAAGAAATTAAAGAGATCTATAAGTACATAAAATGCCCTAAATCTCTATTGTTTAGAGAAATGTGAATTAAAACAACTCTGAGGTATCATATCTCAACTATCGGATTGGCTAAGATGACAAAAAAGGAAAATGATAGATTCTGGAGAGGAGGCAGAAAAATTGGAACACTAATGCATTGTTGGTGGAGTTGTGAACTGATTAAACCATTTTGGAGAGCAATCTGGAAGTATGATCAAAGGCCTATAAATAAGTGCATACTCTTTGACCCAGCAATAACACTTCTAGGGTTGTATCCAAAAGAGATCATAGAAGTATAGACAAAAATATTTATAGCAGCTCTTTTTGTGCTGGAAATGAATTGGAAATCAAGGGGATGCCCATCATTTGGGGTGTAGCTAAACAAGTTGTGGTATACAAATATAACGGAACACTGTTGTGCTATAAGAAATGAGGAGCAGACAGACTTCATAATAACTTGGAGAGACTTATATAAACCGAGGCTGAGGGAGAAGAGCAGAACCAGGAGACATTTATACACAATTACAGATACACATATGTGTGATGACTAACTTTGATAGACTGGGCTCCTCTCAGCAATGCAAGGGTATAAGACAACTCCAAAAGCCTCATGATGGAAAAAGACATCCACATTTCAGAGAAAGAACTACAGAGTCTGAATGCAGATTTCAGCAAAGTACTTGCTCTCTTTTTTTGTTTTGTTTTGTTTCTTTGTTCTCACTGTTCACTCCATTGGTTATAATCCTTCTTTACAACTTGACTAATATTTAATGTGAAGGTATTTGTAGATTTTATATTTGACTGCATGCCACCATGGGGAGGAGGAGAGGAAGGGGGAGAAATTTGATACTCAAGGGATTGTAGGACTGAATGTTGTAAACTAAAAGTAAATAAATTTCAACAAAAAACAAATGAGGAAACTGAGGCAAAGAAAGGTAAGTGACTTTCTCAGGGTCTCATAGCTAGTAAATATCTGAGGCTGAATTTGAATTCAGAAAGATGAATCTTTCTGTTCTAGGCCTGACATTCTCTCCATTGCACCACCAGTTGTGTGAATGATCTAACCAGACTTGTGCTTTAGTAAAATCCCTTGGTATCAATGTGGAAGATGAATTTGCATAGGGAGAAACTTTAAGCATGATGACAGTTTAGGACCTGATGATGGTGTGAGATAGGATAGAGGCTGTGTGAGTGGAGAAATTGGCATATATGCAAGAGATTGGAGACAAAGAAATGTCAAGATTGCAATGTGGTGGCAAGGTAGAGGAACCAGTGCTTACAGTGGGTCCCACCTTTCAAAGTGCTCTGTTCTGAGCCATAATGGAGGTGGGACAGCTGAGGTTTTGTATCAAATAAAAGCGTCTAAAGAGGTGCTGCGTATTTCCCTGCTCCTGACCAAAGATGGTCATCCTGAATCTCATGCCCTGTAGTCCTGAACTTCAAGTTTCCTCTTCCTATTGCCTTTCCCAATAGTCTCATCTTTATGCATTTCAGCTCTAATTTTCCCTAGTCTCCATCTTCTTCCATTCTCTAGAAGACTCCTCTCTTATTAATAGGCTCTCTTTTATCTGCAGTCTCTTCCTCTTTCTTTTCTTCCATCTTTTGTCATTCCCTCAAGCTCACCGTTCTCCTAAAGGTACCATATCTTTTGCTACCCCCAGTATTCAATGATCCTTCTGTAACACCCTTTGGGGCACAAGGTGGGGATGAATTAGAAAAACCCTTGCTTCCCACCACTACATTCAACCCTCCTCTTTGCAGTCACCAACTCAGACACCACACATTCTTTAAAGTTCATTTATTTAATGCCCTGCCATCCGCTGTTGCCCCACCTTCCTAACCAGACTTCCAGACTCTAGTTGTGGGAAGAACTAGGTTTCTTGGCTCAGGAGTCTCTGATTAAATCAGCAGCTTCTTCATTCAGACCTTTGCCACCATTATCACCCAAGAACATGCCCTGTGCCCTTCTACCTCTTGCTCTGAAAACTATAATTGAATCACCACTGTCATTGCTCCTCAACAAGGCAAGTCAGTTTTCCTCTGATCCATTTTTCCATTCACCATCTTTGTGACTTCCCATACCAAGACTCCCTTCTGAGACCACCACTCTATGTGTGTTGTCTTTCCAAATTAGAACATAAGCTATTTGAGGACAGAGACTATCTTACCTTTGTAGTTGTATACACAGTGCTTGGTACATAGTATGTGCTTAATAAATAGTATTCATTCGTTTTTTCATCCATCCACTCATTCATTCATTCAATCCTGATCAAATTCTCTTCCAGGTCACTCCTTCCATTCTTAATAAGTTTAGTATCTGTTTTCTTCTGTAACCTTTCCCCACTTTATAATGCTGACCTCTACATAATCCCAACAATCTCTCTACTTCACAGCACTGCTCTTCTATCCCTGGTTGCTGGAATTCTAAGTCATGGCTCTGCACTTGGAAGTAAAAAATGATAGTTGTTGAGGATGATGCCAAAAAGTGTGTTTTTGGAGCGAGCTAAGAGGAATAGGTGATTTTGAATGGGATAAAGTAGACAGTGAATGCTCATGAGTGAAGGATGGGAAACTCATCCCCAGTGCTATGCCACAAGATGAGAGTAGAGAAGGGGAGAAGTGGGTGCAAGCAGAGACTCAGAGCCCCCATTACTGTTGGACACTGTGCTACATGCATGAGGGAATTATGGTGTGATCACTAGGCATCTTCACACAGAGTACAGAAGTATGGAACAGGTAATGCTGAAAAATTGATGGTCAGATGTTATCTGCTGCAACTGGTATGAATTGTTAGCAGTTCAGCTCACCTGGGAGAATCTATGATAGAAGGAGTTTAGAGATGGAGGAAGGCCCTGTTCTTGTAACACATTTCAGAGAGGAGAGATCATGGTTATCCATGGGAAACTGTTAGACATCACATGTGTATTTATGTGTGTATATACACATATGTATGTAGGTATGTATTTGCATATGTATGCACAAATAAAGAAATAGCAAGTTGAAGTATAATGGAAAAGCATTAAATTTGATGTCAGGCCCTGGGTTCAAATTCTGTCCTTGCTGTTCAATATCTGTGTGACCTTGATCAAGTCATATAATACCTCTCGGCCTCCATCTCCTCATTTATTTAATAGGGTTAGATTTTAAAGGTTCTTTCCATTCTAAATCCTAGAAGTTTAGGAAGATATATAACTTGCTCCAAATCATAAAGTGAGTAAACCAAACCTCTAGCCAACAGGGGAGGCAAAGACTTCAGAAGCAGAATGTTGTATTGCTGTCTTGGAGGAAAGATTAGGCATTGCAGAAAATCAAGCAGGACCGTGGCCCAAGCAGAGTCTCATGAAGTGGTGGATCTGGTTAAAGTCGAAGATGGCATTGCATATATAGAACCAGGGAGAAAATCTGGAGAGTTTTGAACCAGCTAATAGAAATAAGGAGAAGAAATGGTTGGCTCCCTTTGGAGCCAAGGATAACTGATCTAGCCTGTCCTCCACATTGATACACTTAGGCAGCTGGCATTCATGTCCTCCCTGAGTCTTCCCCAGATTTCACATTTCTGTTAGTTTGGTTTTCCTTTAAGTGATCCTTGCATGGTGTGGTCTTATACCTCCTGATTGCCCTCCCTAGATGCTCTCTAGCTTATTAATGTTCTTCTGAAAATGAGGCAACCAGGATTGGATATGATGTTCCATGTGGGATGAAGTCAGGAGAGAGCATGGCAGGACTTTGAGCTCCCTTGAGATCTACTCCATCACTTTCTTTTTTTTTCCATTTTTTCAAATGCTTTCTTAACTTCTGAATTACATCATTCATTTCAGCCAGATTTTGAGTTACAATTTTTTTCCCCGTTTTTCCCCTACCAACCTCCCTAAAATAGCAGTCACATAGTATAGCCCCTCCTCCAATCTGCTCTCTCCCATATTTTCTCCCATACCCCTTTCGGCTTTTCCGGGAGGGTATGGTGGATCTCTATGCCCCAGTGTCTGTAAATCTTATTTCCCAATTACACATAAAATAGTATCAATAATAGCATATATATAAACATTTAATTTTAAAACTTTGAATTCCAGATTCATTTCCTTCCTCCTTTGTCACCCACCCTTACTCAGAAGACAAGCAGTTCAGTATAAGTTGTACATGTGTAGCTAATGCAAAACAATAACACAGTAGATATATTGTAAAAGACTGACTATATTTCCCTTCCTCCTATCCCACCTCCCACTTGTTCTATTCTCTACTTTGATCCCATATCTTTTCAAAAGTGGATGCTTCCAACTTCCTTCCCCCCCAGCCTGCCCTCCCTTCCATCATCCCTCCTCTGATCCCCTTCCCCCCTACTCTCCTGTAGGGTGAGATACCCTATTCAGTGTGTATTTCATTCCCTCCCCAAGCCAAATTCAGTGAGAATAAGGTTTACTCATTCCCTTTTGCCTCCCTATTCTTCCCCTCCATTATAACCATTTTGCCTTGCCTCTTCTTTATGGGATAGTTTACCCCATTCTCTCTCTCCTCATTTCCTCTCAATATATTCCTCTCACCGCTTAATTTCACCTTTTAAGTATCATCCCTTCCTGTTAAATTGGTCCTGTGCCCTCTATCTATGTATACCTGTAAGCATATATACACACATTCACATATGTATTCATATGCCCATATACCCTCATATATAGACATATATATATATATATATATATTTCTATTCCCTTCAACTATTTTCATACTGACAAAAGTTTCATCAGTTACAATGATTGTTTTTCCATGTAGGAATGTTAATAGTTCAACTTTGATAAGTTCCTTATGATTCCTTATCCCTGTTTACCTTCTCATGCTTCTGTTGCTTCTTGTATCTGAACGTGAAATTTTCTATTGAACTCTAGTTTGTTCATCAAGAATGCTTGAAAGTCCTCTATTCCACTGAATGACCATATTTTCCCCTGAAACATGATACTCAGTTTTTCTGGGTAGGTGATTCTTGGTTTTTATCACAGCCCCTTTGACCTCCAGAATATCATATTCCAAGCCCTTCTCAGTGTAGAAGCTGCCAGTTCCTGGGTTATCCTGATTGCGTTTCCACAATATTCAAATTGTTTCTTCCTGGCTGCTTGTAATATTCTCTCCTTAATCTGGGAATTCTGGAACCTGGCTATAATATTCCTAGGAGTTTTCTTTTTGGGATCTTTTTCAGGAGGTGATCAGTGGATTCTTTCTACCTCTATTTTTCCCTCTTGTTCTAAAACATGAGGGCAGTTTTCTTTGAGAACTTCGTGGAGGATGATTTCTAGGTTCTTTCTTTGATCATGGCTTTCAGGTAGTCCAATAATCTCTCTCCTGGATCTATTTTCAAGGTCAATGGCTTTTCCCATGAGATATTTCACATTTACTTCTATTCTTTCATTTGTTTGGATCTGTTTAACAGCATCTTGATTTCTCATAAAGTCATTAGTTTCCATTTGCTCCAATCTAATTCTGAAGCAATGATTCTCCTCATTGAGCTTTTGAGATTCTTTTTCCATCTGGCAAATTCGGCTTTTTAAGGCATTCTTCTTTTCAAAAAATTGCCTTTTTGAGCCTCTTATGCTATTTGAGTTAGTCTATTTTTTAATAGACTATTTTTAAGGTGTTATTTTCCTCAGTCAGGCTGTTGACTCTCATTTTGTAATTTTCTTGCATTGTTCTCATTTCTCTTGCCAGTTTTTCCTCCACTTCTCTTATCTGCTTCTTTAGATCCTCTATGGCTTGTAACCAGCTTGTATTTTCCCTTGAAGCTTTTGGTGCAGGAGTTCTGACTTCACTGTCTTCCTCCTGTTCCATGCTTTGCTCCCTTTTGTCCCCAAAATAGGATTCTAATGTTGGAATCTTCTGTCTGCTTTGTTTCCTTTGTCTGGTCATGTTGCCCCTCAGTCACTTGACCCCTGGGATTTTTGCCACAGTAGGACTCTTCCACCAGACAGGGGAGCTTTCATCCCAAACGCTAGGGTTTTCTCAGCTGCCGGACATATTAGATGGGTGCCCTCTCTGAGGCCTCCACACATTCTGGCAAGCTGGTCCTGCACCCCAGGACCTCCACCCTGACCACAATCCAGATCCAAGCAGGTTAAAACAAGAGTGATTACCCCTTAGACTGGTTGTTTGGTCCCTCTACACTCTGCAGGCCAGGAGCTGAAGCTGCCACATGGGGCTGGCTGGCTGTGCAGGTGTCTCAGCAGCTTCTTGCCCCGGGGAAAAAGCTGACTGCACTCTCACTTACTGGGTCCCAAAGTCCAGACTGCACTGACCTCTCACTTTGTCCTTCACATCTGTGTGTTGAGAAATCTGGAAACGGCCATATCTGCTGGTGATCTGGAATCCCGCTGGCCAGCAGCTGGTCAACCAGGCCTGCCCTGGGGCTAAAACCACTGGCTCAAGGGCCTGGGCTCGGCTCCCAGAGTGCTGTGCTGCTGGGCTGTCCTCAGCAGGTGGTTAGGCTTCACTGTGTCATTTTGTGGGTTCTGCAGCTCCAAAGTTTGTTCAGAGTCCCCTTTTTACATCGATTGGGAAAGGTGGAAGCAGAGCTGGTCTGAGGTCATGTTTCTACTCTGCCATCTTGACTTTGCCCCCCTACTCCATCACTTTTTTTTGAGCAATTGGGGTTAAGTAACTTGCTCAAGGTTACATGGCCAGTTATTTCTGGGTGTGGTGCTTAGTATCTGAGCCTGGATTTGATCCCCAGGTCATCCCGACACTGGAGCCAGTGCTCTTACTCACTGTGCTACCTGGCCACCCCAAATCCATCACTTTCAATAACCCCTGAGATCCCATTGGCTCTTGGGGCAGTTGGGCAGACCTGGCTGACTGGTAGTGAGCTTAGGGTTTTGGTTGTTTTGTTTTCCTCAAGAATTATATATGTAATTACTAACAACAAAATAAAGAAGAAAACAAACATAAGAAAAGTGGTAAAATATGCTATAGATACTCCATTATTTGTTAAGGTAGAAGCAAATGAATTTAAAAAACAAAAGAGATTTTTATTTCAGCCTGTGTCTGTTTCCAAGTCTACCTGAGGTCCAAGTTCGACTTTCTGCTTTGTTTTCTTCCCTCCTTTCCCCTTATTTTCATCCCTCTCCTCTCTTTCTTCCATTTCTCCTCCCTTCTTCCTTTCCTCTCCATCACCTCCCTCCTCCTACCCTCTGGTAGGTATAGTCAATTTACATACAGTATTGTTTCTACTGATTTCACTTGGCATAATTTCTTATTGCCTATCTATATTTCTTTGTTATGCTTCATGTTTATTGTTTTATGCAACCACAATATTCTTATATGGACATGCATTATTATATTTATTTAGTCGCCTCCTAACATTGGATCTATGGATTGTTTCCATTTTTGTCCCTTGTAAACAGCAACCATAAACAGTTCTTCACACATAGGCCCTCTGACCTTTTTATACTATTTTTAGGGTTATGTCTTTGGCATAGAATAGCTGAGTTAAAGGTATGGTCAGTTTAAGAGCACTTCTTGCGGATTACCCTATTTTCTTCTAATTATTTACACCAGTTGATGGTCCTTTCAGCCATGCATTGAGTGCCTCTTTCCCCATAACCGCACCAACACTGGACTTTTATCTTTTTATTTTTGTCAAGTAATTAGTATAAGGTAGTATTTGAATATAGTCTTGATTTGCTCCTATCTGAATCTCAGGTAACATTTAAGAGCAAAGCTCCTCTATCTACCTCCCAGAACAGAGCTAGGGATACTGTGCCTTTGGTAGTCATGATGGTAACCAAGGAATAGGTGTGGTTGATGGACAATGTAATCAGCCAGTTTAACATGATTTTCTGTACTCATAGATAACCACCTTGGACCTCTATTATCAGGATTTAATCTGCTCATCACCCTATGAGGAATTCAAAGGAACATGGGAATATTATTATGAAGAGCAAGAAAATCAGAACCAGGAGATCAGTATATACAATGTTTATAATAACATGCAATGGATAAAGTGCCCAACCTGGAGTCAGGAAAACTCAGTTTCCTGAATTCAAATCCAGCTATGTGATCAAGGGCAAATCATTTAAACTTGTTTGCCTCAGTTCCCTCATCTGTAAAATGAGCTGGAGAAGGAAATGGCAAACCACTCTAGTATCTCTGCCAAGAAAACCCCAGAAGGGATCAGGAAGAGGTAGACACAATTGAACAATGACTGAAAAAAAAGGACATAACAAAATGTTTTGAATATAATAATCAAATTTAGCTCCAGGAAACATGATCAAACTCACCTTCTTCTCTGTAAAGAGAAGTTTAAACTTAAGGCTCATAGGCTGGTTGTGGTCAGATAAAGTTCAATTTATCAGTTGGTCTTGATTACCTGATTTTCTTTGCTGTAAGTCACATGGAAATGTTTGATTAATTGAAAAGTAAAACACAGTAAATTCCTTCTCATTTTTTTTCTATTAAATTATCCAGTTCTTTTAAAAAAGCCATTGACATCACAATCACCTATAACTGTCTAGGAAGAGTTTTTTTTTTTTTAACTTCAGTTAACTTCTCCTTTAAGTCCCAATATGCTATGCTCTTTGATTTATACATATTTAATGCTAATCTTGTTTCATGATCATATTTGATCTCTCTCTTTACAGTAGAAGTTTTTCTTATGTGAAACCATGAGGGCAATCCTTGTTCTTGAGGCATCACCTGAAGCACTAAAACACATTTTAGCCCTTCAAAAAAAATCTTACCATCCTTTTAAGTGCTTATTAACCAGTCATATTTTGAAAATTGCTTATGTCTTGTGACCCTTTTCCCATTGTCTAGCTGCTATTGGTAGATATTTATCAATTCCTTCCAGATTCTGCAAATATTTGCCTAACATATTTTTAATATTTAATTTTTTGAAAAATTATTTTATTTCTGTATAATGAAGACCATATTTTTCTCATTTCTTGATTGACAAAAATTATTATTTTGCATAATTGAGATGACTATAGTACTCTTTTCTCTTCTACTTTAAAACTATGTTTCATATTTAAATTATTAACTGGTTAGACTTATTGTGATATGTGGCTTAAGATATGGTTCTAACCCATTTTCTTTCTGCCATAGAGTTATCCAGCTTTCCCAGCAATAGTGAGTGCAACCCTCAATGTTTGTGAAGCGTGGGTTTATCAAACACTAACATTTGTATACATTGGGTTCTATTTCTGGGAACTCCAGTCTGTTCTATTGATCTATTTCTCTATTTTGTTTCTAGCACCACACAGCTTTTAGATTTATTGTCTCACAGTTATTTTATGAGAGTTGGAAGTGCTAGCCCCCCTTCGCTTTTCATGGTTTTCCTTGATATTTTTGCGTAGCTACTTTTCCCATTTGGTTTTTGTTATGACTTTAGGTAGATAATTTGAGTGTACAATATACAGATACCTGAACTGAAAAAGGGGGAGAAAACAGGTTGCATTGACTTTAGGGATTAGCACAAGGCTTTTAAACTTCTCCATGATACATGTTTGTATATTTTAAAAATCATTCTTTTAGTGATGCTGAATGGCTGCAAGTCATGGGATAGCACAAACTTTTAAGATTTAAGGTTGAGAGTCACCCAAAGGGTAAGAGAGAGGTTCATGGAGGACTATGAGCAGGCTGTAATACATCCCATGTGGAAATTTACGCAAAGAGAAACAATATAAAGGATGTACTTGGAGAGACAAATGAACAGAAAAGTTGCTGGAGTGGGCAGGAAGCAAAAACAAGCGAGTACTGAGTAAGCAGCTTACATATTCCGATGACAAGGCATGCAACATCTTGAAATCTAGTAGAAACCCTGCAGGACCTTGGGTCGAGTTCCTAAGGAGTTATGGAAGGCCATGGACCAGTGATCCAGGATGAGAGGCCATGAATGGATTGTGATCTGCACCTTTGGAGGGAGCGCCCAGTTCAAGGAGATCACAGATCCCCTACTGTACAGAAGCTTAATGGAAATGTTTCTAAGGTTTCACCATCATGTGGAACAGAGGTGTCAAACTCAGCCCAGCTGCATGGAGCCATGGAGCCTCAAACACTCCTGAGTACTGCCTTAACCGGACTGAAAATGGAATTGGGAAATGTTTAGCAAAATAAATAAAATATAAATAGCGTTAATTTGCAACAATGTGAATTATGTAGCTGCAGGAACGTGTTTCTATTTGAGTTTGACACCACTCGTGTAGAATATGAGCTTGTGGCTTCAAATATATACTCAGTTACATATTATAAAAGGAGCTTACTATTTTAAAAACACTTTAAATAAATGAATGTCAGACTTTATTGAAGAATTTCTCTGCATTTAATGTGAGAATCATGTTTTATTTTTCTCATCTTAATATGATTAATTATATTGTTTTCTTGGTGTTACTTAAATAGCTCATGGATTCCATTTATAAATTCTACTTGGTAATGCCATTTTTAACATACTAACACCCTACCTCTTCTGTCTTAGAGTATTCTATTTATTATGTTCATATCAATGTTGGTTAGCATATGAGAGTATTGCCTAATTATTGAGATGAAGTGTAGCATCATGTATAGAGGGCTAGCTGGTTTTGGTGTCAGTAATGCATGAACTTTCTCTGACAAATACAAGGTGTGTGATGTCCCTAAGTCACTTAACTTTTGAGAGCCTGAAGCAGGTCTTGATGACTCTAAGTTACAGAAGAGTTTCATTGGCATTGCAAACTCCTGAATGAGGAATCTCTTTCCACCAATGTATGTTAGTACTACAGACATTGGTGGAGGGCATTTCCAGAATGGAAATTTTCTACATTTATTACATACAGGTTCAGACACCCACATTATCCCTAAATTAGTCATTGTGTCTGGCTAACTCTTTCCCATTTCAGATTTGTCTGTCATTGTTTTACAAGTCAGAAATCTCATTTGGCTTATACAAGTTTTATTTTGTTTTCTCCACCTGAAACACCTTAAAGAAACTTTTAGAAATATAGCATGTACAACATTTTGAGGGTTCCTGTATTTTGTTAGCACTTTGCTTATCTTCAACTGAGAAGTGTGAGTTGTTTTAAATACTTATCTTTTTGGCAGAGGAATGTGTTTCTTGTTTGAAGCAATCTTCCCAGCAGGTGTGTCTCTCGAAAAACTGCCAAGTTTATTTGCCTCTAAGATATCTGTCTTCTTGCTTCATAAAGCCCTTTGAGCTTTCCTCAGTAGATAATTGAGAGCTTGTGGACCATGCTTCTTAATCTTGTAGAAACAAGAGTCCTGGGCCTCAGTTCCTTGTTCTTCTTTATGTCTATACTCATTATTCTTTGGTTAAGTAATTTCTGTGCTTCTGTAGGTAAAAGTCATTATTCTTTACCATTGTGATATGAGAGTCAGGCAGAGGGGATAGAGAGTTAACTTTGGAGTCAGGAAGATCTGAGTTCAAGTCTGACATCTGGTACTTATTCATTGGAAATTTCAACCTCCCAGCACTTTAGCCAACTATCTAAGGCTATGCAAAGTAGGTGTTGACTTATATTGGTTAGAAGGACTTTCTCACCTCAGAGTTTCCTGTACTAAAGAAATTACTAGTCCAGTGTCTGTTCTATCCATTGTGATATTGTAGTTTAACTATTCTATGACAAGGTATGTGAAATTTTGGGTTCTTTTTGGTCTAGGTCAAAAAGATGCTTGTTATTTGTATTTTCCTGCATATTTTTGCCAACTCAGAAAATACAATTTTGGCATTTTCCTAAAATAGAGTGACAATACTCTTAAAAAATTCTCTGCAATGTAAATAATCCTGAAGTTGTTGCATCATAATCCTTCCTGTTCTGATCCTGAGGTCTGTGTGTTTGTCAACAATTAGACTAGTTTTTCCTGCTCCTCTGTATTCTGAGAACTTCCAATTGCCCTTGAAGTATGGATTTTTTGGAATTTCTACCAGGGTCTCCACATTGGTTGTGTTCTTTATTATTTTCTTCCAGATTTGAGTCATCTTTGAATCTTATGACCCTGGCCATAAGTCATCATAGGTCTATAAGACCATCAAGGACCTTAAGACCCTTCATCCAAGTCACTCACTGAAAATTATTAGCTAGCACAGTATTAGGGACAGATCCCATGGATACTCTATAAGACACAGTTACCCAGACATACAAACCACTCCTCATCCTTAAAAGAATGAAAAAGAAATAATTTATTAAGCACTTACTATGTTCAAAGCACTGTGCTAAGTGTTGGAGATAAAAATAAAACAGTGATGCAGTTGCTGATCTCAAAAGCAAATGTCCTAATAAGGGAAGAAAATACATATAGGTCATGTCAGCAGCAAGTTAGATAGAAATTAGTGAATTCAGGCAAGAGCCAGGGGTGTGGAAGAGGAGCCATGGAAGAGTCAGCCTTGAGTCAAGATGAAAGGACTTTTACCTGGGTACTTAGTGCTGACTGATGAGATTATGACTTACTGTGACCTAGGGGTGGGAGACCTTTGTACTTTCCACTATCCCTTAAGGATGATTACTCCTTAAAGATGATTGAGTTAAGGATGATTGGAAGCCAGTCTCCAATCAAGATGAAAAAAGACTTTCTATGGGTACTATATATTGACTGAGGATTTTGTGGCTTACTGAATGATATCTTTTGTTTAAGACTATGTGACCACATTACTAATAAGTTATGTTATATTGTTGTGAATGTTGTACTTTGGTTTTGATGAATGTTTTGCTTTAGTTTATTGCTGAATAAATAGAGAGTTCACTACACTATGAGATCATAACTTTTAAGTATTCACAGCAGAAGTTTTCAGGAGAGCTACTTGTGCTTGGCTTTGCACACATAAGCAAATATTCTTTGGCTGCAATGATTTCACCCAATTCTCAATCCATTTTTATAGTTATAAAGTTGACCGCAGAGTCCAGAATGGAAACCCATCATTCAGAAAAAAAGAAGGGTGTCAGAGAAAGATGGCAAATCCCTTGCCAGTGGATAAGTGAGGAGAAGTAAAAACAGGTGAAGTTTAAATCATTTCTCCTGAAATGAGGACCAGAAAATTATGCAAATGCCATCTAATTCCTACTAGCTGGAGTCTCTGCCCAGGGACCTCAGTAGCTATTCAAGATCTGGAGGTGCAGACAAAATCCATTCAATAGGATTGTGAAATCTACTGAAGATCTTTTTTCCCCCTCTTAAATGTGCATCTCAGCTTGGGTATCATTTTACATTTTATACATTATAGGATCAGAAAGTTAGAATTAGAAGGACATCAAATCATTCAATCAATCAACCTACTATGTGCCAGGTACAGTGCTAAGTGCTAAGGATACAAAAAAGGCAAAAGACAGTCACTGCCCTCAAGGGGCTTACAATTTAATGGGGGAGACAATCCATAAATAAATATATACAGAGCAAGTTATATACAAGATAGATAGGAAATAATAAGCAGAGAGAAGGCACTGGAATTAAGAGAGGTTGAGGAAAGTTTCCCATAGAAGGTGGGATTTTAGTTGAGAAAGAAGTGAAGCCAGAGAGGCAGTAGGTGGAGTGAAGGAGGAAGAGAATTTCAAGTTTGGGGAACAGAGAAAATACCTGGAGCTAAGAGATTGAATGTTTTGTTTGTGACACAACCACAGGCCAGTGGATTGAAGAGTATATATGTAGGAGTAAAGTGGTGTACTAAGACTGGAAAGGTAGGAGAGGGCTGTTATAAAGAGATTTGAATGTCAAACAGAGCATTTTGTATTTGATCTTGGAGGCACTGGAGTATATTGAGTAGGGTGTGGGAGAGGTGACATGATTAGACTATTGCTTTAGAAGAATCACTTTAGTGGCTTAATGGAGGATGGGTTAGAAAGGGGAGAGACTTGAGGAAAGCAGACCCATCAGTATCTAGCACAGTAATCTAGGCATGAGGTAATGAGGCCCTGCACTAGAGTGGTGGTAGTGTCAGAGGAGAGGATGGCTCATACTTGGGAATATTCAACCCTCCTCGTTTTACAGATGAGGAAATAGGCTTAATGACTTGAATAACGGGTAAATATTTTTAAGCAAAACTTCCATCATGATTGATTGAAGAAACCAAAATTTTGATGGTGTTTTTTTTCTTTCATTCAATTTAGAATTTTTTGTACTAGTTTCATACTGCCCACTTGGTGCCCTAGAAGGTAAAGGTATATGGCAACTTTCAGTCAATCCTTCCACTTTCAATTTTTTTTTCCCAGACTTTTTCCTCAAGACCAAAGAATTCCCCCTTTGCCCCAGTTTTTGACTACGCTCCTAGAGGAGGAACCACCCTGACTCCAAGATCACAGTCAGTCATTGGTACATGGAAACATTGCTCATTGTGCCCCTTTGGGGGATAATTTACTTTTGTTACCTTAATGATTGCTTTGTAAAAAAAAAACATCTATTTTCTCATGTCATCATCATATTAATAATTTTTCTGTCTTTGTTAGTCTAAAAATGACTCTTATTTCCCTCATTTATTTTTTTAATCAAATTTTATTTTTTTCAGTAAAAATATTGCCTTCTCTTGCTCCTACCTTTTCCATTCTTTTAAGACAATAAAAACACAATTGAACTACTCCCAGGCCCTCTGTCTAATAAGATTCCTTCTATGATTCCTAATGCTGTTGGGGTTCTGAGGGGACACTTGTATCATCCTATTTTAAAATGTAAACACTTCAACTTTGTTTAGTTTCTTGAGTGTTCATTTCATTCATGTTTACCTTTTTATGTAGCTCCTGACTCCTGTGTTTGTACTTCAAAGTTTCTATGTAGTTCTAGTATTTTCATGAGGAATGGCTGAAAATCCTTTTCTTCAATAGTATCAAACTCAAATGGAAACCGATTCCTGTAGGCTATATTGACTTAGAAAACTGCAAACTTTGAGTTTAACACTTCTACTAAAGGCCAATTTTCCCCCATCCTCCACCTGGGGGGTTATACAAAGTTTTGCCAGACACATTGTATTTTATTCTTAACTTATATTCTTTGCCTTTTGCAATAATCATATTACAAGCTGTTTGCTCTATTATAGTGATGGCTACCAAACTGTATGATTGTATCTATGACTCTTTGGTACTTTAATTCTTTCCTTCTTGCTGAATACAGTATTTTTTTATTTGACCTGGAAGCTCTAGGTTTTGACTATAATGTTCTTGAGAATTTTCTTCTTGGGGTTTATTTCAGGAGGTAACTTAAAGATTCTTTTTAGTTCCATTATGCCCTTTGGTTCTAGAGATTTGGAAAGTTTCCTTTTATGATTTCTTGAAATATGATGTCTACATTGTAAACTATTTTTGCCTTGATGTTTAATAGTTCATGATTAAATAATTCTTAAATAATAGTTCAATAATTCTTAAATGATCTTCCCTCAATCTATCTTCTAGGTTAGTTGTTTTTCTGATATTTTGCATTTTCTTCTATTTTTTTTCAGTCTTTTGACTTTGTATTAAGATTTCTTATTGGCGGGGCAGCTAGGTGGTGCAGTGAATAGAGCACTGGCCCTGGAGTCAGGAGGACCTGAGTTCAAATCCGATCTCAGACACTTAACACAAAAAAAAACTGTGTGACCTTGGGCAAGTCACTTAATCCCAACTGCCCTCCAAAAAGCAAAAAAAAAAAAGGAGTTAACAAATAGCATTTTGGGGTGGCCAGGTAGCGCAGCGAGTAAGAGCACCTTCTCCAGTGTCAGGACAACCTGGAGATCGAATCCTGGGCTCAGACACTTAGCACCCACCCGGAAACACCTGGCCGTGTAACCTTGAGCAAGTTACTTAACCCCAATTGCTTAGGGGTGGCCAGGTGGCTCAGCGAGTAAAAGTACCAGCTCCAGTGTCGGGATGACCTGGATCAAATCCGGGCTCAGATACTCAGCACCACACCCAGAAATAACTGGCCTTGTAACCTTAAGCAAGTTATTTAACCCCGATTGCTTTAAAAAAAAAAGATTTCTTATTGTCTCATTTCATTTCTAATTCTTTCATTGAAGACTCTCATTTCTATTCCATTTTGCTTTAGCATATCAATTTCATTTATAATAACATTTTTTAAACAATTTAAAATGCTTGGTTTCTTCCAGGAATTCTAGTTGAACTTGTGTTCGAGCCATATTTTTCTTTGAGATTTTGCTTATAGATTTTTGGAGTTTGGGTTTACATCTTAAGTGTCCCTGTCACCATAATAGCTTATAATGATATGATTCTTTTACTCTTCTGTTTCCTTACTCTCAGAGTCTATTTCTAGATTACAGGTTATATTTTAGGGTCAGGCTCTGTGTTCTTTCAAAGGGAATGTCTAGGTTGGTTTTTTTTGTTGCTTTCATGGGATATTGAATGTTGTATTATTCCAACATCTCAGAGATAGTTGAGCTTGGGGATCCAAGAAAGCTTTTAGTACTTCCAAAGTATTCTGATCCAGGCTGAAATCTGATTTCTCCCATCTTCTTCTGAACTCCCTAAGTTCCTGACTTGGGCTTGGGTCTCAACAATAAACCTGTGGGTTTGCCCCATTTGGAAATCCAACAGACTTCTGCTGGACTCAACCACTATCAACTCTGGCAAACTCAGTTGGTTCAGGGTGAGAGAACTTTAGGCTCCCTTTAGTCTGGAATTCCTCTCCTTGTTATTCTGCTGTAAGTTCCAGACTGGCCTGGGAGTATGGAAGGAACTGAAACCTGGCTCTACTTCTGGCATCAATCACATAGTCTCTGTTTGATCCTAAACTTGCTCTTTGCTTGGTAAACAGCATGGGTCCCATAAGCACTGCTCCCCTAGAAGGCCTCCCTTAAACCTAAGTCCTTTCCTCATATAGTCCTGAATATGTGACCTGGAACTGGGTAGTGACCAACAGAGCTGATGGTCAGCACATATTTCTATGCTTTACATACGTTGATATGTCTCTGTTTTGTATTTGAGACTTGTTGTCTTGGTGCATTGCCTCTCCCTGCACTAGAATTCTCTATATGATTATTCCTGACTAGACTTGGTCCCAGGTGTCCACAGATGTCTCTGTTTCTTTATGCTGACCTGGGTTGAAAAATAATTCACTGTGATTTTTTCCCTTGGATTTCCCAATCAGAACTGCTAAATCTGGTAGATTTTTTTAGATACAACAAACTCAATTTGAGAAAATGAAATTGGAAGGAGAAAAAATGGGTAGTAGGGATGAGTGGGACATTCCAGTAAAACCCAACCCCAGTGTAAAGCTAAGTTTTTCTTTCAAGATGAAAGAGTCATGAACATGGTTTAAGGAGGAGGAAAGATGGGCAGGAAATAATGAAAGAATAAAGATACAGGAGTAGAAGGAGGTCAATATGGGATAATATTAACAAGAGCTGGCATCCACATAGTGCTTTAAGGTTTGCAATGAACTTCACATGTTATCTCATTTGATCCTCAGTGCGAGCCTATAAAGTGGGTTGTATTATTGTCCTCATTTTGTAGATGGGAAGAAAATTGAGGCTCTTAAGTGACTTGCCCAAGGTCACATAAGCAGAAAGTGTCTTAAGTAGGATTTGAACTCAGGTCCTTCTAAGCATAAGTCCAACTCTCTATCCACTATACCACCTAGCTGCTTAGGAAGCAAAGTGCCAAAATGGATGGGATCTAGGGTTCAGGTAGGAGCCTAGCCCCCTTGTAATCTAGCTTTAGCTTCCAGTCTCAGATTCTAGGTGTGTACTTACAGCCTGCTCTTGCCCTTGGTAAAGCCAGTGTCCCCATCACAGCATGAGAACTCAAAGACCAGCAGTGTTGTCTTTTGTTTTAGGACTGGAGTGGGCTTTTTAGTGCCAGGTGGAGTGGTGCTTTGCAGGTTTTGCAGGCAGAGGAAGCCACCTACAGAACAAATTCACACAGAAGGCTTGTTCTTCTTGACCAGCTTATTGGCAGATCAGTTTATTTTCCTAAGGGTCTGCTTTTGTTTCATGGCCCTTGGAGCAAACTCTACAGAATGTGTAGGGGTCTCAGTAGGGGGGATGGGAGCAGAGATGGTCTTGTTGTTGTCTCATCTTCTGCCTCCAGCTTTTGATTTCCTCGGCCCCCTTCCAAAAATTGTGTGTCCTTGATGGATACTTATCTGGATAAGGTTTTATAATTGCTTATCCCCTATTTCCTTAATTCCAATGAATTAGATCTCACATTTAAACTGTATAAACCTTATTGCCTATGTATATTACAACAATGTAGTGTTGGGCTCTATTGCATTTACATTAATTTATCCATTATTATATATTTAAGACATCTACCTCAATTATAGTTTAAAAAAATGATTTTTTAAAATGTTCTAGTCACTTCATAATAATCTCTCCACTACCCCCCCCAATTATTTCTTGTTATAATAAATGCCTTTAAAACTGAGTATACTGCAAAGAAACCTGGGCATCACAGTTTACTAGCTGTGGATTTATGGACAACTCATATCATTTCATTGCTCCTAAGTTTCCTCATTCGTAAAATAGGAATGATATTTCTTGGAAATCATAGTTGCAAAGCGATAAAGTTACTGGGTCTGCCATCAGAGGAGATGAGTACATAACACATTTTATTCTTTACAAAAAACCTGTATAAGCAGGAAAAAGGGCCACAGAACCTTTGGTTTTAGAGTTAGAGAACCTGGGTTTAAATCCAGATTCCTCCACTTGCTGGTTATTTAGCCTTGGACTGTGTGACATTTAGTTGCTCAGGTCTCAGTTTCCTCCTGGAAAAAATGAGTAGCCCAAGGAGGTTTCAGAGAAGAGAGAAGAGAGTTGAATAGACTTTTTCTGCTTGGCCCTCTGAGCAGAACCAGCAATTAGGAGGCAAAGTTGCAAAGAGCAAAGTTGGGCCTGATGTCAGAAGTTTCCTGGCAATGAGCACTGCTTGAGGGCAAGCTCTGATCAGAAGTAATCAGGCTACATCAAGAGGTGGTTGGTCTCCCTATCTTTGGAGATCTTCAATCAAAAGCTGAGAGACCACTTGCCAGGCATGTTCTCCAATGAATTCTTTTGTGAGTACAGATTGGCCCAGATGGCCATCGGGGTCCTTTCCAACTGTCAATCAATTAGCATTTATTAAGTGCTTACTTTGGGTCAGCTACTGTGCTAAGTTCTGGTAGTACAAAGAAAGGCAGAAACTGTTCCTGTTAGCAAGGAACTCACATTTCAATGGAGCAGAATATGAATTGTATCCACAGAAGATCATACAGAATGGTGGGGATGTCATCTCAGAGAAAAAGGAGTAGCAGCCTGGTGGACTGGCAAATGACTCTTGAAGAAGGTAGGGTTGGAACTAAGTCTTGAAGGAGATTCTGATTTTATTCTGAATAAGCACAAATGGAATTTGATGGATACAGAGAAAGAGCCAGTGCCTTCTCATCCAAGGAAAGATTGTGAGCAAAGGAAGAAATCAGGGAAACCACGAAATGGCTGAAACTACCTGGTGCCAACTTAGCCCTTGATGCAATTTAAGAACTCACCACAGATAAAGGTACAGTGTTTTAATAAAGAAAATACTGGCCTTGTGGTCAGGGAGACCTGGGTTCAAATCTGTTCTCAGTTACTTGTTAACTGTGACTAAATCATTTAACAGCTCTCTGCCTCAGTTTCCTCATCTGTAAAATGGAGATAATAAGAATACCTCCCTCTAAGAGTTGTGAGGATCAAAAAAGAGAACATTATGCAAAGCTCCAGGTGCTATATTATTGTTATTATTTCTATCTGTGTGATCCTTGACAATTCATTTAGCCTTTCTGACCCTGTTCTCTCACCTGTAACATGATTAAATGGGACCTGAAAAACCTTGCTGGATTGTTGTGAGGCTTAAATGAGATGGTGTATGTAACATTCTCAGCATGTTTTAAAGTGCTCTATTATGATCCTCATTAGCATAGTTATTATTATAAATTATACTTAGCTAAGGCCCCTTCCTTCCCTAAGTCTGTGATCTGCTGTGTGACCTTGGGGAGGTCAGAGTATCAGCCCCCTGAGATCCCTTCCAGTGAGAAACCTCTAATCCTCTGGATAAAGTTCTCAATGGTTTTCACCATGCCTTTCCTTCACAGCAGTCACATGTTGGACCACCAAGAGGCCAGGGAAACTGAGGTTAAAAAAAGCAGTAAACCTGGTCTCCAGGAGGCTAACCTCCTCCCTGTAGTGAAGGCCACGAAAAGAGAGAGAACAAAAGGATCTTTCTTTCCTCTCCAGTGTGTCCTAGGCCCTTTCCAGCTTTGGTTGGCAGGCCTGGTTCCTGGTTTATGGGCAAATAAAACAGATCAAACAGAGAACACATTCTCAGTGGCTGTGAAATGCTGGCATTGGCCCAAGGACCATTGTGTGGCCGGATAGAGTTACTGCTGAGCAGAAAGGAAAAGAAGTGGGTAAGAGAAGGGTGGGGCAGGGCAGGCTGCCTGTTTCCCAGAGCTAAGAGTGGGGAAGGTAAAAGGGCTGCTAGTAACTGCCCCTGCACCTGCCTTCTGCCCTCTCCCTGCTCCATAACTTAAACAAATTCTCCCCTTTATTTCTTGTTATGATAAAGACCTTTAAAGCTGAGAATATTGCAAAGAAACGTGGGCAACTCATATCATTTTCCTGCTCCTCAGTCCTCACATTCATATAATAGGGATGGTATTTCTTGGAAGTCATGGTGGCTAAGTGGGGAAAATGCTGGGTTTGCCATCAGAGGAGCTGAGTTGAGAACATACTTGGTCCCTTACAACAAACTTGTATAAACAGCATCCTGAATCTAGAGCTAAACAAAACCAGAGAAATTAGGGTGAACAGGATTCAGAGTCAGAGAAGTTAAGTTTAAATCTGGATTCTGCCACTTCCAAATTCTGTAGCCTTATGCTACATAACCTGTCTCTCTGGGTTCAGTTTCCTTTTCTTAAATGAGACAGTTGGCCTAGATGGTTTCTAATGTCTAAATCTGTAATCTGTCCCATGAAGCCTTTGGACTAAAGTTTAGAGCTCCAAGGGACCATCGAGGGCAGCTAATCCAACCCTTCATTGGCCCAGGCTGGTGATGTGACTTGACCAAGGGAGTAAATTGCAGAGCCAGGATATGAACTCACATCTCGAGTTCTTACAAATGAAGTGTGCTATTTACATGATGCTGTAACATTTGAAGCCTCTTTCATCTCCAAATGTAGAATGCTGCTTGCTAATCCTTATGAGGGTCATTTAAAAGCTGTAGTATGCTGTACTGATGCAAGTAATTACTGGTTAAATCAAGTTGCTTTCATTAAGCATCTACTGTGCACTAGGCATTTATAAATACTGTTAGGATCATTGACTGCTAACATAAATATTTTGTTGTAGAGTTATGGAGATTGTTGTCCTCTTTGGGGACATTTGCTCGGCATGTCTTAGGGGAGCAAAGGAGCTCTGTGCTCTGTGTTGCAGCTCCCTTGACCAAGGTTAGAGACATAAGGACCCTGGACAGAGACCACCATGCTGATGTCCACCACCCTTAGCTCTTACTGCTCTACCCTGGTTCTCACTAGTTTTCAGCCACCCCTAAAACCAGGCTTAAGAGAAACCCCCTTTAAAAGAATCTTTCAACCTATGTCTCTGACAAAGGACTCATTTCTAAAATATACAGAGAATTGAGTCAAATTTATAAGAATACAAGTCATTCCCCAATTGATAAATGGTCAAAGGATATGAACAGGCAATTTTCAGAGAAAGAAATTAAAGATATCTATAAGCACATGAAGAAATGCTCTAAATCACTATTGATTAGAGAAATGCAAATCAAAACAACTCTGAGGTACCGCATCTCACCAGTCAGATTGACTAAGATGGCAAAACAGGAAAATGACAAATGCTGGAGAGGATGTGGGCAAATTCGAACACTAATGCATTGCTGGTGGAGTTGTGAACTGATCCAGCCTTTCTGGAGAGCCATCTGGAATTATGCCCAAAGGGCTATGCATAATTTCATATCCTTTGACCCAGCAATACCACTCCTATTTATGTTAGCAGTCAATAATCCTAACAGTATCAAGTTATTAATAGGAGTGTTAATTAATTAGTTAGTTAATTAATTAATTGGTGTTATATCCCAAAGAGATCATAGAAGTGGGAGATAGACCCATATGTACAAAAATATTTATAGCAGCTCTTTTTGTGATGGCAAAGAATTGGAAATTAAGGGGGTGCCCATCAATTGGAGAATGGCTGAACAAGTTGTGGTATATGCATGTTATGGAATACCATTGTGCTATAAGAAACAAGGAGCAGACGGTCTTCATATTTACCTGGAGAGGCTTATACAAACTGATGCTGAGTGAGAAGAGTAGAACCAGGAGAAATTTGTACACAATTACAGACACAATGTATGTGTGATGACCAACTTTGATAGAATGGACTCTTCTCAGCAATGCAGTGATATAAGTCAATCCCAAAAGACTCATGATGGAGAGAAATGTGTGCATCCAGAGAAAGAACTAGAAAGAACTGAGTTTATATCCAGATGGAAGCAAAATACCTGATCTTTTTCCTATTCTTGTTTGGTTTTATGTCCTCTTTACTATTTTTCATTCCATCTGATACAATCCATCTTTATAACCTTACTAATGTATAATGTTATAGTATTCACAGATCCTATACTTGACTATAAGCCGCCATGGGGGGGAGGGGAAGGAGGGGGACAAAATGTGAAACTCAAGGAATTGTGGAATTGAATCCCCTAAACTAAAAGTAAACAAACAAATAAATAAATGAATGAATGAATAAATAAATAAAGAGGAACCCCCTTTTAACTTTGTTAGCTCACTACTGACGTGACCTCTGGCCAATGTCTCACTCCTCTGGGGCTCAGTCTTTTCGTTCCTTCCAGCTCTAAATCCATGATCAAGGCATTTGCTTCCTTTCCTGTGTAGTCCATTTCTCTTATTTATTTTTTCTTTTTGAGGGAGGAAGGCAGGGCAATTGAAGTTAAGTGACTTGCCCAATGTCACACAGATAATAAGTATGTCAAGTGTCTGAGACTGGATTTGAACTCAGATTGTCCAGATTCCAGGGCTGGTGCTCTATTCTCTGCAGCTCCATCTAGCTGCCCCAGGTGTAGCCCATTTCTACATCCTTCCATAACCTCTCATTTCCCCCACAAATTCTGTAAAATGGGTTAGGGACTTCCTTCTACACGTGTGAGGATCAGATATCTGGAAGGGACCTTTGAGACCGTTCAAGACCAAGTGAACTCACACAGGGAAGTAAGCACCAGGGCCAGAAGGGGCATCCAGAGGCTCTGACTCCCAAACCAAGGCTCCCTTGGTCACACCCTAGCTAATGCAGGTCTGTGGCCCAGTGCAGAGGGAGGGAAACTGATTTCCACTGGTCTAGTTCTCCCAAGAAACAAACTAGAAACCACTACACAGGTCACTTAGTACAAGCATTCCAATGACCATAAAACCACCTAATTCCAGATCTGCAAAGCTTTTCATTCAAAAGTCTCATTTTGCCATTGGGGAAGAATCTGTAAAACTGAGTAAAAGTGATTTGGCCAAGGTCGCTGCGACGCAGGGGCACAGTGGGTGTGCTGGTGGCACAGGGTGAGAGGAGTTAACAATATCAGCTCACATTTGTATCACATTTTAAAGTTTTGCTGAATACCTTTTAAACTTGCAATAGCCTGTTCCCCACAATGACCTTTTGAGGTTAGTACTATGATTGTCCCCATTTCACAGAGGAGGAAACTGAGGGTGAGAGATGTTACCTGACTTGCCCAGGTTGTACAGCTGGAGGTGGGATTGTCTCCTTGCCTCTGCCTCTTGGAATTCCGCTTGGGTGTCCTTTAAGACTCATCTGGCGCTATCTTCTTCAGGAAACAACATTTGTGGCCCTGATGGTCGCTAGTGCCCCTCCCCAGCTGCCTGGTATTCCTCTTGTATCTTTTCTGTGTTTACATTCATGTTGTCACGTTGTCTCCCTGTTAGGATAGAAGATCCCTCAGGCTAGGTATTAGTTCACTTGTCTTTGTATCGCCAGTACCTAGCCCAGTGCCCAGCAAACAGAACCCACTTAGGAAATTCTTGTTGCTTGATTTGAACTCACATCTTCTTGCCTCTGAACCCAGACTCTCCAATACACTTGGCTGCCTCTCAGGATTTCAGTCCAGACAGCTGGGTGGTACAGCAGATAAGAGCAAATGATTAGGAGTCAGGAAGGAGTGAGTTCAAATCCTCTCTCACTTACTAGGTATGTGACTGATGGCCTCAGTTTTCTTGTCTAAAAATGGGGATAGCAATAACATCTACATCTTAGGGTTCTTGTGATGAACAAATAAGGTAGTGAATGGAAAGGGCTTTGAAAAATTATAAATACTATATAAATAAATACTAAAATATAAACGCTAGCTAATATTATTAGAAAAAGTAACATGACCTTGGCCAGGTAATTGGCCTGTCTGCTCAGGGCCTTCTCAGTTTCTTCATCTGGAAACTGACATTAATCATGTCTCACCAGTGAGGTAAGATGTCACCTGTGATATGTTTCTAAGAGTGCTTTGTAAGCTAGAAAGTATTGCATGCCATATAGCAGAGGGAAAGAGAGGGAGAAGCCAGGTTGAGTCAGATGCACAAAGGGTGTGAAGTCAGGATACCCAGGTTAAAATATTCTCTCTGATGCCAATTGTGTATCCATGGGCTTCATCTCTGGAGACTCAGTTTCTACATCTGTGAAATGGGGGCTAGAAGTACTCTCACCACCTCCTTCACAGGATTCTTGGGAAGAAGGCCTCTGCAGACATGGGGGAAAGGAACAACTAAAGTGAAGCAGGCTGCCCTCCCCCATCTTGGCCCCCATCATAACTCTCACAGTCCCTGCAGGACCTCATCACTCTGTCACTGCCCCATTCAACCATCAATTCCAAAAATAAATAGATCATGGCCAAACTGTCCTCTTTAATGTAACCCACCATGTCTGTACTCTGGATCAAGCTCCAAAGCAGGTTTTGACCATGGTGGCTCCCAGACAGGGGTCTGTCCAGCTCCTGCCTTGTTGCTAGCTTAGGGCCGGATTACTGTCTTTTATCTGAGAGCCTGGCTGCCAGGTGGGCAGGGTAAGCTGGCAAAGCTGGATTGGTTTCTTTGTGGGCAAGGACTTTGTGTGCTCCCTGCAGCCCCGACAAGACCTCAAAGCTGGCTCCCTGGGATGGTTGGCTTATTTGCTTCAGTGTTCCGATTATTGTGAGTTGGCCCTTTTACTCCCCCAAGATGACAGAAGAATCCAGTGTCCTCAGGATGTCCCACAGCCTGGAAAAGAAGAGAGAGATCCTGCTCTCCACTAAGAGGGCTTGGCTTCCCCTCGATGAGCAGCAGCCCCCACCTCCCAGGGAGGAAAGCCAGGATTCTCCCATCCCAGAAACAGGTGAGCACTGGCCCTGAGACCACTGGAGTTGGGGGGCAGATCAGATGGTGACAGATTTTCCTAATCTCCTTTGCTGAGATTGGCAATAAGGTTTTTTTGGGGGGATTTTCCTCTGCTACTTCAGAAGGAATCTACCTTCCTGGAACCATGCCTACATTGTAAAAAGATGGGCATTTAAGGCTCCAGGTGCTGACAGAGGGGCAGTGAGCACAGCACCCACTCTGGGTGGGGCTCTGAATGCCTCTTCCAAATTTCTAGGATCCTAGAATCAGACTCAGGACTGGAAAGGACACTGGTGGCAATCTAGCCCCATCTTTCACTTTCTAGATGAGTTAACCAAGGTCTGCAGAGCTTAGTTGATTTGTACAAGACAGCACAGGTAGAAGGTGGCAGAGTTTTTAATGCAGTAGCAGGCACACAGTAGACACTCACAGAAAAGTTGTTGACAGCACTAATATACTACATTTTCCTTTCTTTGGAAGGAACAGACATTTGGGGGTTTCTACTTAAATCAGCCCACTCCCAATACCTCCTTGGGAGACAGGCAGGATCCTCTCCAGTCTGACAGTCTTTCAACACCCCTCACAAGAAGTGAAAGCAAGTAGCATTTGGCAGGAGGGAGCCTTAGCAAACCAATTCAGCAGCTGGTAGACAACCGGGGCAGAGACAAATATTGAATGGGAGAGATTCTCCTTACCCAACCCTATCCTTTGGGCCACCTGTTCATTAGCTGAAGCTATGGTGAGCTTCCTTCTGAATGAGAGACCTGACTTGACATCTGGGGTGTCACTGCAGGTTTTGGAATCACCAGACAGCTGAGTTGATCACCCTTTGTCCCTGGAGTAAATGCAAATGGGGCCGAGAGTCTGGCAGAGAGTGGCTTGCAAATAAACATGGCTGGCAAGGTGCCTTAAGTAAATGTCCCGATGAGGTAGGCAAAGGCTCAGGGTGGGGAAGGCAAGGACCATGATTTATATGGCAAAGGCAAAAGACAAAAGGCTCTTATGCTTTTTCTATCTTTGTGCTGGTGCCAGGTAATCTGAAATGAATTCGAACTTCCTCCTTGATTTCAGGATCCATGCCCTGCTTTATTTATTTATTTATTTTGAAACTTTTTTTTTTCCTCTGCAAGACACATGCCTTCCTTTGCCAGTTTGCATTCCGTTCCCAGGAAAGGTTGGCTCCAGCAAACGTGAGGGTTTGGGTATTGGGGGGAAATATTTAATATGTTTATAGAAAAATAAGATGAAATATGTTGGAAAGAGAATAAAAATACAGCTGTTGCCAAAGGGCTCAAGGATGGGGGAAATTCTTGGCTTTGCTGTTACAGGGATTGGGGGCTAACTGTTCTGTTCATTTTTTTCTCCTTTCTAGAGAATTCTAGACAAGAAAGTATACAACAGTGGTTGGACTCCGGTTTCTTGTAAGTGTTTCTTTCTATACTTGCTGTAGATACATTGGGGTCTTCCATGATTGGGAGTTAAAGATGTTCAGTCGCACTCCCACCCAACCCCTACTTTCCACATTGGTGTGAATTGGGAGGGGGGCTCAGTGGAGAAACTAGTTGTTTCAGGTTTAAACCTGAGTTGTCCTTGGAGAGACTCATCTCATGTATGTAATCTTAATAATCCCATTCTGCCAATTGCAGGAGTTCTTAACACTTTTTTGGGTGTCTTGGATCCCTCTGGCAATCTAGTAAAACTTAGGGACCCCTTCTTGAAATAATTTTTTAAATAAATAAAATACATAGAATTGCAAAGGAAACCAATTGAAAAAGTTAAAGTTATGTATATCTATACATATCTATATCTTTCTATGCCATATATCTCTATCTTATCTATCTATCTATCTATCTATCTATCTATCTATCTATCTATCTATCTATCTATCTATCTATCTATCATCTATCTATCTATCTATCTATCTATCTATCTATCTATCTATCTGTATTTTAAAAGGGTTATGGAGCCCAGATTTAGAACCATTGTTTCATTGGATTACCCCCACTACAAAGTACTTGATTATAGCATGTGAAACATGGTGAGGTACAGTGGATAAAGAGTTGGTCTTGAAGTTAGGGTTCAAGTTCCCCTGTCCTCCATAGGTTCTCTGTGATCCTAGGAAGTCAGTGAATCTCTCAGAGAATTGCCCAGGCTACCTAGGGCAGTCTAGGTAAGTCTCCAAGTGAGTCGATGCAATTGGTGCTGTTCCCTCTGCCTCTAATCTGCCAGTTACTAGCTATTGCTTAATTCTCACCACAAAGTCAGAGTTGGGGGAGGGTTTTGTAGTGATTTATTAATTACTACACTACCATCGCTTAACTTCATCTTAAGTACTGAATTAAGTGTGGTTCAAAATAGAAATCATGAATTTGGTCTCTGCTGACATGATTTGAAGACCACATGTGGACTTGTCATCATGTTGTCTGTTTAGTTAAAAATAAATTGGGTGTCACTTATTTCATTTCGTCTTTTGACTTCCAATTGTTGTATTTGTTGACAGTATCACTGCACGTGAAAACTTGCAGCAAGCCATCAACCAAAGGGGTAAGCCAAGAGGAAGTTGTTGGGTGGGTCAGAGATGGATGTGGAGGTGGGAAGGGGGCTGTGTTGCATGCCTTTGTTACTCAATCTTTAAAGAAAAAAATGCAAGATTTCATTGAAAACTATTTCAGGCAATTTAGCATACTAGAAATCATGCTGGATTTGGACTCAGAGGAATTGGGTTCGAATAATACCTCACTTCTTACTTACATGTGTGACCCTAGGCAAGTCATTTGCAATATAATATTAATGATAATCTAGCCTTCATAGAGTGTGTTTAAGGCTTGCAAAGTTCTGTACACGTAGAACCTCATTTGATTCTCCTAACAACTGTAGGAGGTAGGGATCAGCCCCATTCTGAAAGTTGAAGAAATTGAGGCCAAGTGCCTTAGCCAGGATCACTCATCAGGTAAGTGCCTGCAACTGGATTCTTTCTTCAAACCAGATCTTTCTGACTCCAGACATAGCCATTGAGCCACTTCGTTACCTAACCTCTCTTGGTTTCAGTATTTGTGACTTGAGGGGGGGATACTACACAACCTATAACATACCTTCCAGCTCTATCTCTGGGATCTTCCACAGTGGAATGAGCCAGAATGCAACAAAGGTGAGACAATGGGACTTGACTCCAGGGCAGAAAACTCAGAGGGTGCTAAGAACATCATCTTGGGGTGCTTCTCCCTTGTTTGCTCTGCTCCCATGCCAGGGCAGCAATGGCCTCATGCAAGAGGCATTTCTTTAGCTTACAAACTTCAAATGTCCCAAGTCTACTTCCTCCTCCTCCAGAGGTCACACCCCGAGTGAACCTATTCTTTTTTCCTCTCCACTGCTGCCTTGACTTACTTCAGGCATAGTGATTACTTATCATGGTTCTGGAAGTCACACTGATATGGAGTCAAAGGAGGGAGTACAGTTCTGGCAAGTGCTAGCTTTAGAACTGTGACCAATTTATTTTACCATTCTGGACCTCAGTCTCCTTGTCTTTAAATTGGGTGTGGAGAACCAGATCATTTTCAAGATATTTTCCATCTCTACATCCTATGCCTAGCCAAAAAGATAAGAACTTCAAAACAGTATTTTTCTTTTCTTCTAGCTGGTTGGCATAGAGAATAGAGTACTTCTGGGCTTGGAGTCAGGAAAACAGCTTCAGCTACTTCTTAGCTGTGTGACCTTGGGCAAGTTACTTTGCTTATCTTGACCCTAGTTTCCTCATCTGTAAATGAAGAAAGGGGGACTCAGTGGCCTCAAAGTCCCTTCCAGTTTTAAATCTAAGGTGGTATGATCCAATGTCAACCATGTGCTTAAATGCTGTGAGTGGTGATTTTGCTAGAAGAATTAATACCTTTAGGAAATCTCTTTCCAGAATAGTTTTATTCATGTATACTTAGACTAGTGGCCCAGAGGATAGAGTGCTGGACCTGAAGCAAGGAAGGAACATTTACTGAGTTCAAATCTAGCCTCAGATTTTTCCTAGCTATGGGACCCTGTGCAAGTCACTTAATCCTATCTGCCTCAGTTTCCTCATCTGTAAAATGAGCTGGAGAAGCTGAAAAAATTGAACAACAACATACTTGGACCAAATGGCAACCAAAGTAATTTCCAGCTTAGAGATTCAGATATTTTATGATTCCCAGAAAGTTAGATGAGTCATATTTCTTTCCCCATGGCAGGAAGAACATTTTATCTACCCACTTGAATATGTAGGACACAGGAAGGTATTAGGAAAAAGCCTTTGGTTTATGTCATGACTCAATTTCAGTATGATTTGAAATTGTAGAACACAGGGGCATTTGTCTTTTTTTTTTTAAACTGATAATATAATGTCTCTTTTCGCTTTACTCTTTTCTGGCGCCTTTAGCTTTCTGGAGCTCTCTCCCAGCTCCGCCACCATTTATCCTTACAATGACCCCATAAGTTAGGTTTTTTTGGAGGTATCATTAATCTCATTTCACAGATGAGAAAACATTGACAGAGGAATAGTAAAGACTCAAGGATAGTGGGAGCAGCAGCTTCTTGCCTTGCCGCAGTATATTGGCCTTACCACTCAAGTACCGGGGGTTGACTGAATGTAGGATGATCAATTGGGAAGCTATTACAGGAGCCCAGGTGAGGGATGATAAAGACGTGGCCCTCCCCATTCCATTTTCTGTGCAGATTCCAGTGTGATATCCCAGAAGCAGTGGTCCAGCACCTCATTCCACTACATTAGAGTGACTTGGAATTAGAGTGGCAGCCCTGCGAGTGGCAAGGAGACAGGTTGGAAATAGTCAATGTAGAGCTGACAAGACTTTGAAAGTGATTGGATATGAGGGTTGGGGTGAGGCTTCTCCACCTTGAATGAATAAATCAATGAATTCAGTAACAAATTAGTCAATTCATTAAATAATATTTATTAAGCACTTAGGAGACAGCTAGGTGGCTCAGTGGATAAAGCAGGGCTTTATCAGGAAGACCTAAGTTCAAATCTGACTTCAGACACTCACTAGCTGTGTGACTTTGGGCCAGTCACTTAATCTCTATTTATCTCTATCTGTTGGAGAAGGAAATGGCGAACCACTACAGTATCTTTGCCAAGAAAACCCTATAGACAGTATTGGCAGGGTATGGTCCACAGGGTCATGAAGAGTTGGACACTATTGAATGACTGAAAAACAAAATGTTCAAAGTATTATGCTAAATGTTGGGATACAAATAGACATTCCTGCTCTCAAAGAGCTCACATTCCAATGGGGGGGGCACCACTCTCATAGGAGATTTTAGCTGCAAAAACTGGAAAAAGGTCCCTTGGGCCTCAGGGTCTGGCCACAAGGCAGGTGGAACCAAGTCTTGAGTCAGTATGGCAAGGGCTTCCCTCCTCACTGCTCTCTGAGATAGAGGTGCAAGCATGTTCATTTTGAGGGTACCCCTCATTTTACAGAGGAAGAAGTGACGCTAACCCTATCAGCTACCACATATATGACATTTGAAAGCTTGCAGAGACTCTGTGAGGCAGGGGCCCAAGTATTATAATCTGCACTTAATATATGGGTGCTTTGTCCATGGTCACGTAGCTAGAAAGTAGTGGGATCAGGACTCAAAGTCCAAGCTTTAGGTACTGGACCAGTGTACTTTGCGTGGCACCAGGTTATCTCTTTGCCAGAAAGGCAGGGTCAGCTTTTGAGCAGAAAACCTGCAGGATACAAATTTTGGATCAAGAAAAGTAATATGAAAATTGGGCCCAAGATAGTTTGGGGAAGGGAAAGATGAGGGAGAGGAGACTTGCTGCATGGCTCTTAGAGGAGCCAGATAGAAGGAGATAAAGCATTGGCAAGGGTGGTTGCAGTGAGAATGGAGAACAGTTGAATATGAAAGCTCATTGAAAGAAAGAATTCACAGGACTTGAATAAATATCGATATGGAATTACATTTTCTAGTTAAATGGAACCTTCTCAGCTACTTTGTCTAACCCCCCCCCCAAAAAAAAACCCATCCCCACTCCAATGTATCCTGAGAGTAGCAATCCAGGATCTTCTTGAAGATCTCCAACAAGGGTGAACCCATCATCTCCCAAAGAAGCCCATTGCCCTTTGGGATATTTCTAATGCTTAGGAAATATTTTGTGACATTGGACCCAAGTCCAACCCTCTGAAATGCCATCTATTGTTCCTAGTCCTTCTGGCTGGGAACAAAGAATAAACAAAATCTAATACGTAGTCCATATGACAACCCTTCAAAAAGTTGAAGCCAGTCATCATGCCCTCTCCCTTCTACCTTCAGTTTTCTCTTCTCTAGAACAAATATCCTGAGTTCCTTCCACTGATTCTCACTGGCATTCCCTTGCATATTAAATAAAGATGAGGAATGAGTCAAGGATGACTTCAGGGTTTAAAACCTGGGTGACAGGGAGAGTAAGACTCCAGTGATTGTGGGCTCAGACTGGCACCAGTTCTAAATTGGAATCACTCTGCAATCTGCCCACTTGACAAGTGAAGACTGACTATGCTCCACTAAGGAGCCTGGCCACGCACTAGTTAAATGCCCTGGAAGCTGCTAAAGTGCTATTCTTGTCAAGGCTTGTAAAAATGTAATCTGACTCCTCTGTTGGAATATATTCCAAAGAACCAAATGTCTTCCATGAATCAGTCAGAAATGCTTATGGAAACCGAAATTAAAAATGTTTTCTAAGCCAATGAAGGTGCTAATGAGGGCCTTCTGTATCTCTAACGACATCTTCTCCAAGAATACATCTTGCAGGGTGAAGTTCACTGTCTGCCGTTTCAGATGGTAGAAGGCAGCTTAGCAGTAGGAAGGCTGGCAAGAGATGAAAGTGGGTAAAGGGGGATTTGGAGTTGGCATTTTTGTCCAGAAATGGCAATGGGTCAAGTCAAGCCCACAAAGTATCTTGTTCCTCTGAATCCCTAGTTAGGTAACCTACTCACGTGGCCATTGCTAGGGGGAAGGTTAGTGTGTGTGTGTGTGTGTGTGTGTGTGTGTGTGTGTGTGTGTGACATGAGCAGAATAATAAAAAATATAGCAAAGCCACAAGGCATAAAGCACTGTGCTAGGCATTGGGGGGGCAAGGGGCAGATGGTGACAGAATCACTGAATTTAAGAATTGAAATAGCCATTCAGTTAACCCGCAGGCAAAAGGCATCCCCATTATAACATACACAACAAATGTTTGACCCTTCCATCGTCTTGCCCTGATGAAGTCCACAATCCAGTAGGAAGGCAGTTACCCACTTGGTTGTTTATTCACAATAGAGAGGGGATAAGATCTGTGATTTCAATGGTGTTGGAATCCTTCAGGTGAGGAAACTCCTGCCAATGCATTTTGGTACATTATCTTCAACTTATAGTCTTAGAGAGTTTCCCAGAGCATAGAGAAGTTAAGTGACTTGACCAGAGACACACAGTCAGTATTTGTCAAAGGTGATAGCTCATATGATCCCCATCTCCCTCCTTTCTTTTCCTCTGCTATACAGTTTTTATGCCTCTATGTGTGGCATAATTTACTCTTTTCCACTTCATTCGTTCCCTTTCTTCCATTGCAGTCCCTTTGTAGCCCTTAATAAGATTTTTTTAATCGTCATTTTGTGTATTTTATATGCATACCCTCTACTTGTCTATAACCAATTTGATGTTATCAAACAGAAGGGTGTGTGTGTGTTTTCCTTGTTTACCTTTCTACATCACTGTTGCATCTCGTAATTGGAGGTTTAATTTTCCATTGAGTTCTGGCTTTTTTATCAGGAAGGTCTGGAACTCTGTTATATCATTGAATGACCATCTCTTTGCCTGGAATAATATGCTCGGTCTTGCTGGGTATGTGATCTTTGGTTGTAACCTGAGCTCCTTTGCCTTCTGGAAAATTGTATTCCACTGCCTCCAATCTTTCAGTGTAGAGGCTGCCAGATCCTGTGCACTGTGGACCTTCAATATTTAAATTGTTTCTTTCTGGCCACTTGAAGTATTTTCTCTTTTATCTGGTAGTTCTGGAGTTTGGCCACAACATTTTGATGACTTTTTTTTCAATTTGGGATCTCTTATAGCAGGTGTCCGGTGGATTCTCTCGATTTATATTTTACCCTCAGGGTCTAGTATCTCAGGACAGTTTTCCTTAAGGAGCTCTTGGAGAATGTTGTCCAGGCTCATTTTTTCATCATGATTTTCTGGTAGGCCTATGATTCTCAGATTATCTCTCCTGGATCTGTTTTCCAGGTCAGCTATTTTTCTTTGAGGTATTTTACCTCTTTTTCTAATTTTTCATTCTTGTTGTTTGGTTTGACTAATTCTTGGTTCCTCATAGAGTTATTTGTTTCAATTGGGTTGATTCTAGTTTTTAGCAAATCATTTTCCTTGGTTAATTTTTAGAGCTCCTTTTCCATATCATACACTTTTCTTTTCAGAGAGATGTTTTCTTTATTATAATGTTTTGCTAATTCTGCTATTTTGGTTTTGAGAGAATTATTCATTTTGTTTTCTATCTTTCATTCGGTTTTCAAAGTTCCTTTTGATCTCATCTAGGAGAGTCTTCTGTGCTTGGGACCCATTCCCTGCTGATGTTTCAGCTGTGGGTAGAGAGTCCACATTGTCTCCCTCTGAGTTTGGTACCTCCCTCTGAGGATAGCAGGACTCCAGAGTCTTTGTAGTCTGCTTTCTGCCCATTTTGAAGCAGGGCCCTAGCCACGTCCTTCCTCTAGGGATCCCAAGCCTTTACTGTAGAGGGTTTTGCCCTGGGCAAGAGTTACTATGTTTTCAGGGTCAGAGGGGGGGTTTGGAGCAAGTAAGGTTCATTATGTCATCCTGGTCTTTGGAGGTTCTGATAGGGGCTTTTTTTTAAATTTCTGGGCTATGAAGTGGTAGTCCCAGGAGTATTTGCTGTCCAGGACAGGGGCCCCTGTATTTGGTTCTTACGTTGCTCTTTCCAGTCCCAGCCCTTTGGTTGTGGGCCTGGTAGTGGCCCTTGTGGTTGGTGGGACGACTTGCCCTCCTAGTTGATCAGGCCCCTTCCAGGCCTGCCTCTGCCGGCTGTGCCTTTCGGGCCTGCCTGAAACCCTCTTTTTAACTTCTAAAGCCTTTCCCAACTTGGGTCTAACTTACCTTCAGTCTGTTCACATTTGGCCCCCATCCATGCCATCTGTGACCCAGATGCCCTGGTCTTGTTGTTCCTTAAACATGCCATGCCATGTCCCATCTCTGTCCTGAGTACCTGGGGTGCCCCAACCCTAGATACTTTTTTTCAATTACTCTTAAATTGCGTCCTTATTCATGGCTGCCTGTGAGAGTCCATCATCTCATAGGTATTGCTCAAATTGTCTCTAAAGGCCATGGTTTAGTGGAAAGAACAGAGCCTTGGAGAAAAGGGACTTGGCTTGAGTGACAGCTCTGTGACATCCTGTCTTTGTGACCTTAGGCTAGTCAGTTCCCCTTCAGAGTTCCATTTTGCATGTCTGGTAAATGGAAGGACCATTTCAAAGGTCTCTTCTAGCTCTGAACCTATGACTATATGTCCTTATATTTGCTCACTATAAAGTTGATTTGTCATGACATTATTTCCCTGGGGAAATCACAAACTACCTGAGCCTCAGTTTACCCTCCTGTGCAATAGAAATTGTAATATACTACCACTTCTTAGGGGGATTTTGTGAAAAAACAAACATTTTTCAAGCAGGAAGCACTCTAGAAATGCAAGCTATTATTTTTATCCTTGAAGGAGTTGTCTGCTCTTTATTCCCATCTGCTTCTCTTCAGAGAGGTGACTTAGGAAGTTTTGGCAGAGTTGGCTTCATCACGGGCTAATAAGAAACAAAATTATTCTCTGGGCTACCTCATTAGTCCATCTTGCAGTACCCATGATGACTATCAATGAAGAAAGTTATAAAGAATCTTACAACTTATTTACCTCTGTCTTAGAAGATGAAGTGATTGAGAAATTCTATTAGAAACCAAGAAGATCCTCCAAACGAAAACATAATAAACATTTCTATCCAGCAATTTCCAAGAGACTGTGCACATAGGAAAGGATGAGAGAAAATATATTAAAAGATAAGATTCTGGACTAAGATCTTGACATTAAATCCAGCTAAACACAATCATTTTAGAGAACTTAAAAAAAATGACATGTGAGGAAAAGAATGGACAACTGGAAAAACAAATCTGCAAGCATGTTTAACAGCCTATGCCATCACCAAAGTCAGGGAAGTCACCACAAATAGGGGGTCCTGATTAAAAATTTTAATTTAATTATTAAATAAAATAAATATTTCCATGGCATAGTAGAATAAAAAGATGATTGCATATGAAACTGCAAATTTACTGTGTAAAACGTACTATTCCTATTAAATATATAATAATGGTGTCATGTAAATTTATTTTTTCCTTTTTTCTTCCCTTCTCTTCCACCCTAAAGATCTGTTCCACAGCTGACATTATTTTGAAAGCATTAAGGGGCTCAACCTTCAAAGTATATCCAAGAGGGTAAGATGTTACTGATCAGAGAGAAAAAACACAGATGAAACTACTTACAACAAAAGATTGCTCATGAAGGGCTCCCAAATGAGGTGGTTACTTTTTCATTCTAATAAAATCTTTTGGAGAAATTATATATATACACAGAGACAGAGACAGAGATGGAGGCAGAGAGAGGGAGAGAGGATATACTTGATGAAAAGATGATAAACGTAAGGTGGATTAAATAATTTTCCAAAATAGACCACACCTCCACAGCAATGCAATTGGCTGAGAATTATAGAGAACAGTGTGTGCGTGTGTGTGTGTGCATTGTTGATTACTTTTATTTTTGCTCTTTTATTTTGTGGAGGGGGAGGGCAGGGCAATTGGGGTTAAGTGAATTGCCCAAGGTCACATGGCTAGTGAGTGTGTCAAGTGTCTGAGTCCAGATTTGAACTCAGGTCCTCCTTACTGCAGGACCAGTGATCTATTCCCTGCACCACCTAGCTGCCCCATGTTGCTTACTTTTAAAAATCATTTGATTCAGTGGAACAAAATTCAGCTTTTGACTCCAAAAGCTTTTTTGCTCCAAAAAGGAGATTCTTATGCATATGTTGAAGATGCTATGATATCTCTTGGTGAGACAACTTTGTTTAAGGATCCTTTAACTATCATTATTCTTAAAGACATAAAATAGGAAGATCATTTATCAACAAGATCTTCAACCTGTTGTCACAGAGGACATTCTGCACAGACACATAGTGGAAGATGTAAAGATCTTTCAGCCATAAAATTGATTGGTTTAATTCACAGAAGGAAAATCCAATGAATAAAGAATGTCTATTCTCCATCCTGTGGTATTCAGTTGGACATGAAATTGATTGAGTTGATACATTGGTATATATACTTTGGATGGGCACTGTGGATGGACAGTGAGCTAGACTCTGAATAGAATAGGAGGAAGACAGTGTATTAAAAACATACAGTACTTCACACATTCCCAAACTTTTCTGGGATTCAAAGCATGCTGTTTTTAAATCCAGTACTCTTCTCCTGGTACTGTAGAGTTATGAACCATAGAACACCACAATCTCTAAAGAAGTAAGAATGTGAGTGATCCAAAGAGCAATGGAAAAAAACACAAGAAGTGTCAGAGAAGATGTTATTCGGAAGTAGAATTGGGAAAGGCTGCAGAGTGAGAACAAAGAAGAACAGATGAGCATTCCAAGTACTTCACTGGTATCCACAAAATGCTAAAAAGCCTAAGGTAAGGCTTCCAACATATGGGAGTTCACGGAGAAGACTTATATAGGACCAGAAGGCATGTATACACTGGGAGCTAGACCAGTGAAGGATGAACTTTAATCAATAAGAATTCAAATAAGGTCCCATGTAGGAAGAAGCATATGAACTTAATCTTAAGGAAACTGAAAAATTCAAGAATGAATGGCCAGGAGAAAGAACTGCAAACATGAGAACATTATACATAATGGCACTTATTGGCCACTTACCAGGATCTTCTTATCTATAGTCTTTCTTAAGGAATGATTTAAGGGACTACCATTTTTCCTTCTCCCTGGTTTACAACGAGATCAACCTCTTCAAATCCTCACTCTCAGTCACCTCACAGATCCAATGAGTTCCTAAATCTTGATGTTTCTACCTTCACAATATCTCTCATGAATGTTCTCTTCCTATACTCCCATTCTTCATCACCTCTTTCTTAATTTTTAAAATTTATTTATTTACTTTTAGTTTACAGCATTCAGTTCCACAACACCTTGAGTTTCAAATTTTGTCCCTCTCCTTCTCCTCCCTCACCTCCCCTCTTCCATGGCAGCATGCAATAAAATATAGGATCTACAAATACCATCACATTAAACATTATTCAGGTTGTACAGAAGGATTATAATCAATGGAGTGAACAGCAAGAAAGAGGAAACAAAACAAAACAAAACCAAAAAGAGAGAGAGCCAGTAGTTTGCTTCAATCTGCATTCAGACTCTGTAGTTCTTTCTTTGGATGTGGACATCTATTTCCATCATGAATCTTTTGGAGTTGTCTTATAACCTTGCATTGCTGAGAGGAGCCCAGTCTATCAAAGTTAGTCATCACATATACATTGCATCTGTAATTGTGTACAAATTTCTCCTGGTTCTGCTCCCCTCACTCTTTATATAAGTCTCTCCAGGTAATTATGAAGTCTGTCTGCTCCTCATTTGTTATAGCACATTTCTTATAGTATTCCATTACATTAATATACCACAACTTGTTTAGCCCCAATTTTGATTGGTGCCCCAATTGATGGGTATCCCCTTGATTTCCAGTTCTTTGCCACCACAAAAAGAGCTGCTATAAATATTTTTGTACATACAGGTCCTTTTCACACTTCCATTATCTCTTGGGGATACAACCCTAGAAATGATATTGCTGGGTCAAAGGCTATTCACTTATTTATAGCCCTTTGGGCATAGTTCCAGATTGCTATCTAGAGTGGTTTAATCAGTTCACAACTCCACCAACAATGCATTAGTGTTACAATTTTTCCACCTCCTCTCCAGCATTTATCATTTTCCTGCTTTATCATCTTAGCCAATCTGACTGGTGAGATGTGATACCTCAGAGTTGTTTTGATTTGCATTTCTCTAATCAGTAGTGTTTTAGAGCTTTTTTTATATGCTTATAGATATCTTTAATTTCTTCCTCTGAAAACTTCCTGTTCATATCCTTTGACCATTTATAAATTGGGTAATGACTTGTATTCTTACAGATTTGTATCAATTCTCTGTATATTTTAGAAATGAGGCCTTTATCAGAGACACTGGTTGTAAAAATTCTTTCCCAATTTTCCACTTCCTTCTTAAACTTGGTTACATTGGCTTAATTTGTACAGAAACTTTTCAATTTAATGTAATCAAAATTATCCATTTTGCATTTCATAATGCTCTTTGACTTTTGTTTGGTCATAAAATCTTCCCTTCTCCATAAATCTGACAAGCAAACTATTTCTTGCTCTCCCAGATTGCTTACAGTATCAGCCTTTTTACCTAGATCATTCACCCATTTAGATTTTATTTTGGTATACAGTGTAAGATATTGGTCTACGCCTAGTTTCTGCCATAGTATATTCCAGTTTTGCCAGAAGTTTTGTCAAATAATGAGTTCTTATCCCAAAAGGAGGGGTCCTTGGGTTTATCAAACAGTATATTATTATGGTCATTGACTTCTGTGTCTTGTGTACCAAATCTATTCCAATGACACACCACTCTGTTCCTCAGACAGTACCAAGAAGTTTGCATGAATGCTACTTTATAATACAGATTAAAATCTGATATGGCTAGGCCACCTTCCCTAGCATTTCTTTTCATTATTTGCCTTGATATTCTGGACCTTTTGTTCTCTCAAATGAAATTATTTTTTACTATTTTTCTAGCTCTATAAAATATTTTTTTTGGTAGATTGATTGGTATAGCATTAAATATGTAATATAGTTAGGTTAAATTGTCATGTGTTTTATATTAGCTCAACCTAGCCACTAGCAACTGATGTTTATTTTTAATGAGATAGATCTGACGTTATTTATGTGAAAAGTGTTTTGTAATTGTGTTCATATAGGTCCTGGGTTTGTTTTGGCAGGTAGATTCCCAAATATTTTATAATGTCTACAGTAACCTTGAATGAAATTTCTCTTTCTATCTCTTGCTGTTGAATTTCATTAGAAATATATAGGAATGCTTAGGATTTATGTGGGATTATTCTATATCCTGCCACTTCACCAAATTTATTATCTCAAGTAGCTTTTTACTTGATTCTTTAGGATTCTCCAAGTATATCATCATATCATCTGCAAAGAGTGATAGCTTAGTCTTTTCTTTGCCTAATTCGATTCCTTCAATCCCTTTTTCTTCTTAGTGCTACTGCTAACATTTCTAGTACAAAATTAAATAAGAGGGATGATAATGGACATCCTTGTTTCACCCTTGATCTTATTGGAAATGCTTCTAGCTTATCCTCATTACATAAAATACTTGCTGATGGTTTTAGATAGATGCTGTTTAATATTTTAAGGAAGACTCCATTTATTCCTATACTTTTCCCTGTTTTTAATAGGAGTGGGTGTTGTATTTTGTCAAAATCCTCTTCTGCATCTATTGAGATAATCATATGGTTTCTGCTGGTTTTGTTGCTGATGTGATCAATTATACTGATAGTGTTCCTAATATTGAACCACCCTTGCATTCCTGGAATAAATCCTACCTAATTAAACTGTATTACTCTCATGATAAGTTTCTATAGTCTTTTTGCTAATATTTTATTTAAAAATTTTGCATCTATATTTGTAAGTGAAATTGGTTTATAATTTTCTGATTTAGGTATCCATACCATATTTGTGTCACAAAAATAATTTGGTAGGACTCCTTCTTCTCCAATTTTCCCAAATAGTTTGTAAAGTATTGGAATCAAGTGTTCTTTATTTTTTTTGCTTTTTTTTGGAGGGGGGAAGGCAAGGCAATTGGGGTTAAGTGACTTGCCCAAGGTCACATGGCTAGTTTCTTCTGTGTGTGTGTGTGTGCGTGTGCATGTGTGTGTTAAGTTTCTGAGGCTCAAGTGTTGTTTAAATGTTTGCAGATTTTTTTCCTAGGGAGTTCATTGATGGCATGTTCAACTTCTTTTTCTGAGATGGGGTTATTTAAGTAATTTACTTCCTCTTCATTTAATCTAGGCAACTTATATTTTTGTAAGTATTCAGCAATTCCACTAAAATTCCTAATTACTGTTTTAATTTCCTCTTCTTTGGTGGTAGATTCACCCTCTTCATTTTTGATACACATAATTTGGTTTTCTTTTTTTATCATATTGACTAAAGGTCTATCAATTTTATTATTTTTTTCATAAAGTGAGTTCTTAGTTCTATCAATTAAATAGTTTTCTTAATTTCAATTTTATTAATCTATCCTTTGATTTTCATTATTTCTATAATAGTCTAGTATTTAATTGAGGATTTTCAATTTGTTCTTTTACTAGCTTTTTCAGTTGCATTTCCCAATTTAGGACCTACATTTTCTCTATTTTATTTATGTATGCATTCAGAGATATAAAACTTCCCCTAAGACCTGCTTTTGCTTCATTCCACAAAGTTTGGTATGTTATCTTATTACTGTCATTCTCTTGAATGAAGTTATTGATTGTTTTTATAATTTCTTGTTTGACTCACTCATTCTTTATGATTAAATTATTTAGTTTCCAATTAGTTTTTAGTCTATCTTCCCATAGCCCTTTCCATATAATTTTTATTGCATTATGATCTGAGAAGGATGCATTTAATATTTCTGCCTTTCTGCACTGGATTGTGAGGTTTTATGCCTTAGTACAGGCTCTGTTTTTGTGTATGTGCCATGTACTGCTGAGAAGAAGATATATTCCTCTTTTATCCACATTCAGTTTTCTCCAGAAGTCTGTCATATCTACCCACTCTAAAATTCTATTCACCTCCTTAACTTCTTTCTTCTTTATTTTGAGGTTAGATGTATTAAGTTCAGTGAGGGGGAGATTGAGGTCCCCCACTAGTATACTTCTATTTCTTCCTTTAATTCCCTTAACTTCTCCTCTAGGAATTTAGATGTTATACTGCTTGGTGCATATGTTGAGTAATGATATTGCTTCATTCTCAATGGTGCCTTTTAGCAGCATATAGTTTCCTTCCTTATCTCTTTTAATTAGATCTATTTTTACTTTTGCTTTATCTGAGATAAGGATTGCTCCTGCTTTTTTTTTTTTACTTTAGCTGAAGCATAATATATTCTACTGCACCCTTTTACCTTTACCCTATGTGTACCCCCCTGTTTCAGACAGGTTTCTTGTTATCAGCATATTGTAGGATTATGGTTTTTAATCCATTCTGATATCTGCCTCCATTTTATGGGAGAGTTCATCCCATTCACATTCACAGTTATGATTACTATCTGTGTCTTTCCCTCCATCCTAATCCCTCCCCTATTTATCCTTTTATTTCTCCCTTCTCCCTTCCCCTCAAGAGTTTTCCCTTTGACAACCACCTCTCTATACACCTCCCTCCCTTTATCTACTCATCCCCCTTACTACTACTTCCCTCCCTTCTAACCACCCTCCCCCCTTTCCCCTCCTACTGCCTGTAGAACACGATAGATTTTTATACTTAACAATGTATGTTATTCCCTCTCTGAACCCAACTAATGAGAGTAAATTTCTTACAATGGTCCTCTCCCTCCCTCCTTTCCCCCTGCTATTTTGGGTTTTTGTGTCTTTCTGTATTAGAATCCTATACTTAACTATGTTAATCCCTCCTTGAAACAAACAAATGAGAGTAAAGTTCATATAGTGCTCATCTCCCTCCCTCCTTTCCCTCTACTATAGTATGTTTTTATGCCTCTTTGTGTGACATAATTTACTCTTTTCTGCCTCCTCCTTTCCTTTTTGACCATTACAATCCCTTTGCACCCCTTAATAAGGTTTTTATCATCAGATTAGTTCATTTATATCCACACCCTCTAACTATGTATATCCCTTTTAAATGTCACAATAATTATACATTTCTCAATACAAACAGGTATCAGCTTCCCATATAGGGATGTAAACAACTTGCTCTTATTGAATCATAAATTATGTGTGTGTGTGTGTGTGTGTTTTCTTTGTTTACCTTTTTATGTCTCTCTTGTGTCTTGTATTTGGAGATCAAATTTTCCAATGAGCTCTGGCTTTATCATCAGGATGGTCTGGAAATCCCTCATTTCATTGAATGACTGTCTCCTTGCTTGAAAGAGTATGCTCAGTTTTGCTGGATAGTTGATCCTTGTTTGCAGTCCAAGCTCTTTTGCCTTATTAACTATCATATTCTGATCCCTCCAGTCTTTTAGTGTAGAAGCTGCTGGGTCATATGTGATCCTGACTGTAGTTCCACAATATTTGATTTTTTTTTCTTTCTGGCTGCTTGCAGTATTTTCTTCTTGAATGTATAATTCTGCAATTTGGGTACAGTATTTCTTGGAGTTTTCAATTTGGTATCTCTTTCAGGAGGAGTCCAGTGCATTCTTTTGATAACTATTTTACTTCTGATTCTAGGATCTCAGGACAGTTTTCTTTGATAATTTCTTGGAGGATGTTTTCCAGACTGTTTTTTTTCATCATTGCTTTCTGGTAGACCAATAATTCTTAGATTATCTCTACTGTATCTGTTCTCCAGGTCAGTTGTTTTTCCAGGGAGATATTTTACATTTTCTTCTAATTTTTCAGTCTATGTTTTGTTTGACTGATTCTTGATGCATCATAGAGTTATTATCTTCAACTTGACTGATTCTAATTTTCAGTCTGTTATTTTCCTCAGTTTTTGAAGTTCCTTTCCCATATGTTCAGATTTCATTTTTAGGAAGGTATTTTCTCTTAGATTTTGCACCTCCTGTCTCCCAATTCACAAATTTTACTTTTGTTGTTGTTTTTTGTTTTAGTTTGGTTTTTTTCTTTTTGGCTTTTTGGAGGGGGGAAGGTAGGGCAATTGGGGTTAAGTGACTTGCCCAAGGTCACATGGCTAGTAAGTGTTCCATATCTGAGGTCGGATTTGAATTCAGTTCCTCCTGACTCCAGAGTCTGTGCTCTATTCACTGTGCCACCTAGCTGCCCCTCAAATTTTACTTTTTAAGGATTTGTTTTCTTCAGTGAGATTTTTTTCCATTTTCTCCAATGTAATTTTAAAAGAATTGGTCAACTTTTCTTCTACCTCTCTAATTTGGCTTTTAAAATCTTTCTTGAGCTCTTCCAAGAATATTTTCTGGGCTTTAGAAATTCATATTTCCTTCTGTGGTCTTATGTGTGTATATAGAGACGATGGTGTCCCCTGAAAGTAATCCTTCTCATTCACAATAATAGGATTCAATCATCTTTGGTTGCTTCTGGCCCATTGCAATTGTGTATTTCTTGACTTTTAAGGTGGATTTCTGCTTGCTTCTGGGGTATAGAGGGCTCTGAGCCGTGCTCCTCAAGATGGGAGCTAGGGGCTTGGTTGTTGACTTTGTGTACTGTAGCCTCTGGGTGTCTGGACTTTGGCCAAGGCTAGGCCTCTCAGTGTTTCCCCTGGGTTACCCTGAGGCTCACAGAGTAAGGTGTGGGGGATGGGTGGTCTGTCCACTTCAGGTTTCCACCTCTGTATCCTAAGGCTAGAGCTTGGGCAGGCTCAGCAGCTGGCAGCCTGCTGTACTGGTGTCTGCAAATTTCCTTAATTGTGCTAAGGCACACCTGGGCTTCTGATGTTAGTGCTTGCTGGCTCCACCCCCCTGAGCTTCAGGATCTGCCACTGGTCAGCTGAGATAGCATTTGTTGGGATGCCTCCCACCCTTCACTTCTGGCTCAGCACAGCTTCAGTTACACCCTTATTGTAGGACTCCCAAGCCTGCCACTGCTTCCACTATTTCAGGATTTTACACTAGGCAATAATCTCTGGGTTTTCAGGGTCAGGGAGGGAGATTAGAGTAGCTAGGGTTTACTCTGCCATCTTGGCTCCTAGAAGTTCAGGTAGGTGATTTTTAAATATCCAGGCTGTGGGCTGATAGCCCTAGCAGAAGCTGCTGTTGCTGCCACAAGCCCTGTGCTTTCTTTTACCCAGCTCCAACAGATCATCCATCCAACAGGGAGAGGTCTGCAAAGGTGGGGCTCACTTGTGCTCAGTTGTGGTCAGGTCTTAAGTTTGCGCTGGTGCAGCCCATGCACTCTGTGCTCTCCCTGCCCAGTCTCCATCATCACCTCTTGCCTGAACTATTCCAATAGCTACTAATTAGATTCTCTGCCTCAAGATTCTCTTTCCCCATTACAATCCATCCTCCACTGAGCCACCAAATGGATTTCCTAAAATGAAGATCTGACACTATAACCTTCTACTTAATAAACTCCATCAAGGCCTATGGACTTTAAAAAAAATGTCTCTTGTATTTGTCCCTTTCTCTGTATTGCCAGTGCCACCATCCTTGTCTATTCCTTCATCGAGTACAGACATATCTTTCTGATTGGCTTCTCATAGTAGCTAGCAAGCTAGCTAGCTAGTTATAGTCAGCAGAGCCTTTAAGTGCTTACTACCTGTCAGACTTTGTGCTAAGTACAGGGGATTGAAGTTCAAAAAGCAACAATCCTTGCCCTTGAGGAGAGTACAGTCAAATAAGGGAAGGGAACACATAAATGGGAGCAGGAAAGGAGGGAATAGGGAGTACAAGTGGTAGCATTCTATGGAGCTGACTAGGAAGAAATGTAGAAGCTTGGATCCAGAATGATGACGCAAACACTTGCCTTGAGCTCCTGTTGTCTGGGGGTGCATTGGGTATCCAGGGAGGTTTAGCACCTCTGGTGTGAGGGCTTGCTGTGCCCTTTTCAGGGCTGCTTAGCCATCTCTGGTATCCATCTAACACCCAACTCTCATCTGTGGCTCCAAGAAGCTGCAGCATGTGCAGGGGACACATCCCAATAAAACTCTGGGCAGACAAGCTAAATAAGGTTGAGGATAACTGACAGTCCTCAAACCCATCAGTGAGTTAAGGGGATATCTAGCCTGAGCATATAAAGGTTTTCTTCAGCAGAATGGGTGGATGAGAATAATTCATCCTGTGAAGGCAGCTAAAGTCAGAGTTGTGAAGCACTTAGAGCTTGGTCAGGCATCAAAGATACCAAGGTCATCCACTGCATCCCGAGTCATCGCCAGACCTCTTGACTTTTGTCCTGCCACTGAACTTTAAGGACTCTGGGAGAATGACCTTGATGACTTCGCACTGCTCTGCCTCACTCAAGACTAATTCATGCATCTGTCAGGACATCATGTGTGATGTCCTTGGTCCTCTTTGAAAATGAAGGACAAACAACTATTGTCTATTCTGCTGTTAGGCTAGTCTTCCTTAAAGTAACCTCAGAGACCATTCTCTTGTAATACACAAACACACACACATATATGTATACATACATATATATGTATATGTGTGTGTGTATATATATGTGTGTGTATATATATAGTGTGTGTATACACACACACACATTATTTGCCACTCAGGGTTGTTGTGGGGAAGATACTTGCTTAGCCTTCAAGTCTTATAAATGTGTTATTGTTGATTCAGATAAAGATCACTTTCACATCATAGTGGATAGACAAATCAACTTGGCATTTAATAGAGTAGGATCAAATACTGAGAGCAGCTAGGTGACACAGTGGATAGACTGCCAAAACTGGAAACAGGAAGACAGGAAAACACATCTGCATGAGTTCAAATCCAGCCTCAGATGCTAGTTGTTTGACCCTGGGTAAGTCACTTCACCTTGTTTGCCTCAGTTTCTTCATCTGCAAAATTATCTGGAGAAGGAAATGGCAAACCATTCAATATCTTTGTCAAGATAATCTCAGATGAGATCATGAGGAGTTGGACATAATGAAAATAACCAAACAAAAACAACAGGGAAAAATACCAGTTGAGACACTTACTAGTTCTGTTACTCTGAGCAAGTCAGTCAACTTTTCTGAGCCTTCATTTCCTAATCTGTAAAATGGGGAAAACAATAGCAATCACCAGCCAGAGCTGACATAAGGATCCAAGGAGATCTTGTGTCTAAAGGGCTTTCCAAGTTTCAGAGTACAATTGTCATGGGAATCATTTGATGTTATTGTTGTTATCTGCCCCCATGGAATCAAAAATAGTCTCATCTTGGCATTCAAGGCTTTGGAATCTGCTGTCATGATCTCCACTCAGTTTACTTTTATGACTTCCCTCAAACCCACTATCTAACTGAGCCAGATTAGTCTCTGAATGAAATTCCCTCCCACCATCATGCCTTTATTCAGGTGCCCTCCCTTCACACTTCCACTTATTTATCTCCTGCCCATCCTTCAAGGCCCCATACAAGTTTCACCTCCTCCATGAAGCCTCCCAAGACTCTTCTAGTCTTCACTGACCTCTCCTTTCTCTTAGGTTCCATAATGCATTTAGCATTACACAATGTAGAATTTCACCATGAATGGCATTAGGTTCTTCACTAGTGGTTCGTGTGCACTAGTCTTGTTTCCCAAACTAGCTATAACCTCATTGGTTGAAATGATAGCTATGTTTGGTCCTTCTGTAAGCCCTATAGAACCCGGCACAGGGTCAAACATATAACAGCCACTAATTGAACTCTCTGTCGCCAACTCTCCTTATCTGCAATAGAAAAGATGGTCCCTAAAATCCCTTTAAGCTTGAATCTGTCATCTTTTCTCACTCTGGAGAAACGTCCATCTTGAGAACCCACCTTCATAACCCATGACTGCCTACCCAGGCCGCAGTTTCAGAAGGTACCCCAACCATGCTTTCTCTTACTCACTTCTCAACCTCTTTCACCTCCTTCTCATCAGCCACCTTGTTTCTGATGGCTACCCTTTATTCCCCAACCACCTTTTCAAGTTCCTCTTTATGTAGTCTCTTCCCTTATTAGAATTTAAGGAGCTTGGGAGAAGCAATTGTGTCTCTTGTTCATAGTTTTGTACTCCCAGCCCTTGGTACAGTGACTAGTAAATGCTCTGTTCTCTCCTTCCCTCTTCCTCTCCCTCTCCCTCTGTCCCTCTCCCTCCCTTTCTTTCCCTCTATCTCTCCCTCCCTCCCTCTTCTTCTCCCTCCCCCTTCCTCTCCCTCCCCCTCTCTCTCATTCTCACTTTTTCTTTCTCTTTCTCATTGTTCCTCTTTTCTCTCTTTCTCTCTCATTTTCTTTTATTCTCTCTCTTTTCCTTTGTCTTTCTCATTCTCTCACCCCCCCACACATAGATATATGCATGTACACATACTTACACATGTAATTCTCCTTGTGTTCATTGACTGATCAATCCCACAGATTCTGAGTAGACTTTACTATCAGCTAATTACAGCTACTGTAAGGAGTCATCAAAAGATGATTAGTACAACAATCACATAACATTTGGTCAATTAGAAGTATCTAAGTGGTGCATAGTTGTAGCACCAATGTAATATTTACAGTACCCACAATACAATAAAGACTGTGACTATAAATATCATATGACATTCAATTGCAAAATATACCAGATTCTCCAGATAGATGATAGAACTGAAGGATTTTTTTAGACACCAGAAAAATCAAATCCCAAAACCAATAAGCTGATTCCATCACAGTAACAAAGATATTCAGAAGCCATAATAACACTGAGAACCACAGCATCCTTCAGCCTTTCCACAAACCAATACAAGATCAACATTTACTCACAAACCTCTCTGTCTCCTTGCCTGAGCTCCTCTGTCCCCCACCATCTGGCTAGTTCTGAACCATCTTCCTGTGGGCTCTGCTTCCCTTCAGCAAATTCCCTCCATCACAGGCTCCATGTGATTACATTCAGCCTATTAGGGGGCAGAGTTTACTTTCAAAGCAGGGGAGGTCTTCAAACTCCCCTCTAGGTCTATGAAGGGGCAGGGAAGATCTTCAAATTCCCATTCCCATTACAATAGGATAAAAAGTTAGGCTAGGAGTCAGGAAGACCTGAGTTCCAATCTTGCCTCAGATACTCACTAGCTGTGTTACCCTGATCCAGTCATTTGATGTCTTTCTCTTTCAGTTCCCACAACTATAAGATGAGGATACTCATAGCACCAACTCACTGGTTTGTTTTAAAGATAAAATGAAATAATATTTGTGAAGCATTTAGTACAGTGCTTGGAATATAGTAGGCATTTAATAAATGCTTGTTTCCTTCCTTCCCTCTAATCAATAATGCAGTAGGAGAAAATGCAGTGGAGGGAACAACCATATGGGTCTGGCCAACAATGCTGCTGGGCATTACAGTGGTCTCAAGGAGATGGCCACCCCAGGCCACATTCATGATAAAAAGTTCATGTTCATGGGTCACCCAGCCCACTTCTCTTTGACTATAATCTTCTCTAAATTCTGTTAAGGTTACACTTCTGGATTTAGTGAAATTCATGAAGGGTGCAGTCATAGGATCTTAGCTCGAGCTAGAAGGGGTCCAATCAGTCCTTTGTATAGATGGAGGCCTATGGAGGCTAAGTGACTTGCTGAAGGCCACCAGGTAGCGGTGGCCAAGTCAGAAAGTGTATATAGCTGTCTGCCTCCAAACAAACTCAGCCTTACCATAGCTGTTTTCTCTTTTTCATTATTGGTTTAGATTTACTCACAGATTTCATCTGTGTAAAGAAAGGTAGAAACTCCCTTTTTTCATTATAAATTCATGATTTATCTGCAACCTTTTATCTTGGAGAAGTGCCTGGGGCACTGAGATTAAATGGCTTTACTTAGATCACATTCTTGAGAAAGATAAAGTGCTGGGTCTGGAATCAGGAAGACCTGAGCTCAAATCTAGCCTCAGATACTCACTAGCTGTATGACCCTGGACAAGTCACTAAATCTCTGTTTGCCTACTCTATTGAAGAAGGAAATGGTAAGCTATTCCAGTATCTTTGCTAAGAAAACCTTAAAAAAAACCCAAAACAGGTTATGAAGAGCCTGCCATGACTGAACAATGAACAAGGACCACAACAAGGTCACTTAGCCAAGATGTCAGAGGTATTACTCGAACCCAGATCAGAGCCATATAATTCATCATAGCTCAAAATGCACCCCAGATGGTCCTAGGGGTAAATGGCATGGGGTCATCTCTACTCTTGCTTGGCAGTGTGTGTCCTTAGGGCTAATCATTGCTTTATTTCCCTAGTGCTTAGCACAATGCCTGGCACGTGGTAGGGCTTAACATATGTTAGCTGATTGACAGAAAAGAGTCCTAAGGACAAACTGTTCTTGGAGAATTCATGAGAAGAAAAATCACTGAGCTGGGACAGGAAGCTGTTATGTGAGTGTGCTATCCACCATCCCCACCCACCCCCTTGCTATTGGCAAACCTTGGTTCACACCAAATGTAAAACTTGAGAAAAAATGGAAAAGAAGCCAGGGTTACAGAGAGGGGGATCTCCTGGCTATGTGGCCAGTTTGGACACTACTTTCCAGGTGAACACATTTTCCTTCTATGAGACAAAAGGAAAAAAAACAATAACAACAAAACGGATTTTTTTTTCATTGCAGATTCTTTGAATAAGCAAGGAGAGGTTCCCGAGACAGTGAGCGACTACATGAGGTAGGTCACAGGATGGATCCTGGCTCCCTCCAGGTATGTCAGAGTCACATCTTTAAAGTCAGAGATGGGTGAGGGAAGAGAAATGTTCCTAGTAGCCCATCTTAATGATGGCAGTTAGGAAAAAATTCTCCATTGGCCTTGCCATGATGCTAATGAGCTTTTGGTAGCTTGGAGCAAAAAGCAAGTTCTTTATCAGGATAAGTAGATTAATTCAACTGCTCTTGGGTAGATTGGAAAATCAATGAAACAGGCATGTAGACATGGCAGATAGAAGCCTTTTAAATGAATGTAATGAAATCATTGAAACAGTTATACTGAAGCACTTACACTGTTCTTATCATTAATCAGAGAGTTTGATTAGCAACCAAAATATTAACGTTTCTTTGTGAATGCACTCTGAAATGGGCAGTGCCCAGAGACAGAATGGTATGGGGCGGGGGGGAATAAGTCCCTGGATTGGTTGGAGTCAGAAGAGCTGAATTCAAATCCTAATCTATCACTTACTGTCTGTGTGATCTTGAGCAGGTCCCTTAAACCTTCTGGGATGTACTTTCTTCACTTGCAAAATTAGTGGGCTAGATTGGGTCTAAGGTCACTTGCAACCATGAATCTATGAACCCATAGTGCTTTGTTCTCTTGGTCCTTGGGCAGCTAGGTGGCACAATGGAAAAATGGATGGTCTTAGAGTCAGAAAGATCTACTTTAGACTTTTAATAGTTGTGTGTCCCTGGGCAAATACCTTAATACTTCCAAGCTTCAAACTCCTTGTTTGTAAATTTTGGCTAATTATAACACTCACCTCATAAGGCTTTGTGAGAACTAATCCAATGAGACAAAGTACTGTAAATCCTAACTATTCTTGTTATCGATAAAATGAGAATCACTTGGCAGACAAGATCTGAACACATGAGAAATGGGCAGGAAAACCATTAGTCCCAGTATAGAGGGTGGCAAGTGCAAAGGAGGCTTATTTAATGAAAGTAGCTTCCAGAAGCCAGGGATGATAAAGTCCTTATCATTGAGGAATGATTGAAGAAATTGAGCATATTTTATCCTGGAGAAGAGAAGATTCAGGTACGACAAGATATCTGCCTTCAAGTATTTGAAGGAGGAATTAGATTTGCTTTATTTCGTCCCAAGAGGAGAAAACAAGGAATAATTGGTGGCAGTGGAGTCAGATTTAGGTTCAATATCAGGGAAACTTTCCTAAGCATGAGAACTAGTCAAAAGTGGAATGAACTGCCTAGAGAGGTGGGGGTTCCCCTTCCTTAGAGGTCTTCAAGCAAAGGGCTAAATGACTACCTCCCGAATGTATGAGGGCTGGGATTCCTTTCAAGTAGGGGTTGAATCACATCTGCCAAGGTCTCTTCCAGCTGTCATTCTGCCCCACACCAGAGTTGTCTGGTGGGGCAGCTAGGTGTCTGCAGTAGATAAAGCCCTGACTCTGGAGCCAGGAGGACCCTAGTTCAAATCTGGCTTTAGACACTTACTAGCTGTGTGACCATGGGCAAATCACTTAATCCCAATTGCCTAACAAAAAAAGAGCTGCCTGGGATACAGAGTGGTTCAGATACGTTCGTAGGTAGGGTTACACAGCCAGTTCATGTCAAAGGTAGGATGTGAACCCATGTTTTCTTGACCTGAGCACAGATCTCTTTCTATCACCTATGCTGCCTTCTTAAAAGGTAATTGTGATAGGTTTAATTGTTGTTGTTGTAGGTGTTATCATGCTGCAGACAGGGACTGTGTGAATCAGAACAGCAAAGTGGTTTGCCCATAGTCAACTGGTTACTCCTAACTGGGATTCAAATCCAGAAATATCCACACTCTAAGGCCAAAGTTCTTTCTCCTGCTCTGCTCTACACATTGCCTTCCAAAGTATCTGATCCCATCTGGGCCCTTCCCACCCATGCTGGTAAATACCATCAGCCATTTGAATAGTAGCAGTTCATTGGAGGATTCCAGAGCAACCTGCGTTGTGTAGGTGACAGGTGTAGCAGGTGTTTCTAAAGGCCGAACCACAGCAGATGCCACGCAAATGGGATGATAAGGAATTTGCTATTAAGGAGTCTTGTTTCTGCACATATAGCCTTCCACAGGCCCACAGCTAGTCACCTAGAGCTACACTGCCAGAGGTGTATTGAATCTGATAGTCTGGGACTGCAAAAAATTCTTCTAAAGGAAGGAGACCCCTGCCTACTTGGGTCAATGACTCTTACCCTTGGAAACCGAACAGGTGACAATGGAATCCTGTTTGGGAGATGACAAGCTGCCAGCTGTGAGCAGTGCCAAGTGAGTGTACTCAGAAAGGCATTTAAAGAGGGATTTCCAACTCCTCCTCTGTTCTCTGTTCTGGTCTCACCAAACCTGTTTATTGTATTCAGTGTAGGAGGGAAACTAGAGAGGAAGGAATTTAAAGAAAGAAAGTGAGTGGGAAAGGTCAGGGACAGAGACTGAGAAGCCTGTTGGAGCTTACCAATTTCATGTGGGATAAAATGCCTGGGAGGAGGTCCAATGACAGAGCTCTGCGGTCCATAGGACACATTGTGCCTAGGTCTCCCCTCATCTAAAGGAAGCCTTCCTTTGCCCCTCTTGACCCCAGTCACCTATTGTTCCATCTCTCTTCTCTGTTTCACTGTGACACTCCTTGAAAAGTGGTGTACAGATGTCATTTTCTCCCTGTCTTGGCCTGGGGGTAGCTGGCTTCTGTCCCTATTTCTCTACTGAATCTGTCCTTTCCAAAGCGTATGAATGAGCACTTGATTTCCAAATCCAAAGACATTCCCCTTGACAATTATAACCACCTTGACAGGGACCATGCCCAGGAAAACTTAACCTTTTCAACTCTGTAGATTTTGAGCTGAAATGGACCTGGGAGGCTGAGTCGAACCCTCTCTTTTTGTAGACAATAAACATCCTTTTACTGGGAGTATGCTTCAATCCCTGGAAGACAGTTATCCTGCATTCCCCTTCCCCCACCCCCATCTTCTCTTCTTCAGACTAAGTAGCCCCAGGTCCTTCAGCACATCATCATATATGCTTATTCAGAGCCCATCATCATTCTATTTTGCCTGCTCTGGACACTCTCTAGGTTCATCCTAAAAGGCGGTACCCAGAACTGTATCATCAGATCAAGAGAGACTAGAACAGAGCCATCACTTCTCTAGTCTCAGACACTGCCTGTCTTCATGGAACCCCAAATCAGCCGGCAGATTATATTGATCATGCATTCCACAGATAAATTACTGTCCATCTAAGCTTTCTTTAGCATGTACTCATGGAGCTAGTTTTTTGAACCCAAGTGTAAAACTTTATATTTAACACTAATAAATTTCATCTCATTTGGTTTGGCCCAACATTCTTACTCGTAGAGACCTTGCTGGATTCTGATGATATAAACCACCCCTTCAGGTTTTGTGTCTTATGTAAAATATGATAAGTACTGAAGGTATACCTTTATCCAAATCATTAATCTAAATGTAAAACAGAACAAGGCAAGCACGGCTCCCTAAAGCACTCCATCTTCTTTCCAAGTTGTCTGAAACTTTAATGACTCTTCCTTGGGTCAGGCTATACTCAACCAATTGTTTTGCACCCACCTGGCTGTAAGCTCCTTGAGAGTAGAGACTAGTTCACTTTGTCATTGCTCCCCAAGAATCTAGCATAGTGCCTGGTAGAAAGAAAGTGCCTAGTAAGTGACTATTTGGTTGACTTGGCATCCATCACCCATCTTCTACTTCTCACGTAAGAAGAGCTGTGAAATAGCAAATTCTTGATAAAATCTATGTATATTATGTATCTAACTTTGCCTGATCTAGTAACTTACTTGTATACTTTAGGGGGTTCATGATCTCATCAATGTGATTCTCCCTGCAGTGATGAAAATGGGATCAATCCATCCATGCCTTCTTATGCCATGTGACTTTTTTACATGTCTTCTCATACATTCTGCACAGGGACCTACCTAACATGCCAAGGATTTTCCTGCATCTCTTGACATTTTGCAAAGACTAACAGAGAACACAAGCTGTCCATTGGTGATACCTCACATTTGAGGTAGTACAGTCAGGAAGATCTGAATTCAAATCTCACTTCAGATACTAGTTTTATGATCCTGTATAAGTCACCTATTTGCCTCAGTTTCCTCATGTGAAAAAAGGGGATAATAATAGCACCTACCGTCCAAAGTTGTTGCAAGAGGATCCATTGAGGTGATATCTGTAAAGCACTTTTCAAACCTTAGTGCTGCATAAATGTCGGTAGTGATTATTTTAGGTTCACTTCCTTTTCTGTTCATGCATTTTTGATAAACTTTTATGTTACCTCACCTAGCAGTTCTTGTTTGATAATACACTGCAGTGCCTACTCACCCCCAATGTGGATCTCTCCACTGCTACTTGGTTGACCTACAGAGCTTTAATTCTTCAGTAAAAGTGACAGTCCATGCTTTCTAGTACAACAGTATCACCAGAAAAGTATTGGAGTGAAATGGTGGACCTTTATTTAGAGGAAAACTTGGGGTTCTTCAAAACACTGCACCATTTCCCAAATATAAGCCAGCCTGATCTTCTCCTCCTAATTGACTATGGTCTTTATTATTGTCTAACCACAATGTCTGTCCAAGGGATATATTCCAATTGACCAACTCTAAGGACTGTCCATCAGAGGATATATTGGAAAGTAACTATTTTTAATTTGCCTGATTTTTGCTTAGGAGATAGTTTGGCAGGAATATTTTGAATGATTATGGGTCTTCTTTAAGAGGTTCTGCCATGTTCCAGAGCTTGATGCAATCCATGTGATATCTTCCAAAAATAAAAAAATCTTGAGGACATCACTATCTACAGAAAATCTATCTCCTGGAAATTTTCCATGACAGTGGCAAATGCCTTTGGCAGCTCGCTTATCTTTGTTTCTGTATCACTTGACATTTCAGAAGCAAGTTGTCTGTTGCGTATTTCAAGGATTCTTGGATAATTTTTATTTATTTATGGGGGATGCTTTCTTGGAAAAGAGCCTTAGGAGATTTGTTTTACTCTGTCAAATCAAATGCTTTGTTAGTTAAAAAACAATGAGCATAGAGGTATCTTATATTCTCTTTCTCTTTTTATCAATTACCTAATTATAAAATGCTGTTGGTTTTTGGTGAATCAATTCAACTCTCCTCTCTTTAATTTCTCACTCCCTTATCATATCACTGATTATGCCCAGTCAAGCCTGAGCTTTGGATCACCCCCAGGATTCATCATCTTCACACCTACAAAATGCTGCTTTATGTTATATAACCTCAATTGGGCCCTCACTTCTGCGTGGCAATTATTCTATATGCCCTTCATTACCTCACTCTCCCACTCTCCACAGCAGCTCTTTCATACCTTACAGTCACTCCTCAAACCTTCCATGGCTCCCCTTCTCCCACCCTCTCAGCTGAGTACCTTGTCTGATATTTTACAGGAAAAATTGAGGCTGTTCACCATGAGCTCCCTCATATTCCCTCTTCCTCATCTCCTATCACTCAATTGTTTTCTGCCACTTTTCCCTCCTTTATCCCTTTCTCAGATTGTGAGGTGGCCTTATTCCTGACCAAGGTTAACCCCTCTACTTGTTCAAACAATCCAATTCTATCCTATCTCCTCCAACAAATTGCCTCTTTCATCAGTCCCATTCTATCACTTATTTTCAATCTCTCACTGTGTATCAGCTCATTTCCTACTGTCTACAACCATGCCCATGCCTCTCCTATCATTTTATGTCTCTTTGCTCTTGGTAGGTAAGCTAAACTCTTTGAAAAGTTTGTCTACAACAGGTGAATCCACTTTCTCTCCTCTCACTCTCTTCTTAACCCCTTATAATCTGTTTCTGACCTTATCATTCCACTGAAACTGCTCTCTCCAAAGTTACTAATGATCTCTTAGGTACTGAATAAAATGACCTTCCTTCCCCCTCCCTCTCTCCCTCCCCATCTCCCTTTCCTATTATTATAAAGGACAACACCATCCTTCCAGGCCTGCAACTTAGACATCCTCCTGGATTCCTCACTCTGTCTCACCCCCATTTCCAAGCTACTACCAAGGCCTGCCAATTTCACTTTTGTTCCATCTCCTGAATGACACCCTTCCCCCCTTTTCCTATGACACTTCCACCACTCTAATGCAGGCTGCATCCTCTCTTGCTCAGTTACTACAATAACCTGCGGTTGGATCTGTCTACCTCAAATCTCTCCCCTTTCTAATACATTCTCTATTCAACCACTGAAGTGACTTTCCTAAAACGCAAATCTGAGCATGTCACTCCCCCCCCCCCACTCAATAAACTCCAATGGTTTCCAGTTGCCTCTAGTTGCCTCCAGATGCAAATACAAAATGCTATTTGGCACCCAAAGCCATACAAAGCTCAGTGTCCCCCTACCCTTCCAGTCTTCTTACACCTTACTCCCTAAAATGCACTTGATCCAGTGACATTGGCCTTTCTGCTGTTTCACAAACAAGGAACTCCATCTCTCAGCTCTGGGCTTTTGCTCAGGCTATCTGCCATGTCTAGAACACTTTCCCTCCTCTACTCTGACCATCGACCTTCCTGGATTCCTTTAAGTCTCAACTAAAATCCCACCCTCTACAGGAAGCCTTCCTGAATCCGTCTTAGTTCTAGAGCCACCCCTGTTATTTTTTCATATATATTTATCCTGCATCACAGCTTGCTTTACATGTATTTATTTGTATGTTGTCTCCTCCATTAGATTGTGAGCTCTTTGAGGGCAGGAACTGTCTTCATATTTTCAGTATTTGTAACCCCCAGTGATCAACACATAGCAGGTGCTTAATAAATGTTTATTGAATGAATGGACATCATTTGGAAAAGCCTGACTGATCCCTTTGCATACCTTAATCAAGGATTTCTTCAATATACATATGACAATTTTTCAAAGATTTTGTGTAAATGGTAAGCTAAATGTGTAGGTATTGAGTTTTCCCTATAATTTTTTTCAAAGAGGCATAATAAATAATATTATTTATTATATTAAACCAGAAATAATAAATATGTGATTTTTCCTTGAGGGCTTGGGATCTTCCAGGTTTTTATACATCTTGAGAATCAGTCCCTTAAAATCAACCCCTTAAAAACCATGCTGCTCCCAGCCTACTATCTCTCTGTATCCAGTGACTCTTCCCCTCTTTGTTTGCTTAGTGCAATTCTATATCCTCATATGGTATTTTGCAGACTGTACTTTTAGAGTCTAATTGTAGTGACTCTATTGCCGTGGATGAAGTTGTCCTAACAGATATTTTCTGCTTTCATTTATTTGTTGTCTCTCTTCTAGTTTTATCTGTGAATGCCTTCCGTTATGACCTGGCTAAATTGAATCTCTCCCCAAGCTTACTTTAAACTTATTCCCACCCCACTCCTGCTACTATTTTTCCATATTTTAGAACCAATACACCTGATAACCCTCCACTCTCTTCATATATATGATTTTAGAAATGAATTTATATTCATAAGCCGGTATTGCCCTTAGCTGGCATTTCACTCTGACTATAAGGATACTGAGTTTTTTCTAGCAAATGTTTTTTAAGGGTCTTTTGGTTTTGCTGTTGTTGTGGCTCCTGATTCACATCAATCTATTAAATTTTCTTAGGAAGTGGTGACAGTCTGTGCCCATATCTGTTCTTTTATCCATTTTCCTTCTTTTTCTGACAATGATTTGTTTAAATAAATCAGGCTGTTTGTTTAATTTTCATGCCACACATTATTCACATTTGTATTATTGATTCCAATTAGATGTTGATTTTTATTTTTGCTCTAACAAATTGGTGATCTGACTATACTAATATAGTTGATTTGCAAAACAATAACTTTGGTAAGCAGCTTTTTCCTGTCTGCCAAAATATAATTAATTATACTTTAGGTGACATCACTTGGCAATCTCCACATCCACCACCTAATGGCATTCTTCTTAAAGAAAATATTCATGACCTATAGGCAGGGGCTTCTGTGTCTAGAGTACTTTGCCTTCTTTCCTTTCTTAAAGCTGAGCCACATATTCCAATTTTTTTCCTGTCCTCCCTTATACGCACCTATGTGTATATTACAATATATGTTTATTTAATTTGGAGGATCTTAGTGAGTTCTTTGTAAAATTTCTCTGCTTCTTTATCCTCTACAACAGATGTTGACTTGTAATATGTAATTATCTTCATGGTGGTCTTTTTATGAATTCTCACCATGAATGCTGCAATATGAGATGAACAAGTATCCCATAGAATGTTGTTTGAACACATGATATAACCAAATTGCCCAGTTCCTTTGTTTGTCTCTACAAGGAGACCCTCAGAGCTCTCCTCATTAGCTACAAAGTCTTTTTGTCTTTTGGTTTCATTTAGACTGAGAATCTCCATGCCAACACCATTTATACTCATTAGTCATTCTAGTGACCAAAGCTCTCCCATTTAGAACACCAACAGTTAAGTTGAGATGGTTTAACAATTGTGTGCTTGGCACACGCTGGTGCTTTTTCTCTGTCACAATAACAGCAGAAGTTTAAGGAAGTCATACAAGATCGAGGGGAATTTGGGATCTTAAATTGTTTTCTTGAGTTACTTTAATCCAAGAATGCAGCCAGAAAACTGGGGCTGAATTGCTTCATCATTAGACTATTCCTTGGAGGTTAGATATTATCCATCAGTCTGATCATAATTAAAGTCTTTTCAACCTGGTAGAATCTATAATCTTGTATGTTCCATTTAGATAGCTTTTGTAAATTCAAGGACATTTCCATACCACAGTGAGGCATCTGAATAGGACTTTAATACTGGCAAAAAAAAAAAGAAAAAAGGAAGGAAAGAAAAAAAAGAAAGAGAAAGAAGGAAGGAAATTGAAAAAGGAATAAAGGAAGGAAAACAGAAAGAAAGAAACAAAGAAAGAAAGAAAGAAAGAAAGAAAGAAAGAAAGAAAGAAAGAAAGAAAGAAAGAAAGAAGAAAGAAAGAAAGAAAGCAAAAAGAAAGAAAGAAAGAAAGAAAGAAAGAAAGAAAGAAAGAAAGAAAGAGAAAGAAGGAAAGAAAGAGAAAGAAATTATGCTAATCTTGAATGACTTGACATCATGCTGGTCCTTTGTATTAATTACCTCCTTTTCTAGAGATTCACTAACATCCCCTTAATAATATATTCTATATTTTACCCAAGATCCAGTCAAACTCATTGGCTTACAGTTCATGGCACCTCTGTTCTTTTTATCTGAATATTAGAAAATTTGCCATGCTCAAGGCCTGGACCACCTTTACCATACTTGATGATCTTTTGAAAGTCTTTGAAAGTGGTTCATCAGCCACACCTTCCAATTCTTTCAATACCTCTTAGGATATTGTTTGTTGAGACTACTAACTTGAACTCATCAAATGAAACCAGATGGTTTCCTACAATCACTCTTTTGTTTTCTTGCATTTGAACTCCCTGTGGGCTATTTTTTATTTTTCTTTTTCTATTACAAATATCATTCTATTTGACAGAGAAAGACAAAACAAGATAAGAATTAAGCAACTCTGCCATATGTCATCTATGTGCCTATACCCAAGCAGTGATCCTGGGCCCTTCCCCATCCATCCTGGTGTGATTTCCTCTATACGATGTCTGTTGGTAGGATCTTGTTTATCCTTTCCCTACGTCTTTAGAAATTTGAAATCTCTGGAACTAGGGCTTGTGTCAAATCATTCCCAGCTTTCCTCTACTTTTTTTTAAATTACACATTCAAAGATAAAGAGATTCCTTCCCTGACTCTTGCCAGTTCTCACCAGTTCCACCTCCTGCAATCAGCTACAGAATTGGACTCAGAACCAGGAAGACTTGGATTTATGTTCTAGCTCTGACACATACTGGCTGTTTGAATATGAGCAAATCACTTAACCTATCAGTGAGTAGCCTTTCAGTGAGTAGCCCATCAGTGAGTAGTCCATCAGTGAGTGGCCTTTCAGTGAGTAGCCTTTCAGTGAGTAGTCTATCAGTGCTCTAGGATTTCTCTAAGAATCTAAGTTGGAGAGAAGGTGCTGTGGGAGAGGGAGTTTCATTATCTGGGAGTTCCCTATCATAGAGCCAGTCCCTTTCTCTTTCTCAGACTCTTGGTATGCCCAAGCCATGTCATACTACAGTCTGTTTTGACTCTATTTGAGAGCTTGGCTGCCTTTTGCAATTATTTGTCCAGGAGGGTAGCTGGTGACTAGTTGATATTACCTCCTATAGGAAAGTCCACTCTGATGCTTTGAGGGTCCTCACCTAGAATGAGAGGTTGTTATCCTAGCCTAGGAAACGAATGAGGCTGGATTATCACCAGTATTTTTTCTCCATTGTTTCAGAAAGACCTGCTCCCTAAAGTTTCCCCAGTGATTTGCCATCTGTCAGAAATGAGACTCTGTCACCTTCAGAATAAGCATTAGCAGGTAGCTAACACCTAGTGGCTAACACCTACCATCAGGTAAAAAAAGCGACTTCTCTAAAAAAAAGGCTCCTCCCCAGGGGTAGGCACATTCCTCTGCGAGGGATTACTATCATTTTGTTAGGAAATAAGCTGAAAGAGAAATGTTCGTTCTAGCAAAAAAATTAAAAGTCCTAATGACGTCTCAGGGGAGCCTTTGTATTTCTTCTTCCTATTGCTGCAGATCCTTACAAGAGTTTTCTGAAACTCCAGCGTTATCCAGGGGGACCAGTTTCAACTCCTGCCCTTCTGTACCAAGTATACCCAAAAGGTCGGTAACTTCTCAGTATCGGGTGACACCAAAAGCCAACCATATTTCTATTTGCCAATCAATAGCAATTTGCAAATAATATTTGCAAAAAATAGCAAAATTTGCAATTTGCAAATTCAATACTTTTTCTCAAAGACTAGAAATGCACAGGAAAGACTCTGCAATGTGGAGCTATGAGACTTCAGGTGAAATCCCAGACCTGCACTTCCTAACTGCTCAGCCTTGGCTAAGTCAGTTAGCATGTGGGCCTCTGTTTCTTCATCTGTAGTGAGAAGATTGAACATGATGACCTCTAAGGACCATTCCAGCTCTAAATCTAGGGTCTTGTGACAGCATCGACTGTGATGGCCTTGACCTAGGCAATTCTAGGTCCGCCAAGAAATCCTCTCAGGGCAAGATGCCAGGCTCTGTAGCACAGGGTGAACTGCAACAACAGAGTCCATCTGAACTCCAAGCTCAAGCCACTCCCAGGAAGCTCTTCTGTTCCCAGCTTTAGCATCTAGAGTAAAGCCAAGGCTGTGGGCAGATAAACAGGAGCTCTTGATGGTTGAGTTTGTGGGAATGATTAAGATCTCTCAACTGGATAGTTGGAGATCCAATATGGCGCATAATTTAGGATTCAATTTCATTTGCCTGCCTACATTAGTTAGATTAACTGGATAATTTCCAGATCACTCCACTTTATGTTAATGCTAAGTAAGGAGGGAGCACACTATTAGGGACTACATTTCATAATGATTTATTGCCAAATGAAAGTTTTTATAACTTTTTTATTGTTTATTCAGTCATTTTTGCCCAATTGTGTCTAACTTCTCATGACCCCATTTGAGGTTTTCTTGACAGAGAACTGGAGTGGTTTGCCATTTCCTTCTGTAGCTCATTTTACAGATTAGGAAACTGAGGCAAACATGGTGAAGTGACTTGTCCAGGGTCATATGACTAGTGTCTGAGGTCAGATTTGAACTCAGGAAGATGAGTCTTCCTGATTCCAGGACTGATACTCTATCCACTGCACTAACTGTCCCTAAAACATTTAGAAGAAGGTATAGAGCTTTGTCAAAATTCCAGGGCTTGTCAATCAGCCAGTCAACAAGTGTTTTTAAAGCAATGACTTAGAAAACGAGGCACTGTGCTGAACAGTGGGGATACAAAAAAAGGCAAACTCATGCTACCTGCCCTCAAGGAGTATACATTCTAACAGGGAGAGATGTCAGTCAGTAAACATTTTGCAAGTGCCTACTATGTGTCAGGCATTGTGCTAAGCTCTAGGAACATAGACAGAAGCAAAAGACAGTCCCTGCTCCCAAGAACCTTACATTCTAATGGGAGAGATCACATACAAGCAACTATGTATAAAAAAAGATACACTAAATTGGATGGTAGTCTCTGAGGGAAGGCACTAGCAATGGTGAGTAGGAATAGAAATGCCTCCTGAAGGTGGAATCTGTGCTAAATCTTAAAGGAATCCAGGGAGGCTAAGAGGTAAAGGGGAGAAGGGAACCATTTTACTCATGGGAGAGCTCAACCGCAACCTCAGAGAAATGACTGAAGACTCCGTATGCTTTGAGCCTCCACATTTTTCAATAAAGTCAATTTTAAAACAACAACCACCTAGAACAAAAAGGGTCAGAATAGGAGTGTAGAAATTCCTCATTTGTATGACTTTGGGAATAAACCAAGTGAATTTTCCAGATACTGGAAGCTTATTACATTAAACGTCAACTCAAAACATAATGAACGATTTTTCATAGAAACCTTTGCTCCCCTGCATCTTAAAGAGATGTTCAGAAACTTTTTACTCTTGCCAAATTTTTCATGACCCCCACATTCAGTGATGTGACCCCAAGGGGTTGTGAAAAATTTGGCAAGAGTAAAAGGTTTCTGACATGCAATGACTGAAATATCAGTATTGAATATTCTGCCAAGATTTAATTCTTCGTGTAAAAATAAACAAGCACACCCATCTCATTAATATACACATTTGCTTTCATCTTTAATAAGTGGTAAAATTGTATGTCTACAAAAGAATTATTTTAAAATAAATATTTTATGATTTTTTATTGGTAAATGTTTGATTTGTATACTTGTTTCATGTACCTATATACCTGGGGTTGGGTAAAATTTTTCCAGTGAAAAAAAGGTCACAAGTGGAAAAAATTTATGAAGCCCTGGAGATGAGGCATTGATAGTATGTGTAATCCTGCCCATGACTGGTCAGAGTAGAAAGAGGGTTGGGATTAGAATAAGTTTCCAAGTTTACAACCTGGCTCTGCTATGACTACCTGTGTGACCTTAGTCAAGTCATTGACCCTTTGTGGGCCTCAGTTTCCCTATTTTGAAAAATGAGGGATTTGGAGTGGATGATCTCTGTAGTCCCTTCCAGCTCTAAATCTGTCTATGTTAGAGCAGCTAGGTGGTGCAGTGGATAGGGTGCTGGGTCTGGAGTCAGGAAGCCTCATCTTCCTGAGTTCAAGTCTGGTCTCAGACACTTGTTAACAGAGTGACCCTGCATGAGTCACCTCATCTGTAAAATGAGCTGGAGAAAAGGACATGGTGAACCACTCCAACATCTCTGCCAAGAAAACCTCAAATGGGGTCACAGAGTCACACACAACTGAAAAAAGACTAAAAACAAAAAGACATAGAAGAAGATTTTTGAAAATTGCCACAGTGACCACAGAGTGGCCTGACCTCCCCTGTCACATTCCCCCTCCAATTCAGCAAGGCTTACCCTCCGATGGCGGCCCTGTGGTCACTGCTCAGGTCCAGCCTGGAATTTATTCCAAAGTAGTAGTGGTCAACAGAGCATGGACTCCAGAGAGAGAAATCTCTAAGAACATAGGGTGGTTTTCATGCCCTAGGGAGGCATCTGAGTGGACTTTTAATAGAGATATACGTGAATATTGGAGGAACCTGTGTTTTCATCAGTGTAGGGAACTCCTGCAACTGAAAGTCCATTTGCTGGCACAGATTTCAATCCCTCTGTGACTTTGGAAATCTCTCCAAGGGAGTTGCTCAGGCACATAAAGGTGAAGTGACTTCTTTAGGCTTGCCTATCTAGCAAGTGTCCCAGGTGGGATCTGAACCTGGGTGTTGCTGACTCCAAGGCCAGCGTTCTATCCTTGCGACTTGAGCAGAAGCACATTACACATAGGAGGCCCTACTCATCATAATTTAACCTGTTCTGATGGTTCAGGGTCATTTTTGATAATGCTTCTTCTTATACTGTTACTGCCCAAGGGGCTTTTTGAGTGTGTGGGTGGATTTGTCTCTATGCCAAATAGCTCTGAACTACTGTGTTCTTTGAGTTTGGGGGTTTATTTGTTAATAGCTTTTCTGAGTTCTTCGTTTCTGTTAGCCATTATTTCTTTCTGATTCTTACTTCTAGTGCCCTTCCCGTCTCATAGTCCTGGTGTTTTAATCTGTCTGTTTAGATCTGTTATGGATGGAGACCCAGATAGACAAGTTTGTTAGAACTGTTCTTAAAACAAGAGGAAACAGGCACTGAGTGAGGGTCTAAGCAGCTCTGCCATTAGGAAGGTTTGGTGTGGGGTTTTCTCAGAGGCTCCCTGGCCTCCCGGCTTAAGCTGAGCTCCCCCAATGAGCACCAGAAAGCTGACATTTTGAGATGTCCCCTCCACCAAAATGGAAAGTGATCACTTCTTCCTACCACAGCATTTCAGAATGGCTGGAATTCTGGCAGAAAGATCCAGTGGAGATTCTCCTCGAGCTGGGCTTTGGGGCTGAGGAGCCGGACATCTGCACTAAAATCCCAGCCCGTTTCCTGAGGGGCAGCTCTGTAGCAAAAGGCATCAACATCCGGGTGTTTCTGGAAGCTCACAAACAGCGGATGGACTTTGAGACCCCTGACTTGTATGGTGAGTCAGAACCTGGGAGGCAGGGGCTGGTGAGGGCAGCCTGTGTGGGATCTGCATGGAGTCCAGAGGCCAGCTGCTCCTCCTTCTCCCCCCTCCTCCATCTTATGAACCAGATGGAGGCACATAGGCTAGCTTTGGACATGATCACCTTCAGGCATTAGGGTCAGAACTCCGAGTCACTCAAGGTTCGGCATTGAAGTATTCCTAGGATATCTGGTTAGAAGCCAGCTGGATGGCACAATAGGTAGAGCACTATGCTTGTGCTTTGGAAAACCTGAGTTCAAATCCAGCCTCAGAAACTCACTGACTGTGTGACTCCAAACAAGTCACTTAACCCTGTTTGCCTCAGCTTCCTTATCTGTAAAAATGAGCTGGAGAAGGAAAAGGCAACCACTCCTGTATCTCTGCCAAGAAAACCCCAAATGGGGTCACCAAGAGTCAGACACAACTGAACAACAAGATAAATTGCTAGCTATTATTATAACATAGGGAGTCCTTCGCCATTGCAAAGACACAGAATTAAGAGATGGAGTTTCATGTGTGAGGTCAGTGTCATTGGACTATGGAGACCATGAAGGGAAATCAAGCGTGAGAAAACTGGAAAGGGGGGAAGGAGCCAGGTTGGGACGGGCTTTGGAAACCAAATAAGGCTTGTGTTTGGTCCTGATAGACACAGGCCACCTCAGGAGCTTTTGGAAAAGGGAACTGCCAGGGTCCCAGCTGGGTTTTAGGAAAGTCTCTTTGGCAGCTGAGTGGGATGGAAGGGAGTAGAAAGAAGCTTTCGGCAGGAAGACGTTGAGAAGTCTATGACAGTAATCCAAGTAAGAGGCTGTAGGGGAGCCATGTTCCCAAGGGGGAGCCCCCAGGGGGTGCAGTAGCCGGAGCCCTTGGACTCAGGAAGAGCTGAGTTTGAAACCAGCCTTACTTAGGCACTTACTAGTGGCCAGACCCTGGCAAAGGCATAAAAAATAGACACAAAACTATTTACCTCCGCTTCCTCATCTGTCAAATGGAGATGTAACAATAGTACTTACTTCCCAGGGTTGTTAGGAGGATCAAACAAGATAATGTTTGTACAGCACTTGGTGATATGCTCTATCATTGCTATCTATTATTATAAATAAAGTTAGTAAGTATCTGCGGACAGATTTGAACTCAGGTCTCCCTGACTCCAAGCCCAGCACACTGTCCATTGCACCTCCTACCTGCCCCATACCTATGGTGGATATTCAGGAATATTTAGGGTCTTCCTGACATCTTGCCCAATTGATCAATCTACTAGCATTTATTAAGCACCTTAATATACCAGATATTGTGCTGGGCCGTGGGTATATAGACTCAATGAATGGAATAAAACCTGTTCTCAAAGATTTCTAATGGGGGAGATCTCAAGGACAAACTGAGGCATATAATATGGAACAAATAGTAAGAGAATAACCACAATGAAATATAAAGTGTTTTGGGAGGGAGGGAAGCTTCACTCTGGAAGTGGTGCCTGAGCTGAGTCTGAAAAGAGAGGAGGACTCTGGGGACTGGTGGCGGGGGGGGGGAAGGCTACTTCAGACATGGGGGCAGCATGTATGCAAAGACTTGGAGGTGAGAGATGGAGTCCTCTGTGAGAGAACAGAGAGAAGGCCCATCTGGTTGGATCTCAGGGTGTGGGAGAGCCTCCCAATGACGCTGGGATCAGCAGAAGAGCTCCGAACTAATCCTGGAGGCCATTGGGAGCCACTGTACTTTACTGAGGAGGGGAATGACCCAGTCAGATCTGTGCTTAAGGAAATCACTTGGGCTGCTTTGCGAAGGATGAACTGGAGTGGGGAGAGGCAGGAGGCAGAGTAGGCCACTGCAATGCTTCTAAGTGAGAGGCGATGAGGGCCTGAGCTAAGGTGACGGCCATGTGAGGGGACAGCCTGGGAGCCGCTCAGCCCACTGACCAAAGCCCAGTCCTCAGGAGTCTTGCTAACACTCAGGCAGCGGAGTGGAAAGACTGTGTTTCACACATCTCTGTCTCCTTGTCTCATGCAGGACGCTTCAGGCAGCTGGAAGTGCTGGACCATGTGACTAATGCCTTCTCCTCTCTGCTGAGCAATGTCCACAGCCTGCAGAGGGAAGGTCAGGAGAAGGCTCAGGCAGAGAAGCCCAAGCCAGCCCAGGCGAGGGGGCTCCAAGAGAGACGGAGAAGGATCGGCCAACTCTTGAGGAGAGCCTCAAAACAGACCATCAGAAGGGACTGCATGCAGGGCCAAGCTGAGCCACTCAGGGTGAAGGAAGACCTTCCTGCCACCGCCGTGGAGCCAGACCAATGTGCCCCTCTCCAGTCTGTCAGGATGTACTTTGCTGACCGTAGCCACCTACATCCTTTGACAGAAGAACAGCCTCCCCTGACCAGCAACAAGCTGGTGTCCCATGAAGCTTCACCAGCGGGTCCAGGCAAGCCACGGCCTCCTCTCTTGCCCATGTCCCTAAAGCAGTCGCCCCTTCCTTGTGCTCCAGAACGGTCAGCCAGAGACAGAGGCTTCCAGGAGAGAGGTCTGCTGCTGTCCCACAGACTCAGGCAGGTGGTGCACATGGATGGGAAGCCACCCGACTCTTTTGAAATCGAAGAGGTCAGTATGATTGGGCATGGTTCCCTCTACCTCCTATTTTCCAGGGCCCAGCTGGGATCCTCCTCTGGGGAGGCTTTCCTGGCCACCCTGCCCCACAAGAATCTCTCCTCCTCTGGCCTCTCCTAGAACCCGACATCTGGACCACTCACTGAGCAAAGTCACTATACATATGTGCTGCCCTAGAACATAAGTTAGGATGTAGGAGCCCTGATTGAGAACTAGAATGGGCTTCATAGGCAGATTACTCCAACCTCTTCAATTTACAGAGAAGGAAACTGAAGCCCAGGGTGGTTAAGTGACGTCTTAGGAAAATAGATGATCCCTGCTCTGGCCCTGGAGGGGCCCTCAGAAGCCATCACTCCGACCAAGCCCCTCATGTTAGAGGTGAGGGGACTGAGGCCCAGGATGAGAAATGACTGGCCCCCAGCTTTCTCAGGACCATCTTCAATTAATTTTGATTCAGTAAACATTTAATTAGGTGACTTTCCATGTGCAGGTCATTGTGTTGGACACTGGGGTTGCAGAGATCAACCCTAAGCAGTTCCTGCCCACAGGAAGCTTTACATCCTAGAATCAGGGGCTCACTTGAATTCCAGCTATGTGGAAAGGTAAATGGTGTCCACGGCAAATATTTCTGGGTTTACATGTTGTAGCAGCAAGCACCCCAAGCGTCCTCAGGGTTTGCAGCTACCACAGGTTCTTGGATCTGCTTTGCTAAAGGAAAGCAACTCAAAATGGGTTAACAAGCTTACTTTAATCAGTCAGACATATATCGTTTACCTTATTCAGGAGAAAAGGTCAGCACCCTGAATCTCAAAGTATACAGGCATAATTATCAAGACAGAAACATCAAGTAGACAGATTTCCAAACTGTCCAACCATTACATCCACACCCAGTCAACATCTGGGTTTCCACATTCTGAGTTTTTCAAAGCCGGGGGACTCTCAACAACGGCTTCCCAGAATTCAGATCAAATCACAGAACACTTCTCAAAGTGAGTCCCAAAACAAAGCTACACATCAGGGCTTATATAGCCTTCTCCTGGCTCAGAGAATGTAACAACCTTATTGACCCACTGGCCAATCAAAAAGTATCTACTGAAAAACAAGCCTCCCACCCCAGGCTCCAGGTGCACATTAGCCTAGGGGCAGGGAAGATCTTTAAATCTGCATTTCCATTACACATGTCCTCAAGAGGCAGTGTGGTGCAGTGGATGGAGCTCTGCTTTGGGGGTAGAATAGACCTGAGTTCAGTTCCCACCTCTCACATACACCGAGGGTCACTTAAATGCCTCAGTGCTCCAGGGATGCCAAGAAGCATGAGAAGCTGCCTTGGGTCACCAGAGCACTTTTAGCCTACTAGAGTAGCAAGGAAGACATAGTCCCATAAGCTTTCCTGTCCAGCTAATGGCTCCAACAGAAAGTGAAATATGGGGTCAGAGACAGGGAGATGGGCATGAGCTGAGGGAGCCAGGGAGTGCCGCCCACATATTGTAGAATTTGATCTAGGCCCCGAAGGATGGTAGGAATAAACAACAATAAGGGAAAGCATTCCCCAGGTACAAAAAAAAAATCTAAGTAAAGATTGAGGGGAGCAGGAAGCACCTCAGAGAAGTAGATTTTGGGCTGGATTCACAGAAAAAACTTCCAACCAATGAACCATGAGAACCCTCCCAAAGTGAGATGTGCTGTCTGGAGAGGTAGTGAGCTCCCTGTCAATGGAGGTGTTTGAATGAAGACTGGGAGACCACATGTCAGGAATGTTATTGAGGGGATTTTTGTTCAGGTCTGGGTTTCAGGAGGGGGCTTCTAGGGTCTCTCATCCCAGGGGATTCTGGGATATGGAGCTCTAGTAAAATTCTGTATTATGTTGTCCTTGCTACATTTTCCCTGATCATTACACAAGCAACTTTTGTATTCTGGAAAGTGTTTCCAAGAAGGTCCTTACATTTATAATTTGTTAATCCTTAGGCAAAATATAAAATTCATTCCTGATGACATAGCCTGAGAAAATATGTTTGTTTTCCTATTGATAGAAGAGTAATGAGAGCCTTGGGAGTTGTATCTTAAATAGGGGCCCTTGCAAGGTTACATATTTGTTTTTGAAAGACAAACCTTAAAATCCAATTACAAGAAATGGAAAATAGGAGTGAAACTGGCAGAACTCGATGGTTTCTTCTTTCCTCCTTTCTCACCTTAAAGAGTACATGTATTTCATGTGACCGGCTGAGAGACTGGGGATATTTAAGCAGGGGAAGAGAAGTCAAGGGGGATCATCTGACCACAGCTGGGACACCATCTAACCCAGCCCCCTCATTTTATAGATATGGAAACTGAGGCCCAGAGAGGTCAAGTTAACCCACTCAAGGAAAAGCCAAGTCAACAAGCATTTATTTATTTATTTAAAGCAATTGGGGATAAGTAACTTGCCCAAGGTTACATGGTCAGTTTTTTTGTGTGGGTGTTAAGTATCTGAGGCCAGAACCGATCCCAGGTCCTTCCGACTCTGGGTCCGGTGCTCTTACTCACTGCGCCACCTGGCCACCCCTCAACAAGCATTTATTAAAGTACTTGAAATGTGCTCAGCTCTGGGGTTACAAATAAAGGAAAATCCAATCCCTGCCCTGAAGGAGCTCACAATGTAATAAAGACAAAATTCAAAAGACTATGACCGAACAAGACAGAGATGGGAAAGCTTGGAGAGTATGTAGAGGTCACACAAGTATGAAGGTGTAGAATGAAAATCTGACCTTAGGTTCACTGACTCCAAACCCAGCATTCTTTCCTCTATACCAGACATGTTCATTATTTTCAAGTGCTTGAGGGATTGTCCAGTGGAAGGGGCAGGAAGAGAATAAACAGCCATTAAGCTCCTACTCTGTGCCAGGCACTAGCTAAAAGCTTTACAAATATCTCATTCAAAGTAGTGGAAGCAAGCTTAGACTTGCTCTGTTGGGCCACAAGATTAGAATTAGAAACAATAGATGCAAATATCAAAGAGATTTATCATCAACATCATCATTAGAAAGGTAAGATTAAATTCTTTCTTATGCTATTGATCCAGGGTTTCCTGGTACACAGGAGATTTAATCCAGTTAAACTGGGGGAGGCATCATGGAGCAGTGGAAAGAATCCTCCCTCTGGATTTGGAAAACATGAGTTCAAATTCTACCTCTCATGTTTGCTCATTATGGATCCTTGACAATTCACTTAACCTCCATGAGCCTCAGTTTGCTCCACTATACAATGAGTGGACTGGACTGGATGGCTTCAGAGGTCCTTTCTACCTTATGTTGCCCTGTAAGTTTGATTAAAGAGGCCAACAGGTTCGGTAATATATAAATTCCTATTGTTTATTCCCTTAAGCTAGCAGATACATACATGGAGTCAGAGCTTTACTTCTGACTGCCTGATAAAAAGGATGAGAAGCCTTTTACATTGTTTAGAACAATCCCAACTCAGGATGTCTGTGTCACTAAAAAATTAGGGCTTCCATATGTTTTTAACCATAGCATGAGAAAGGAATTTCTTAGTTGAATAAGTTGTAAATAAAATAAGAAAAGACAATTGACAAAGTGTTGATTGAAATTACAATCCCATGATATCTGTGCTTCTCCTATATAGCGTCTGTCCCTAGAGTACCAAGATAAGAAAAGTCTCACTATTAAAGACAGTGTCTGGTCCCAGGCATCCTGTCCTGAATGGTCACAATCAGGAAGAATGCTCTTGGTCAACTTCATCTGGTCCTATAGTTGATGACACAGGAAAGGACACTTTTAGAGCAAAGCAAAGCATGTCTGGTTGATTAGGTCAGGTGTTGGACCTTATTGGGATTCAAATGATCTTAAATTATTATCATTTAAATGCTATAATTTAATTATGACATGAGGCAGGGGATGTTCAGAGCTAGTCTTGCACTGAAAGAGACCTAGGTTTGAATTCTGTTTCTGATCACACTGACTCTGTGATTCTGGGCAAGGTACCTGTTTTCTCAATGCCCCAGGAAACTCTTCCAGAATACAAGAGGCACAGTGATCTAGATTACCAAGGATCTAGACTGGTGAAAAGACTTTTATTAGCTGGAGTTCTCCATACCAATGACATCACTGTGTTGTCCAAAAAAAACCCAACACTGAGTAAAATTCTCTGCCTGGCTTTAAGGAGGATAAAATGGTAAGTAAGTCAGGGTTCTTGCTCTCATGAAGTTTATAGTCAAGTAGGGTAGCTAAAACATAGTTGTATATAAATAACTCAAATTAAAAAATGAACGTCATATGTGCCTGAGAGAAATGCCACAAAAAAGTTGCCAATCCATGTCCCAGGAAAGAGATACTATTTCCAGGAATTCAAATGGCCTTTGACCTTTCATACTCTCAGGTACTGTATATTGCCCCTAAATATGAGCTTAGTGACTAATTGCTCTCTGGGTTCCCCAAAAGGTCAACATTTCTAATCAGGGAGTAATAAATTGACATATACAATTACAGAAACAACTTGCAAGAAAAAAACAATCTGGATGTTTAACTATAATTATAGTTTGATAGGTTTGATGCCATGATAGGGAGGCAAAAACTATGGAGAAATGACTGATGGAACTGTTGTTGCCTTTGGATGTCTCAGGTACAGAGCTTTGAGGAGGAACCTGGAAATTCACTGGAGGTGACCTTAGGCACAATCGGTAAGACTCAGTCCTTATCATCAATTTCCTTGGTGGTCATTATTCCTAAAGGGACATTGAAAACTCAACTTGACATGTTGAACAGTTATGTGTGTATATATATATATGTATATGTATATATAACATATATGTTATCTATGTGCTTGTGAGTGTGTGTATGTATGTGTATACATGTCCAATATGACTGCAAAGTAACTGGCAAAGAAATTTGAAAGATCATGAAAGATGTGACCAAAGAAAGGCAAAATCTTGATTTTTTAAAAAAGGAAAATAGCAGAACAAGTATGGTAGCGACCAATTCCTGGGAATAGTCTAGAACCAATGGCTCAATTTAACATTTATGCCAGGTGGCGCAGTGAGTAAGAGTGCCGGCCCCAGCATCGGGAGACCCGGGATCAGTTCTGGCCTCAGATACTTGGCACCCACACAAAATAACTGGCCATGTAACCTTGAGCAAGTTACTTAACCCCAATTGCTTAAAAAAACTTAACATTTAGAAAAAATATAAAACAATTACATAGATAATGAAACATGGCTTCATCAACAGGCCATGTGAGATTAAAAGCATGTCCTTTTTGATAGGGTTACTAATGAATAGATATTGTTTGCCTGTACTTTAGCAAAGCATTTACTAAAGTATCTCATGAAATTCTCATGGAGAAGATATCAAAGTTTGGAGTAGATCATAGTAGGTAGAGGTGGATTCAGGAGTGATTGAACTCTTACTGTTGACTTGGATAAAGGCATAGATGGCATCTGCAATAAGCTAGGAGAACTAACTGATGGACAGGACAATAGAGTCAAGATCCAAAATTATCTTAATGGGCTTTTCTGTTGTTTAGCTATTTTCAGTCATGTCCAACTCTTAGTGACCCCTTTTAGGGTTTTCTTGGCAAAGCTACTAGAGTTGTTTGCCTTTTCCTTCTCCAGGTCATTTTACATATGAGGAAACTGAGGCAAATAGTGTTAAGTGACATGCACATAGTCAAAAAAATAGTAAGTGCCTAAGGTTAGATTTGAACTCAGGTCTTCCTGACTTCAGGCCTGGTGCTTTGTCCAGTGTACCACCTACCTGCCACTCTTGACAGGCTAGAACAGAGATTCAATTGGGGTAAAAGTCAAGTCTTACATTTTGGGTTGAAAAATCAATTTAATATGGGGCAGCTAGGTGGTGCAGTGAAGAGAGAACCAGCCCTGAAGTCAGGAGGACCTGAGTTCAAACCCAGCCTCAGACACTTGACAGTTAACTAGCTGTGTGACCTTGGGCAATCACTTAAACCCAATTGCCTTACCTTCCCCCTTCAAAAAAATTAAAAAAATCAATTTAATAGGTATAAAATGGGAGAAGGATGGATAGAAACAGTTTACCCTGAAGGAAAAGAAAATCTGGAGGTTTTTGGTGTGCTGCAAGCTGCCTAGGTGTCAGCTGGGGCATATGGCAGCCTGTCATATGTCGTCCTGACCTGCATTAAGAGAGACTTGTTTTCTGACTGATAAATGGTCAAAGCATACGAAGAAGCAGTTTTCAGAAGAAATCAAAGCTATTAATAGCCATATAAAATGCACTAAATCATTAATAATTAGAGAAATGCACATTAAAACAACTCCACCACCTCATATCTATCAGATTACCTAACATGACAGAAAGGAAAATGGCAAATGTTGGTGGGGAGGAAAAATTAGGACACTGATGCACTGTTGGTGAAGTTGTGATCTCATCCACCCATTCTGGAGAGTAATTTAGAACTATGCCCAAAGAGCCAGAAAACTATGTATACCCTTAGATCCAGCCACACCACTACCAGTTCCATGTCCTCAAGAGATCAAAGGGAAAAGGACCTATTTATACAAAATTATTTATAGCAGCTCTTTTTGTGGTGACAGAAAATTGGAAATCAAGGGAATTCCTGTCAGTTGGGGAATAGCTGAACAAGCTGTGGAATATGAATGTGATTGAATATTTTTGTGCTATACGAAATGATGAGCAGGATTGTTTCAGAAACACCTGGAAATATTTATATGAACTCATGCAAAGTGAAGTGAGCAGAAGTAGGACAATGAGGTATACAGTAACAGCAGTATTGTATAGTGATTAACTGTGAATGAGTTAGCCATTCTCAGCAATTCAGTGATCCATGACAATTCCAAAGGACCCATGATAAGAAGTGTTATCCACCTCCAGAGAAAGAGCTGATGGACTCTGAATGCAGATAGAAATACTTCTTTACTCTCTTTATTTTTATTATTTTAGTTTTCCTTTGCTACATGACTAATAGAGAAATATGGTTTCTTTGACTTCACACGTACAATTGATATCAAATTTCTTGCCCTCCCAGAGAGGAGGGAGGACTTGGAGGAAGAGAATGTAGAACTCAAAAAATGTAAAATAACTTTTTACATGTCATTGGGAAACATTTAATGAAATAATGGTTTTGAGAGAGAGAGAGACAGACAGAGAGAGACAGAGAGAGACAGACAGAGAGAGAGAGAGAGAGAGAGAGAGAGAGAGAGAGAGAGAGAGAGAGAGAGAGAGAGAGAGAGAGAGAGATTGATTGATTCTAGGAATAAGGAGGTGATAGTCCAATTTTATTTTGCCTTGGTCAGTCCTTAGCTGGAACATTATTTGTTGCTGTTCCATTTTGGCCAACACCTTTTGGGATGGATATTGATAAGCTGGTAGTCATTGAAAGTAAGGTAACTAGAATGTTGAAGGTTCTCCAATCCATGTTACATGCAGATTAGTTGAAGGATCTTAGAATGTTTAGCCTGAAGAAGAGAAAACTCAAGAGTGGGAGGGATGTGTATGACAAATGTCTTCAAGGCTGCCTCCAGAGGTGCTAGACTCCCTTCCTTGGAGGTATGGGGAGGGTGATAGGATCATATCTATGTTTTAGGAAAATGGCTGTGATAACTGGGTGGATTATGGGTGGAGAAGTACCTGTGGCAGGGAGACCACCCAGCAGTTAGTGCAATAGTCCAGGTAGGAGATGATGAAATTCTATACCAGCATGGTCACGGCAATGTCGAAGGAAGTGAGAACATACAAGAAAAGAGTCAAGGGGAGAACTGACAGGATTCACCAATAGATTAGCTGGTGAAGGTGAGAGTGAGGAGTTGAGGATAACACTGAGAGTGTCTGGGAAATGGGCATGCTCTCTCCTGGCATGATGAAGTTTGGAAGAGGAGAAGAGTTGAGTGAGAAAAGATAAAGAGTTCCCTTTTGGATGTATTGAATTTAATATGTCTATAGAAATTCATCTCTCTCTCTCTTTCTCTCCTCTGTCTGTCTGTCTCTATATTTGTGATTTTATCTGCATAGGGAGTTCTCAGGGAGGGAACACTTCTTCTTTTGCAGATTACTACCTGCTCTGATATTTGTAAACTGTCTTAAAGAGTTGCCAGGGGACACTGAGAGGTTAGGAGATTTGTCTAGCACCACACAGCTTCATTCCTGCCAGATAGAGGGATGAAACTGAGGTCTTCCTGACTCTGAAGTCAGTTCTCTGTCAGAAAAAAAGAAAGAAAGAAGACTATTGCCTAGCAAACACTTCCAGCTGGGTTGGAGGTACTTGCAAATGTACAGATGTCATACTGGTATGAATCACTGCCAGCAGCCTCTGGGATAACAGAAAATAAAACTTGGTCCTTGTCTATAAATGATGCATTGGCATAGACCAGCAGTGTCCATCACTGACCAATGAGAGAAAGCTTTGGGCATTGAGGAGTTTAGAAAAACTTTCTACAGCATCCTGGGGGTGTCCAATCACGAGACTTCCTTTTAATAATTGTCCTTTTCTCTCTTGGCTCTGAAGGAGAGAAACTTCTGGTCAATGGCAGACCATAAACACATAGAGAAGGGAAAATAAGGCGTCTGGATGAATCACTCCCTGAAGAACTGAGGGCTGTGCTAGAGGAGGAGGAAGAGGAAGAAGAAGAGGAGGAGGAGGAGGGGAGAGGGCAGGAGAGGAGAGGAG
>NW_027185761.1:61895781-61955482 GCF_028583685.1 Petaurus breviceps papuanus | reverse complement strand
GTTTTCCAGCCACGACCACCCCAAATACTTCTGGCAATACTCTGGGTTGGCTAATGAGTATCCAGAAATTTTGTCCTTGGTGCTCAGAACACCACTTCCCCTTCGCCCACACTATCCTAAGGTGTAGCACTGTCAGAATTGGATATCACTCCCTCACTGAAGCAGCTCCAGTGACTCCCCATTGCTTCTTGGATAAATTAGAGATTCTGCCTCTTGACCTTTAAAGTCCTTTTTGATCTGACTCCAATATTTCTTTCCAGGATGACTTCTCATTCTTTCCCTTTGTGTCCTCTACCTTTTACCCAACTCGGCCAACTTTCTGCTCCCTGTATAAGGTATTCCCTCTCTTGCCTATTTAGTTTTGCCCAGGCCACCTCCCAACCCATGCCTGGGTGTCCTCCCTCCTCACTTTCACCTCAGAGGAGATCATATTTGTAAAACACAGCACATAGTAGGTGCTTAATAAATATGTGATCACTTTTACCCTCCTCTCCTATTAATTACTGGCTCCATTCAAAGGAGAGTTCAAGGGCCCCCTCCCAAAGTTGTTAGTTCAGTGATTTGAATCTCCCCTCCAAATTTTTTTGCAGATTACTTATTTTGCATATATTTTATCTTTGGTTATTGTGTACATATTATCTGCATCCCAGTGAATTTAATAAGCTCCTTGAAGGCAGTGATCTCTTATTTCCCCTAGTATTACAGGCACTTAGCAAGTGCCTAGGACATAGTAGGTGCTTAATAAATGCTGCTGACTGCAAGGAATAAATCTAGTTGATGACCCAGATTCAAAGGGTTGCTATAGCTTCTGATCTTTTCTAACCTTGCCCTTTGTGATGACTCTCAGCGATCCTCTTGGCCTGCTTTAGCCTAAGCTGTCCAGGGCAGAACATCTCTCTTTCTTCTGGTTAGTGCCAAGTATTTCGCTCCAATCTGCTCTCTCATGTGAATGACTTTTCCCTGGATCCAGGAAAGAGTGGTCAAGGCCAAAAGACCCCCCTCAGCAAGAGGACCGGAAAGCCCAATGGTGCCCAAAGAGAGCCCACCCCTGCACAGAGGGAGATGATGGCTCCTGTCCCGGAGGCCCTGTCCCTAATCTCTGTCGTCTGCCCTCAATTTGAGTCCGATTGCTTCATTTTCTCCACTCCCCATGAAAAGCAATTCCCAGGCTGCCGTGTATCTTCTTTATATTTCTCTCTAATGTCGTCTCTGGCTGTTTAACTGCAGCAAGCTTTATGACAAGGGTAGGCTGTTTCGGGGCTTGGTGATTTTTTTTTTCTTTCCTGGGAGGTGGGCAAAGACTTCATTTGCAGAGGTGCCCTCCACCCCCAAATAGCCCTGAATGACTTACAAGGAAAACGGGCAGATTTTGTTCCCCAAGCTGTTTTACAAATATTACCCCCCTTTTAAAAAAAATTAGGCAATTTTATCATTGTTATAAATAAGTAATTGTACTGGGGAGCAGGGATAATCCTTATTTAATTAAATTCATCTATACTCCCAGGTTGGCAGCAGCAAGACATATGTGAGACTAATACCCACAGCCTGGCTTGCTGCGGTTGCAATTAAAAACCCGCTCTACAGTAGCAGCCCTAGTTTAGTGTTGCTTTTGGCATTTACAAATTCTTTTATTTTGTGACTTTTTTTTCCCACCGTACACATATGCTGGAACAGCTGTTGCTTATTTGTTGTTTATTCAAATCCGTGGGCTCTGGCAGCAAACTCCATTGTTCAGTAATGAAGCCTTCGTCTCTGTCCTGTATTAGGACCCAGTGGCTGGATGACAGGCAGAGGACTGCCTCCCAGGAGGTTGCCACTGCCACCGCCGCCGCCGCCATCACAGGCCATGCTGTTGATTTGGCTTCAAGAGCTAGCCATCAGGAAAGAGAAATGCAAGGTGGCTGGGGGATGGGGGAGGGGGAGGGGGTGGGATGCAGTAGAAGGCAAAAGGGAGGGGAAGGTCATTTAGTGATTCCCTGCTGTTTCTGCCCTGGTGGAGTATTATTGGTGAACAGGTTTGTGCTGGGATTTGGACTTTGGGAGGGAGAGCCTTCCCACTCCTACTCTCCCTTCCTATTTTTCCTTTTTATCTTTGGTTCACAAGGAGAGCCGGTCTCTTCTCGGCTTGGCTCCCAAGCAAGGATTTGATCCCTCGCCACTCCTATTGGGTAATCCCAAGCTTCCATCCTGGCATGGGCACACTGAGCTCCACTTCGGTCCTCCTTCAAGCCCAGCTTTGAGTCCTTGGACTCTCATGCCCTACTCCACAAAGGCCAAGAGGGCCTGGGCTGACCAGAGGCAAGAACTGCTGGTCCCCAGAGTTTGCCTGCCAATTCCGAGACATTAGCCTTCTGGAAAACCCCTGTCTCGCCCAGGAGGCAATCAATCAGGGATGTAACCACCTCCATCTGGCACATTATGACATGGAAACTCACTATTAGCACATTTGTGCTTCGCCTTGTCCTCACTCATGGTGCCAGGGATCAAACGGCATCCTCCTCCTCCTTTCTCTGTAGCAGCTGGGAACACTCTAGCGTCCCAGCATGCCGAGTTAACACATTGGCTCCTGTGACTTATTAAGTAGCAATTCTTTTAATTATCACACCTTCCTTCCCTCTCCCCACCTACTCCACAGACAGCTTGGCACTGGGGGGATATTCTGCGCAGGCAATCAGGATTTTTTTTAATTGACTGAATAGTTCCATTAGTGGGATGCCTGTTATTAGCCATTATCAGATGACGGGAACAGTCACTCTGTGAGTTGACATAACCCAAAATATTTCTTCAGATGATTTTAATTCCATGAGGGCATTACTATCTCCATTCATTGACTTAAAAGGAAGACAGGTACAATAAGAGGCTGCCTTAAAATATGAACATAGGCAAGACTCATGGTCCAACAGAAGAGGAAAAAAAGAAACTTTAAGGGGTTTCAAGTCCTCCTAAAACTGCCTTCATTTGCCTAGAGTTTAGGAAAGCCTGCCTTTCCTTGTTGACTAACTGATATCACTCACCAAGCCCCTATTAATTTGTTGTTCATCATATTATTTGGTGGCCAGGAAACTTAGGAAGAAGTGAAATTGTTCTTTCTAGGATGTCCAGCTGCTCCTTTCAAATCTGGAAGTCAAAGCCTTTAGATATGGGTAGAATCCATCAGAGTTTGCCTTCAAAAACCCAGCTTTCCCTCCAAGTCGGCAAGTCCAAAAATCAACAAGCATTTATCAAGCTCTTACCTGTGTGCCAGACACTGTATTAAGTGGTGTGAATACAAACGAAGCAGAAAGAAAGATAATCTTTCCTCAAGGAGCTTAGATTCTGGTGGTAGAAAACAACACATAGAAAAAAGTTGAAAAACTGACCTGAGCCCTTTCCTGAAAATGGAGGCTAAGGAATGAGCTGACCAATCAAAGGAAGAGGCAGACATTGGATGGAGAATTTCTAGGAAGGGATTATTTGGCATGAAACACACAAGTCAAGTCAGAAACTGAATCCCAAAAGATGATAGGACCCTAGATCTAAACCTCAGAGCCATTTCAGAGGAAATCAAATCCAACCACCGCATTTTACAGATAAGGAAACTGAGCCTCATGGAAGATCCAAGATCACAGAGTTAATATCTGAGATTCGAACCTGGTTCCAAAGCTCACAACCTTTCCACAGTACCATGCTGCCTGGTTTCTAAGAGATACTGATCACTTATAAATATCCATGGTTCAGAGCAAAGGTGAAGAATCCAAGAATCACAGGATATTGGAGTTGGCACAGTGGCAGTCATCCAGTCCACCCTAACCACCCCCGAGACTGTCCACGACGATGCACCTGACAAGTGGCTATCCAGCCTTTGTTTACAGACTTCTAGCATCTCCCCCACGAGGCAGCTCTTTCCATTTTTGAGGATTCTTTCTTGACATCTTCTTCATGTCACTTCTTTTCAACACCCACATTTTGCTCCTAGTTTTGCCTTTCAGAGCCCAAAAGAGCAAGTCTGATCCTTCTTCCACAAGCAACATTTCAAATAGTTAACCTTGCTCTCCTTTCTCCTCTGAGTCTTCTCTTCTCCAGGTTATATGACCCCACTTTGTTCCACCAGTTTTCATATGGCATAAACTCACCAGCTTCTCAATATCCTTCTTAAATTGCAGTACCCAGAACAATTCCTTGATGTGGCCTGGCCAGGATGGAGGATGGAGACGGGGGGAGGGAGGGTTGCCTGAATCTTAGCACCCAAAGGAAGCTTTGCTTCTTAAGGTGGCCCAAGACTGAGCTTAGCTGTTCTCATAGAAATCTTTGTCTCCTGCAATGCCTCCAGCCACTCATTTAACCATTCTTTATTATATTTCAGGCAGGTGCTAGGCCTGCAAAGCTCAAAGAGAAATAATACTTGGCCCCAGGGAGTGCCACTGGATATCAGAGTAGGAGTTCTGTGGAGGGCATTACTTATTACTTTGGGCTGATTCTCTGGGGTTCTTTGGTTTTGAAGTTGGCTTAGGTGATCATATATGCCAGATAGAAGGTAAAGGATATTGTGTATGATGCCTGGGGTCCTAACTGTTGGAGAAAAGACTTTTGCCAGACAAAGCTTAAATCATCCCATTATGGGCAGGGCAGAAGCAGGTGTTCATTCTCAAAGGCCTACAGTTAGTACGTCTGGTAGAAGCTGGTGGATTCTATGTGTAATTTCCCTGCTTTCCATCATCACTCCCCTTACCTCACTCCTTTTCCTTCCTCCTGAGCTGACTGATTTGCAATATGGGCACTGTTATCTCTGGCCAAGTAGTAATTAATAGAAAAGCTTCATGTAATCATTGAAGCCACTGGCCCAGACCCATGGAAATGGGACCATGCCCAAGGAGGGAGGACACTGAAGAGGCCATCTATTGCCAGGAGGGCTGGGCAGTCCAAACCAGATGTTTGACCCCCAAATCAATTGTGGTGGAGCTGTCAACAGTCAGGTCCTGAAATTCCAAGGCAATGGGAAGGAGTTTCAGTTCTCTCTTCTTCTAAGGGACCATAGGACTGTAAGACTGGTAATCTCCTGCTTGGATGGATAGAGTGTGCTAATGAATGGAGTACAAGAGTGACAGCCAGAAAGACTTGGATTTCAGTCCCATCTCTGGTACTTTCGAGCTGTGACTCAGCAGCTTCCCTAAACCTCAGGTTTCTTATTGGTAAAATGGATATAACAGGGTTCCTAGTCCCTCTCCAGCTCTCAGGGTTGTTATGAGTCAAATAAGACTGAGTACACAAAGTCCTCTGAAAATGTCAGAATGCTACATAACTGCCATTTATCATTTCCTTCTCGAATAAGCATGATGCTTTGGCATCGCATGTGGGAAATAGTCGATGCCAATAGGAAGGTCAGTGGTTAGGGGAGGAGATGGGCTCATTCATTAACTCTAAGGGATCTGCTTCTGGATTCTCACCCCAGAAAGAGAAATCTTCCTTTGTCTCCCCCACTGGCCACTTTGAGGAAGCCTCTGCCCTGCACAAGGAGAGTTGAGCCTAGAGCTCTTTTCTTTGGGAAGAGGGGTTAGAGAGACTCTGTGCCAGAGCAGCTGAGTTTGTGATTGATTTCTTCAGCTGCCAGGACTTGCAGCCTTCTGCTGCCCACACCAGACATCAATGAGGATATCTGACATGGTCTATTTCCCTCTATCATCTGCAATTTGCCCACCTGCATGGTAATAGCAAAGGTTTCAGTCAGGTAATAGGTTGATATATTAACCAATGGGACTTGAGGTTAATGGATGAAGTGGAATATTATGTGATTGTGTCAGTTCTCTAGAATGTGAAATTCATATATATACACACATGTATATACACACATATGTAGGTGTATAATTGTATGCATGTGTGTGCATAATTTTGGTGCTGCTTTCCAAACTATTTTTATGAGTGGTCTGTAAGAAATGTTAGACTCATTATTATGCCTACTCAGGCAGCTTAGGTGACAGTGGATGGATTCCATTGGACTTGGAGTCAGGTCTGCCAGAGTTCAAATCCTGCCTTAGACACTTATTAGCTGTGTGACCCTGAGCAAGTCACTTTTCATCTGTTAAATTGGGATAGTAGCATCTACCTCATGGAGATGTTGTAAGGATCAAATGAGATAAAATGTGTAAAGTCAGTCAATCAATAAGCATTCACCAAACACCTATGTGCCATACACTGTGCTAAGTGTAGGAGATACAGAGAAGAACTCCAAATGCTCCCCCCTGTCAAGGAGCTCAGAGTCAAGAAGGGAAGAGAGCCTGCAAACACCTATGGATAAACACACAGGCAAGAGAAACTGGAGAGCATTAAAATCAAGAGGACTTTGAAAAGCTTCCTCTAGAAGCTGGGAATTTGGCTGACATTTGAAGGAAGCCAGTGGAGCTCAGAGATGGAGAGGCAGAGGCATGGGGGCCTGCTAGTATGGAGAGAGAGAGCAGAGACTGAGGGCCATGTGCAAGGAACAGCCAGCAGGCCAGTGTCCCGCACCCCAGAGTATGTAAAAGGGATGAAGGTATAAGGAGACTGGAAAGGGAGGAGGGGGCTATGCCATGAAGGACATGAATGCCAATCGAGGCATTTTACTTTTGATCCTGGGAGGAATAAGGAGCTATCCAAGGTGAAGATGAGGAGGGAGAGAGTTGCAGTCATGAGGGACAGCTGGTGTCACTGTGGCACAGAGTACTTGGAGGGGTACAAGGTCCAAGGATATTGGAAAAGTAGGAGGGAGATATGTTATGAAGAATGTTGTACACCATACAGAGGATTTTATATTTAATGTTGGAAGTGACAAGGAGTCACAGGAGTTGATTGAATGGGAGAAGAGATTATATTGTCAGAGCTAAGCTTTAGAAAGATCAGTTTGACAGCTGAGTAGAGAATGGACTGAAGTGGGGAGAGACTTATGGAAGAGACTAGCCCTCAGTTTATGGCAGCACTCCAGGTGTGAGGCAAGGAAGGCCTATGCCAGGGTGACCACAGTGACCAAGGAGAGTAGGGGGCATATAGGAGAGAAGCTCTAAAGGTAGAAATGACAGAGTTTAACCACTGATTGGATATGAAATATGGAAGAGAGAGTGAAGATTTGAGGCTGATATCAAGGGTGTGAGCCTGGGTGCCTAAGAGAGTGGTGGTTCCCAAGACAATAATTGGGAAGTTAGAAAGAAGAAAGGTTTTGGGAGAAAAGATAATGAGTTTGAGGATGAATCAGAGGAGGGATCAAGTACCTGGTTAGAACTATATAAATGCTAGCTATTATTATTATTGTCATTGAAATTGCACAAGGAGCATAAAATGTCTTACATTTGGCCTAATGTTCCACTTAGAGGACACATGGCTGCTTCTGGGTCCAGGCTCTGTCAGAATTCAAGAGATGTAAACCCTGAGTGGTTGCAGAGAAGTAACTGGGAAGGCAGCTGATGAATCAAATGAAGCAATGAATCAAAAACACTCATGAAGCACTTAACTATGTTCAAGTCAGTCAATAAGCATTTATTGAGCACTTACTATGTGTCAGGCACTGTGCTAAGTACTGGGGATACAAAAAGTGTCCAAAGACAGGCCTTGCTCCCAAGGAACTCACAGTGTAACGGGGGGAAACAACCGTGTACAAACAAAAGATATATGGAAGGTAAATCAGAGGTTATCAGTAGAGGGAAGGCTCAGTGCTACGTGCTACGGGTAAAACTATAGGCAAGGAAGATAGTCTTCCTTTTTTTTAAATTCATTTTTATTCCAATACGTAGACACTAAAAAAAAAAGAGCATTTCCATAGGTACAGCAGAACCCAGAGAGAATTCTCTAGGAAATCAGAGAAACCATGTAATAACACTTGGTTCTTTTAAAAGTGTGCAATAAATTATAATATGTTCATATGTACATAATATATTACATGTAATAAATTTTACACATCCTTTTCAAAACTACCTCATCTGTGCTTCCTTCTGAACTTCTGTTTTGTGTTGTACATTAAAAAAGAAAAGCTTATAATGGCCATTGTTTTTTGGGCATTATCATTGCTAAAAATTCTTCCACCCTCCCTGCTTTAATCAAATGAGAGAAATTGGCAGGGGGGGGTAGGGAGAGGGGGGCAATTTTGTAACAACAAAAAAAAATCAGGTCACATTCAGAAATTTATGTTTCTGCACCCAGAGCCCATCAAACGCTCTGTCAAGAGTTAAGTAACAGGATTCATTGTAGGTACTCTGGAGACCTGGCTGATCATTGCATTGGTCAAAGTTCTTAAATCTTTCAAAACTGTTTCCCACCACCCCCACCCCCCAATATTGTTGTCCTTGTATGAATCATTCTTCTTGTTTTGCTCTCTTCACACTGCATTAGTTCATAGTGCTTAAGATTATCTAAAACCTTTTCTTTCATCTTTGCCTTGTGTTAATATTCTACTGAATTCATATATTCCAGTTTGTTCAACCATTCTCCAGTTGTCTAAGAGGCTATCTTAGATAACCCTTAGATCCTAGCTCTTTTCTTTTTCTTTCCCTTTTCCCTCTTTTCAAGATCCCTAGTTCTGCTAGGGATTATTTACTCTCAGAGGATGAAGCATTGGACATGAGTCAGGATGACCTGAGTTCAAATCCAGCAGCAGAAAGCTGTGTGATATGGGGCAAATCACTTATCTCTCTGCTTAAGTTTTCTCTTCTGGAAATGGACATAATAATAGCAGCTGCCTTCCAGGGTTGTTGTGAAGATAAATTGAGTAAATATTTGTAAAGTGCCATATAAAAGTTAGCTATTATTCTCCCTTGAAGTCACCACCCTTCCTACCCTCACTTGCTTCCCGGATGAGTTTGATGTATTTCTATACCAACATGTCTGTGTATATGAATTCAACCCTTATTTGTTCATTTCAGATAAGAAAGAGGTTCACCTGATGTCCCCTACCATGCCTTTTCTATGTTTATATATTTGTCTGGCACACCCCAATTCTGAGAAATAGCAAGTTCCATCCCTTTCTTCCTTTTTAAAAAAAAATACTAATATATTCCTCTCTTTACATACCCTTCTTTGTCTTTCTTTCAAACCCTATATTATTTAACCCCCTTGATACCTTTTGAAGGGTTAAAATTCTGAAAGGACCCTTTTTTTCTTCTTTTCCATAAGATTGTTATTAACGATATATTATCATACTTCTAATTGCTCAGATAAATTTACATTTCTAGGTTTCTCTGGACTTTTGTGTTTATATTCTAGTCAGTTTCTGATCAGCTCTGGTCTTTTGATCCCAAATGCTTGAAAGTTTTCTGTTCTATTTGTCACAAGCATACTCTGTTTAGCTGACTCAGAATTAGTCCAGCTGTATTGACCCTTCAGATAGCCAGGGCCATACTTGAGGTGTTGGGGGGTGTCACCTTTCTAGGGCCATTGGATTAAGACCTGCCAGTTGTGTTCCCCAAATATTAGTTGACAGTGACTACCCTAGTTTGGTTTAGCCACTTTAGATGGATTAGCTTGTACAAAGGGACCATTACTTAGGAAACATATCAAGGACAAAAGTGTCCTTCTACCACCTGGGGGGCACACTCTCCTTTACACTACCTTGATCTCTGGGGAGAGTAGGCTCAGAGTTAGCACAATTTCTACATAACATTGCTCGACCAAATTCACATCCAGATATAGCATCAAATCTGAATAAATCCTTGTGTCAGCCAAAAATTCCCTCCCTAAACTCAGGGGCACCTAGGTTGGGCTTCTGTAAAATCTGGAATGAGCTGTGACTCCCAGAGTCTTGACCTCTGGTTACCCTTGGTTTCTTGGAAGTTTGTTCTGACCTTTCGAAAGTCACAAGGTTGTAGAATCCAATCCCTTCACCTACCATGGAAAAGAACAAATGCAGAAGCAAAGGATCGGGTCACATTTCATAGGGTCACATGCTGAACTCAGTGAAGGGAAGGCTCAAGGCCAAGAAATAGCATCATTTCTCACCAGACTCTATCAGGGAAGGAATCAACCCAAGAGTGAGCAGCCAGAGAAAAATGACCAAGTCTCTCTGCTTCTACTTGCCTTTTGGAGGCTTTCCCAGTTTTGGCTGTGCAGTCAATCTAAAAGCCTTCTCCAGACTTTTCTGCTCACCTTCCACTTTCCACATACAGTTCTACTTGGTTTGAACTCAAGTGAGGTATCCCCTGGTGTCTAGCACTGTTGCCACTCCTTTCCAGCTCCCTTTTGTGTGTTGCCTTCCCCATTAGATTGTAAGCTCCTTGAAGGCAGGGACTATCTTTCTTTTTTTCAATTTTTATTTTTGATTTATGAAATAATGCAAGCATTTCCATAGCAGAATTGAAAAAAAGAAGATTGCACATGAAACTGCAAATCTATGTTGCACAACTTGCTGTTGCTTTTTCATATATATTAAAGTTATCATGTAACTTTTTCCCTTTATTTTCTTCCATCCCCTCCCCCCATGGCTACCATTAGACATGAATACATATTATATGTATGTATGTGTCTGCCTGTCTATCTATCTACATATTCAAAACCATTCTACACAAATTTCTATTTATCAGTTCTTTGGAGGCAGACAGTGCCTTCCTTTATAGGTCCCTGGTGGTTAATTTGGATATTTATAATAGTCAAAATAAATTAATCACTCAGAGCTCTTTTTAAAACAATTGTTGTTGTTACTATATACACCATCCTCTTGGTTCTATTCATTTTGCTCTTCATTATTTAGTATAAGTCTTTGCATGTTTTTCTATAATCAATAAGTTCATAATTTCTTTTTTTAATTTAATTTAATTATTTTTCTTTTTGATTAATTAATTTTTAGTTTTCAGCATTTAGTTTTATAAGAATATAAGTTCTAAATTTTCCCCCTCTTTCCCTTCCTCCTCCCCAAGACAGCATGCAATCTGATATAGGCTGTATGTATATAATCATATTAAACATATTTCCATATTAGTCATATTGTGAAAGAAAAATTAGAACAAAAGGGAAAAGTCATGAAAAAGAAAACAACAAACAAAGAAAAAAGAAAGCAGTCTGCTTCAATCTGTATTCAGACTCCATAGTTCTTTCTCTGGAATTGGAAGGCATTTCCCATCATGAGTCTTTTGGAACTGTCTTAGATCATTGCATTGCTGAGAAGAGCTAAGTCTAACAAAGTTGGTCATCGCACAATGTGGCTGTTAGTGTGTACAATGTTCTCCTGGTTCTGCTCACTTCACTCAGCATCAGTAAATGTAAGTCATTTCAAGTTTTTCTGGTCCACCTGCTCATCATTTCTTATGGAGCAAATAGTATTCTATTGTTCATTCTCCAATTGATGGGCATACCCTCAGTTTCCAATTCTTCACCACCACAAGAAGAACTGCCATCAATATTTTTGTACATGTGGATACTTTTACTTTTTTATGATCTCTTTGGGATACAGACTTAGTAATGGTATTTGTGGCTCAAAGGGTATGCACAGTTTTATAGTCCTTTGGACATAGTTCCAAGTTGCTCTCCAGAATGGTTGGATCAGGTCGAAACTCCACCAACAATGCATTAGTGTTCCAATTTTCCCACATTTCCTCCAGTATTTCACTGGTCCTCTGTTTTGTCATGTTACTCAATCTGATAGGTGTCATGTGGTACCTCAGAGCTGTTTCAATTTGCATTTCCCTTGCCAGTAGTGATTTAGAGCATTTTTATATGACTATAGATAACTTTCATTTCTTCCTCTGAAAACTGCCTGTCAATTGGGGAATGACTTGTATTCTCAATTTGAGAATTTGACTCAGTTCTCTATATATTTTAGAAATAAGACCTTTATCGGAGTCACTATCTGTAAAAATTATTTCCCTACTTTCTGCTTCCCTTATTGTATCAGTTGCTTTGGCTTTCTTTGTGCAAAACCTTTTTTAATTTAATGTAATCAAAATTATCCATTTTGCATTTCATAATGTTCTCTATAACTTGTTTGGTCATAAATTCTTCCATTCTCCATTGATCTGACAAGTAAACTATTCCTTGCTCACCTAATTTGCTTATAGTCTCTCCCTTTATGTCTAAATCATGTATCCATTTTGACCTTATCTTGGAATATTGTGTAAGATGTTGGTCTATGCCTAGTTTCTGCCTTACCATTTTCCAGTTTTACCTATAGTCTTAGTAAATAATGAGTTCTTATCCCAGAAGCTGGAGTCTTTGGGTTGATGAAACAGTAAATCACTATAGCCATTGACTGCTGTGTCTTGTGTACCTAACCTAGTCTGCTGATCCACCACTCTATTTCTTAGCCAGTACCAAGCAGTTTTGATGATTATTGCTTTATAATACAGCTTTAAATCTAGTACAGCTAGGCCACCTCCTGTTGCATTTCTATTCGTTGTTTCCCTTGGTATTATGGACCTTTTGTATTTCCTGATGAATTTTATTATTTTTCTAAGCTCATTATTTCTTATAGCACAACAGTATTCCATCACAATCATATACCGCAACTTGTTCAGTCATTCCCCAATTGATGGGCATCTCCACAACTTCCAGTTCTTTGCCACCACAAAGAAAGTTACTATAAATATTTTAGAACATGTAGGTTCTTTTCCTTTTCCCCTAATCATCTTTTGAAACAGCCCTAGTAGTGGTGTTGCTGGGTCAAAGGGTATAGGCAGTTTAATAACTCAGCATAATTCCAGATTGCTCTCCAAAGTGGTTGTATCGATTCACAGTACCACCAACAGTGAGTTAGTGTCCCAATTTTTCTGTATCCCCTACAATATTTGTCACTTTCCCCTTCAATAATCTTAGCCAATCTGATAGGTATAAAATGATATCTCAAAGTTGTTTTAATTTACATATCTCTAATCAATAATGATTTAGAGCATTTTTTCATATGGCTATAAATGGTTTTGATTTCTTCATCAGAAGGATGAATATTCATATTCTTTGACCATTTATCAATTGGGGAGTGACTTGTAATCTTATAGCTTTGACAAAATTCTTTATGTATTTGAAATATGAGACCTTTATCTGATAAATTGTCTATAAAAATTTCCGCCGCTTTTCTACTTTCCTTCTTATCTTGGCTACATTTGTTTTATTTGTATGAAACATTTTCAATTCCATGTGATCAACAGTATCCATTTTACACCTCACAATGCCCTCTGTCTTGTTTATTCATTAATTGTTTACCTCTCCAAAAGTCTGATAGGTTAATACGTTCCATGTTCTTCAGATTTTCTTGTAATATCTCTCTTTATATCTAGTCCTTGTATCCACTTTGACCTTATCTTGGTAAATGGTGTAAGATATCTGTCTATTTCCAGTTTCTGCCAGACTGCTTTCCAACAATTTTACCAAATAATTAATGCTTATCCCCAAAACTTAAGTCTTTACACTTGTCAGATACAAGGACACTATATTAATTTGCTGCCTTAAATTGTATGTTCCATTAGTTTAGTTTCTATTTCTTAGCCAGTACCAGACAGTTTTGCTAATTATAGCCTTATGCTACAGTTTAATATCTGGTATTGCTAAACCTTTATATTTTTATTTAGTTCCTTTGATATTCTTGACTTTTTGTTCTTCCAAATGAATTTTGTTATTATTTTTTAATCCATTAAAATATTTTTTGTAATTTAATTGGAATAACATTGAATATATAAATTAGTTTAGGTAAAATTGTCACCTTTATTATATTGGCCCTGCATTCCCATGAACAATTAATATTTCTCCAATGATTTAAATCTGATTTTATTTGTATAAAAAGCTTTTTATAATTTTGCTGATATAGTTCCTGGGTTTGTTTTGGCAGGCACATTCCCAGGTATTTTATATTGTCTAGGGTAATTTTAAATAGGGCATCTCTTGCTATCTCTTCTTGCAGGGGTTTTTTTTGTGTGTGATATACGGGTATGCTGATGATTTATGTGATTTACTTTATATCCTGCTACTTTGCTAAAAATTATTGTTTCAACTACCTTTTAGCCAAGTATTTGGTATTTTCCTAGTACATCATCACATCATCTGTAAAAGAGACAGTTTAATTGCCCCCTTTCCTATTCTGATTCCTTCTATTTCTGTTTCTTCTCATTGCTATTGTTAGGATTTTCAATACAATATTGAGTAATATTGGTGATAGTGGGCATCCTTGTTTCACATCTGATCTTACTGGAAAAGCTAAGGACTGTCTTCCTTTTTCATATTTGTGTCCTGAGCACTTTGCACAGTGTCCGGTACACAATAGGCACATAATAAATGTTTATGGAGTTAAATTGAATAGAAAGTAGACTCTCCTTAGCCTCTTCAGCATATGAAGAGTCTATCAGAGGCCAAGTTTTGGAAATGTCTGAGAAGTGGTGTGGAAGTCAGCTACTGGGTAAGATAAGATGATAACTCATCCATCAAGGCCCAGGATCCTAGGGGAAGAGTCTTAATTCTAGTGGGGAGGGAAATGATCAAGGGGGCTATGGTGCCTGAAGGATAATAGCCAGAGCTGGTACAATGGCCTGTGTCCAGGCAAGTTGACAGTAAAGGTCACCTATCAGAGCCCAGGGTTGTTCAGAAGGCCAGAGGTGTTATTTACAATTCATTCATTCATTCAATAAATATTTACTAAGTCCCTGCTGTGTGCCATGTACTGTGCTAAGCACTGGGGATAGAAAAAGTAGCAAAGGGCAGTCTCTGTCCTCAAGAAACACTGAAATTAAGAGGGGTTGAGGAATGCTTACTATGGAAAGTGGAGTTTTATCTGGAACTTACAAAAAGCTAGGGAAGTCAGTAATTGGAGTGGAGGAGGAAGAGCAAGCAATCTAAGCATGGCAGACAGTAAGAGGAAATGCCTAGAGTTGAGAGATGTATCTACAAGGTTCATATCTCAGAAGACTCTAGACCTTAGTGCCAGAATAGTGCTCAGACATTACTTAGTCCAGCCTCCTCATTTTATTTATTTTTTTATTTGGTCTTTTTTAATTTGTTTACTTTTAGTTTACAAGATTCATTACCACAATTCCTTGAGTTTCAAATTTTCTCTCCCTCCCCCTCCCCCCACCACCGTGGCGGCATACAATCAAGTATACTAAATGCAAATACTTTCACATTTGGCATTAGTCAGGTTATAAAGAAGGATTGTAAGAGATGGAATGAAGAATGGGAAAGAGGAAACAAAACCAAACAAGAAGACGAAAAATGGCAGGTAGTTTCCTTCAATCTTGGTTCGATCTCAGTTCTTTCTCTGAATGTAGACATCTCTCTCCATCATCAGTCTTTTGGGTTTGACTTATGACTCTGGATTGCTGAGAAGAGTCCAGTTTGTCAAAGCTGGTCTTAACACATACATTGTATTTGTAATTGTGTACAAATTCCTCCTGGCTCTACTCTTCTCACTCAGCATCAGTTTGTATAAGCCTCTCCAGGTAAATATGAAGTCCATCTGCTCCTCATTTCTTATTGCACAATAGTATTCCATAACATGCATATACCACAACTTGTTCAGCCATTCCCCAATTTATGGGTACCCCCTTAATTTCCAATTCTTTGCCACCACAAAAAGAGCTGCTATAAACATTTTTGTACATATGGGTCTTTTTACCACTTCTATGATCCCTTTGGGATACAACCCTAGAAGTGGTATTGCTGGGTCAAAAAGTATACACTTATTTATAGGCCTTTGGACATAATTCCAGATTGCTTTCCAGAATGGTTGGATCAGATTACAACTCCACCAGCAATGCATTAGTGTTCCAATTTGTACACATCCTCCCCAGCATTTGTCATTTTCCTGTTTTGTCATCTTAGCCAATCTGACTGGTGAGATGTGGTACCTCAGAGTTGTTTTGATTTGCATTCCTCTAATCAATAGTGATTTAGAGCATTTTTTCATATGCTTATAAATATCTTTAATTTCTTCCTCTGTAAACTACCTCTTCATATCCTTTGATCATTTATCAATTGGGGAATGACTTGTATTCTTATAGATTTGACTCAATTCTCTGCATATTTTAGAAATGAGTCCTTTATCAGTGACATAGGTTGTAAAAATTCTTTCCCAATTTTTCACTTCCCTCTTAATCTTGGTTACATTGGCTTTGTTTGTACAGATGCTTTTCAATTTCATGTAGTCAAAATTATCCATATTGCATTTCATAATGCCCTCTAATACTTGTTTGGTCATAAAGTATTCCCCTCTCCACAAATCTGACAGTTAAATTATTCCTTGCTTTCCCAGATTGCTTAGAGCCTTTATACCTAGATCATGCAACCATTTAGACTTGATTTTGGTATATGGTGTTAGATAATGGTCTATGCCCAGTTTCTGCCATACTATATTCCAGTTTTGCCAGCAGTTTTTGTCAAATAGTGAGTTCTTATCCCAAAAACTAGGGTCTTGGGGTTCATCAAACAATACATTACTATAGTTTGACTTCTGAATCTTGTGGGCCTAATGTATTCCATTGATACATTACCCTATTTCTCAGCCAGTACCAAGTAGTTTTGATGACTGCTGCTTTATAATACAGATAGAAATCTGGTATAGCTAGTCCACCTTCCCTAGCATTTCTTTTCATTAATCCCCTTGATATTCTGGAACTTTTGTTCTTCCAAATGAATTTTGTTACTATTTTTACTATCTCTAAAAGGTAGTTTTTTGGTAAACTGATTGGTATGGCACTAAATATCTAATTTAATTTAGGTAAAATTGTCATTTGTATTATATTAGCTTGACCCAATCATGAGCAATTGATGTCTTTCCAATTAGTTAGATCTGACTTTATTTGTGTGAAAAATGTTTTGTAGTTGTGTTCATATAGGTCTTGGGTTTGTTTTGGCAGGTAGATGCCCAAGTATTTTATAATGTCTGCAGTAACTTTAAATGGGTTTTCTCTTTCTATCTCTTGCTGTTGAATTTCATTAGAGATATACAGGAATGCCAAAGATTTATGTAGGTTTATTTTATATCCTGCAACTTTGCCAAATTTATTTATTGTCTCAAGTAGTTTTTCACTTGATTCTCTAGGATTCTCTAAGTATATCATCATATCATCTGCAAAAAGTGATAACTTGGTCTCTTCTTTGCCTAATTTGATTCCTTTGATTTCTTTTTCTTCTCTAATTACTTATTACTGCTAACATTTCTAGTACCAGACTGAATAAGAGGGGTGATAGTGGACATCCTTGTTTCACCTCTGATCTTATTGGAAATGCTGCTAGCTCCTCCCTATTACATATAATACTTACTGGTGGCTTTAAATAGATGCTATTATTTTAAGGAAGGCTCCATTTATTCCTATTCTTTCTAGTGTTTTTAATAAGCATGGATGCTGTATTTTGTCAAAAAGCCTTTTCTGCATCTATTGAGATAATCATGCTGTTTTTGCTAGTTTTATTGTGGATATGATCAATTTTACTGGTGGTTTTCCTAATATTAAACCATCCTTGCATTCCTGGATTGAATTCTACCTGATAAAAGTGTATTATTCTTTTGAGTCTTTTTGATAATGTTTTATTCAAAATTTTTGCATCTATATTCATGAGGGAGATTGGTCTATAATTTTCTTTCTCTGTTTTATCTCTTCCTGATTTAGGTATCAGTACCATATTTTTCTCATAAAAAGAATTTGGTAGGACTCCTTCTGCACTAATTTTCCTGAATAGTTTGTAGAGTATTGGAATTAATTGTTCTTTAAATGTTTGATAGAATTCACTAGTAAATCCATCTGGCCCTGGAGATTTATTCCTAGGGAGTTCACTGATGGCTTTTTCAATTTCTTTTTCTGAGATGGGGTTATTTAAGTAATTTACTTCCTCTTCAGTTATTTTGGGTAACCTATACTTTTGTAAATATTCATCCATTTCACCAAGATTGCCAAATTTATGTGCATACAACTGGGCAAAATAATTTCTAATTATTTTTTTAATTTCCTCTTCATTGGTGGTAGGTTGAACCTTTTCATTTTTAATATTCATAATTTGGTTTTCTTTTTTATCATATTGACTAAGGGTCTATCAATTTTACTGTTTTTTTCATAAAACCAGCTTTTAGTTTTATTTATCAATTCAATAGTTTTCTTAATTTCAATTTTATTAATGCCTCCTTTGGTTTTCAGTATTTGTAATTTAGTATTTAATTGAGGATTTTCAATTTGGTTTTTTTTCTAACTTTTTCAATTGCATGCCCAATTCATTTACCTCTCTTTTATCTAATTTATTCATGTATGCACTTAGGGATATAAAACTTCCCCTAAGGACTGCCTTTGCTGCATCCCACAAATTTTGGTATGATGTCTCATAATTGTCATTCTCTTGAATGAAGTTACTGATTGTTTCTATGACTTCTTTTTTGACCCACTCATTCTTTAGGATTAAATTGTTTAGTTTCCAATTTGGTTTTAGTCCATATTTACATGGCCCTTTATTGCATATGATTTTTATTGCATCATGATCTGAGAATGATGCATTTATTATTTCTGCCTTTCTGCACTGAATTGTGAGGTTTTTAAGTCCTAGTACATGGTCACTTTTTGTGTATGTGCCATGTACCACTGAGAAGAAGGTATATTCCTTTGTATCACCATTCAGTTTTCTCCAGAGATCCAGAGATACCTACCCTCTGTAAAATTCTATTCACCTCTTTAACTTCTTTCTTGTTTATTTTGAAGTTGGATATATCAAGCTCAGAGAGGGGGAGATTAATGTATCCCACTAGTATAGTTTTGCTATCTATTTCTTCCTCTAATTCCCTCACCTTCTCCTCTAGGAATTTGGATGCTATACCACTTGGTGCATATATGTTAAGTAATGATATTGCTTCATTCTCGATGGTGCCTTTTAGCAGGATATAGTTTCCTTCCTTATCTCTTTTAATTAGATCAATTTTTGCTTTTGCTTTATCTGAGATAAGGGTTGCTACCCCTGCTTTTTTTTTTTACTTTAGCTGAGGCATAATATATTTTACTCCAGCCTTTTACCTTTACCCTGTGTGTATCCCTCTGTTTCAGATGTATTTCTTGCAAACAGAATTTTGTAGGATTATGATTTTTAATCCATTCTTCTATCTGTCTCCGTTTTATGGGAGAGTTCATTCCATTCACATTCCCAGTTACGAATACTATCTTGTGTCTTTCCCTCCATCCTATTCCCTCCCCTATTTATGCTTTTATTTCTCCCTTCTCCCTTCCACTTCTTAAGAGTTTTCCCTTTGACCACCACCTCCTTCAGTATGGCCTCCCTATATACCTCCCTCCCTTGTCAATGCTTATATTTTTTCTCCCCTTCTCCCACCCCCTCCTTAATAGTTTTCCTTTTGACCACCGCCTCCCTCAGTATTCTCTTATCAGCCCCCCTCCCTTTTCCTCCCCTTCCAATTTACTTCTTCCTTCCCTTCTAACCCCCCCCCCTTTACTAGCTCTTTCCCCCTCCTACTGCCTGTAGGATATTTTTAGACTTAATGAAGTATGTTATTTCTTCTTCGCACCAAGAGTGACAGGAACAAATCTCTTGCAAAGCTCCTCTCCCTCCACTCTTTCCCTCTAATATGATAAATTTTGCTTCTCTTCTCCACAGAGTCCTATGCTTAACTGGTTGTTATTCCCTCCTTGCCCCAGACCCAATGAGGGAAAAGTTCATATAATACTCATCTCCCTCCCATCTTTTCCTCTGCTATCTTGTTTTATGCCTCTTTGTGTGGTAAATTTACCCTTTTCCACTTCATTCATTCTTCTTCTTCCATTGCAGTCCCTTTGTAGCCCTTAAGATTTTTTTTAAATCATCACTTTGTGTAATTTATACTCATACCCTCTACTTGTCTATAAACTGTTTGCTCTTATTAAATAATAGGGTATGTGTGTGTGTGTGTGTGTGTGTGTGTTTTCTTTGTTTACCTTTCTATGTCACTCTTGCATGACGTAATTAGAGGTTGAATTTTCCATTGAGCTCTGGCTTTTTCATCAGGAAGGTCTGGAAATCTATTATATCATTGAATGACCTTCTTTTTGCCTGGAAGAATATGCTCAGTCTTGCTGGGTAGGTGATCCTTGGTTGTAACCCGAGCTCTTTTGCCTTGTGGAAAATTGAATTCCACTGCCTCTGATCTTTCAGTGTAGAGGCTGCCAAGTCCTGTGCGATCCTCACTGTGGTTCCTCAGTATTTGAATTGTTTCTTTCTGGCCACTTGAAGTATTTTCTCTTTTACCTGGTAGTTCTTGAGTTTGGCCACAACATTTCAAGGACTTTAAAATTTGGAATCTCTTTCAGGAGGTGTCTGGTGGATTCTCTCAATTTCTATTTTACCTTCAGGTTCTAGTATCTCAGGGCAGTTGTCCTTAATGAGCTCTTGGATAATGTTGTCCAGGCTCATTTTTTCATTATGATTTTCTGGTAGGCCTATGATTCTCAGATTATCTCTCCTGGATCTGTTTTCCAGGTCAGTTATTTTTCGATTGAGATATTTTACCTCTTTTTCTAATTTTTCATTCTTGTTGTTTTGTTTGACTAATTCTTGGTTCCTCGTAGAATTATTTGTTTCAATTTGGTTGATTCTGTTTTTTAGCAAATCATTTTCCTTGGTTAGTTTTTGGAGCACCTTTTCCCTATCATGCACTTTTCTTTTTAAGGAGCTGTTTTCTTCATCATAAGGTTTTTCTAATTCTGCAATTTTGACTTTAAAAGAATTATTCATTTTATCTTCTATCTCTCTCATATGGTTTTCAAAGTTCCTTTTGAGCTCATCTAGGAGAGCTTTCTGTGCTTGGGATCTGTTACCTGTTGATGTTTCAGCTGTGGGTGTGGAGTCCACATTGTCTCCCTCAGAGTTTGGTTCCTCCCTCTGAGGATAGTAGGACTCCAGAGTCTTTGTAGTCTGCTTTCTACTCATTTTGAGGCAGGGCCCTAACCACGCCCTTCCTCTAGGATCCCAAGCCTTTACTGTAGAGGGTTTTGCCCTGGGGCAATAGTTGCTTTGTTTTCAGGGTCAGAGGAGGGGGGGTTGGAGCAGGCTGGGTTCACTCTGCCATCCTGGTCCTTGGAGGTCCTGGTAGGGTTTTTTTTTTAATTCCTGGGCTATGGAGTTGTAGTCTCAGGAGTATTTGCTGTCCTGGACAGGGGCCCTGCTTTTGCTTCTTACCTTGCTCTTTCCAGTCCCAGCTCTTTGGTGATAGGCCCGGCAATGTCCCTTGTGGATGGTGGGAGGACTTACCCCCCTTGTTGGTCAGGCCACCTCACGGCCTGCCCCTGAGTACAGCGCAGTTGCCTCCTGGCCTGCCCCTACAGCCTCCTCATTTTAGAGTGATTAAGACAGAGGCCCAAAGAGATTATGGGACCCTGGGTCATACAAGGAGTAAGAGAACAAGCAGGGATGTATCTCCATTAAAAATAACTTAGAATTCTGAGTTTTTTCATCTTTTAGAACCATAATTAAATGATAGAGGAAACAGATCATAGAGTGAACAGATAATATGGGATCAGTTTAAATGACCCATTAAAATTTATTCATAGAATCATAGCATAGTATTGTTAGAACTGCAATTCTTAAACTGTGGGTAGGGTTGCAACCCACAATTCAAGAAGCACTTGAGGGGTCACAAGAAAAGTTTAAAAAGTCATGAATTCTAGACCCATCCTCCTCTGAAAGAAACCCTCTATAGCTACGGCCTTCAAGCTTCTTGGTCTCAGTTCCCCTTTATAATCTTAGAAATTATTGAGGACCTCAATGAACTTTTGTTTCTGTGGGTCATATCTATTGATATTTTTCATATTAAAATTTTATATACACATAATTCATTTAAAATAACAATAATAAGCCCACTGCATATTAGCATAAATAACATATATTATGAAAAACTATATTTCTCAAATGAAAAATTTAGTGAGAATGATACTGTTTTACATATTTCTACAAATATCTTTAAGGTCTGACTTAATAGAAGACAGCTGGATTCTCAGATCTGTTTCTGCATTCAATCTGTTGTGATATGTTGTGATGGTTGAAGTACATGAAGAAAATTCAGCCTCACACAGATATATAGCAGGAAAATGGAGGAATATTTTAATAAGCAAATAACTCCTTAGCATTATTATGAAAATAGTTTATTTATTATAGCCACCTTGAAGACTTCCAAAAATGAGACAATCTGTCCCTCCTGAAACAGTCCATTACATTGACTGAATGCAATTCAGTTTTAAGTTGCTGGAAGTTTCAGCTAAAATCATATTGATTAATGGATTGATTGGTTGCTTGCTTGCATCCCTGTCACTTCTTCCCATTGGTCTTAGTGATGTTTCATTCCATTTTCCCATTAGCAAATGAGCTGGAGGAAGGCTCCTTTCCTCATATCTCACATAATTCCTAAAATAAAATATATCTAAAACTGAACCCACACACAGATTTTGTTGTTGCCCTATGCCCTTTTCTGTACCCCATGATGCATGAAGGTAATGAATCAACCATCTTAAAACTCACAATTCAAGACAGGCAGTACAAAACTGAATGATAATGACTAAGAATTATGTTCAATTGAATTCTTAGGTCCTATAATCATTTTTAGAAGGGAATATCTATAAAGTTGAGAGGAAAGCCAAGGACAGTATGGCATATATCCGAAGAAAGGTCCCAAATCTAAAGAAAGTGTGTGTAGGCTGATCTGGTCCAAAAGTCCACAGAAGTCAACTCACGAGTATAAGGAGAACAACTCCAAGCAAAAATAATTTTGAAAATGAAGGAGAGCAGTAGAGTTGGCCAAAGAGACTAATGAAAGTGCACAGGAAAAGTCACTGATCATCTCAGGTTTTCCAAATACATGGACAAATGAGCAGGTAATTGAGGCTAAATTCCAAAGAGTAACTGACACCTGGCTCCCAGGCAGCTCAGCAGAGTGGTGGAGAGTATTGGACTTGTAGTCAGAAAGGATGGTTCAGATCCTACCTCAGATACTGACTAGCTGAGTGAACCTAGACAAATCATTGAATTTCTCCCAACCTCAGTTATCCAGAATGAGAGAATCCACTATCCTCTGTCCTGATCAAAGCATATTTGTGTTCTATGTTTTATTCTGGACACAGCAATTTAGGAAGGATATTGACAAACTAGAACTTGCCTACCAAGAGTAACCATGATAGTAAAGTGGATCAAAAACTATGCTATATGGGTCATCAGTTGAAAGAACTGGGGCACTTGTCCAGAATCAGAAGAGAGTATTAATGAAGAGAGAGTGATGAACAATGTCAAAGGCTATAGAGTGGTCAAGGAGAATGAGGACTAAGAAAAGGCCATGGGATTTGGCAACTGAGAGATCATTAGGAGCTTCAGAGAAAGTAGCTCTGGTGATAAGGCAGGAAGCTGGATTGTAAGAGTTAAGGGAGGGAGAGTAGAGAAAGAGTAGGCATCTATTGTAGATGGCCTTTCCAAGGAGTTCAACTACAAAGGGCAGAAGAGCTATAGCCTGAGAGTTATCGGGGATGGAAGGGTCAAGTGAGGGTTTTTTCAGGATGAAGGAGACATGGACCCTCCATCACTGACTAGTTCTATTTTTTATAATCTTTACCAGTTGTAAGGCAAAACCTCAAATTTGCTTCAATTTTCATATATTTTGTTATAAATGATTTAGAACTTATTTTATATGGTCATTTCTTCCTTTGAAAGCCATTTGTTGCCATCTTTTGTCCACTTATTCCATGCATAGTGGCTCTTAATCTGAGAGTTATGTCAATTTCCTATATATCTCATGGATAAGATTTTTATCAGAGGTCTTCTTCTTTAGAAATCTAATAAAAAGTATTATTACTAAAGCAAAAATGAAATAAATAAACCAATATGGCATCTCCCCTACAGAAGGTTGTCCTGGGAGTCAGTCAATTGTAAAAAACAAACAAAAAGCAACAATAACAACAAGAAACTGGAAACTTGAAAGAAGGGAAAGTAGAAGAGAGGAGATCAAAATGTCCCAAGCGCTGTTGCCAACACATGCAATAAGAGCTTTGGAATCTCCTGTAGACACACCTAGTTGCTGGTCAGGGGAGGCACCGGCTGACACCAGCAAGAGCCTCTCCTTTCCTTGCCAAAAGCTTCTACCCACCTGTCAGATAACCACATGATCTGACTGATACAATAGAAACCTGATTTTATCCTAAAATAACACTGCTCTAAAGATCTCTTGGAACTAAAGATCCCAGATAAATAGAAAGAGAGACAATGACTAATTCTAAAGACAACCAACCACATGCACAAAGAATATGGCAGAAATTCAATAATATTTTAAAAGTTCATATTGACAAAGAAAAATCAGGAAATACCAGATGAATTCTTATGTTACATTTGCCTGCCTGGAAAGTCTTTAGTGCTATATTTTTAGATATACATGAAACCCATAGCCCAAAAAGAACTCTGGTTTTGCATGAACTGTGTTCAATCTTGGGGACTTCCTCAAAAAATGTCTCTCTGACTCATTCCCTCTTCCCCCCTCCCCAGTATTCTCTGGAAGCTTCAGAATTTGGCTCATTTCTAGATGTCGAAAATAAAAAAGGAAAGATCCCTTGATCTCCCTTGTAAGCACTCAGACTAACAAAATATCTAATCTTGAACAGTCTACAAAACTTCTCCTCCCTCCCCCCCAAAAAAACTACAAAAACTTGCAATCAATCCCCCAAAATTAATGCAATTTTCCTTATTGTCCAGTCAAGGATTCATAGTCATATAAAGTTACAATGTTAATACACCTCTAATTCTTCCCTAGGACAAAACAGTCAGAATTGTTAGAGACTCAAGCAATCCAGAGAGGTTGCTACTCCAGGGATCCTTACCTATCAATGGCCTATACAGTTCACTGCACATACATTAATACTCTGTGTCACTCCCTTCCCTAACTAGTAAAGAGTTAAGCACTCCAAGTCAACAGCGTTGGACTTTCTCTTCTAGACCTGCACAGTCCACATAACTCACAGTACCAGTGAAAGGCACACTCAAGGTCTGTTCCTTCATATTGTAGCTCTATCCTGTGCAGCATCTTGTCTCCAGTTTCTACTTGGTTCAAGAAATTCTCTGCTTGGCCCAGCAAGATCTTTGGTCCAGGAATGTGGGAAATTCTAAGAACTTGGACATATCAAGAAACTCCCTTGATTGGCCCAAAAACTCTTCTATCATCCAGCATTGCTGCCAGCTCCAATTCCCTCAGTTTCCACATTGATCATTATGCTTCTGTCTCAAGCTATGACTATCACTGGCATTACATGGGAGCTAGGAGAGGAGGTGTAAGTATATACACCTGCCACCTGAGAACCAAGTCAGAGTTTCCATGTATCTCCTCTCTCCTCTGTTCTGTTCTCTCTCCCTTTTCCCAGTCCTTACAGTCTTTATCTTTTTTTAAGACAAAAACACAAAGGTACAGCTCTGCTGAACCAATTGGCTATGAATCATCGATCAATTATCATCGATGCCATCTCAGTATGTCTGTAAGTAGTTAGGGCAAGGTAAAAGATTAATTCATTTTTAAGAAGATGGTATCAATGCCAGAATGAAGGCATGTGAGGTATCAAGGACCCAGGACAGTGTCTGGGTAGGAGCACTCACTGCATACATACACCAAAAACTATACATTACAAGTATATTAATTCATTAGATTGGCTTTGTTTCTTGCGTTTTCAACCAAGCAACCAATATGCACTGAATACCAGTTATGTATTCCATGTTGAAATGATCCCTTTTGGAATCCCATTCACTGTGTTGAACTATAGGGTAGATATGTGGGAGAAAGAAAACATTCCAAGAGACACCCAAGTTATGTCTGACAGGCCTGTTCCTCCCTTAGAGCTAGTATAGCATAATGGGTTTAGTGCTGAACTCAATGTCAGACTTAAACTTAGGTTTGAATCCCACCTCCAACACTAGCTATATGACCCTGGGAAAATCATGTAACCTCACTGAGATTCAGTTTTCTCACCCACACAATGGGGATAAGAATGGCATCTGCCTCATAAGGTTGTTATGAAGATGAGAAGAGATAACGTTAGTAAAGAACTTTGGAAATCTTAAAGGGCTACAGAAATGCGATTGCATTTCTTGGCATTTGCCTCCCAAAATTCTGCAAGAGGCCCCAAGTGTAGCATCATGTGCATGAACTGACTGCATCCTGTACCCTTCTGGGTTTGTGCATGAGTTAGGGGAGAAGGCTTTTCAGCTAACTCAGGGCCTTGTAAGACCATTCTATTTCTACAACTTCTCCCTATACTATACCAGGATGGTAGCTACAGGCTAGTCATGAAGGCTCCTCGTAGGGAAGGATAGATGCAACTTAGAGGAAATGAACTCTGCAACCCAAGATAAAATTAATGCTTCAGTCTAATGAGCTGCCTCAAGACAAGAATCTAGCCAGCCTCGTCCCAGAGCTATTCACAGCATCATGTGATTTAGAGTAATAAGCAACATTAAAAGTCATCTCATCTCAAACCATTATGGTAATGGCTGAAAAACCGGAGACATTAAGGCAATTTTGATTCTTCTGAAGTTGTGGAGTTTCATGATTCATAGCTGTGTAGCATCACCTGGAGAATATTGGTGTTAATAGGACAAACTGGGCAGCCAGGAAGTGTGGTAGCACTTCCAGAGGAGGACCCTTTCTCAATGTGATGCTGTCTAGTCCCCTCCTCCTAAAAGTTTTGGGGAACAGCTTCTAATCCGTCAGCAATGCTTGTCAAAGACATACAAACTGTTGAAATGACTCAATGAATTCTCCAGCTAATTCTATATCACTGGACAATGGGCATTCTTCATCAACTTGCTGGCTTCCTAAGTGTTCACTACTAGACCATTTCTTTTGAGTGGTTTAGAATTTCATTGGATAAGTATTGTTTGTTGTGCTCTGGGACTTGATACAATCACCAAATGTCAACCACAAACTGGAACATCTAAAGGTCTCAACTATCTATTGGGGATTGCTCTTCTATTTGGGTTTTACTCAAGCAATCCACCATCAATAATCAAACAACAAGTTTACAAATGTGTGTATGTGTGTGTGTGTGTGTGTGTGTGTGTGTGAGTGTATGTATATGTTTAACAATCTTCTCTCAGGGGAGGAGGCAAATGTGTATGTGACACACTTTAAAGTTTAATTTGCATTACTAACATTTTCTCCATCACTTTCTTAAGTCTACAAATCAACTAAATAGTAGGTCAAGTCCTAATATGTGGTATTTGCTGATTTCTAACATGTCAATATAATACAAAAAATTTAATTATCAGCTTTTACAAGCCAATACTAGCTGGCTCCAGCACAGGCTTGGACACAAGGTAATAAGGGCAAACTGAGAAGGTCATAAAAAGATTCATAGAGAAGTTTGGGCAGAATTGTAAAGGAGCAGAAGTGAGGAGGCCCTGGCATGGATAATCACAGGATTGTTGAACAGAATTCTCTTTTGATTGCCTCTGTCTTGGCCTATCTTAGCAACCTTCATATGCATGCAAGCATGCACACATGCATATGAATATAAGTATGTATATATGTGTATGCACATACATATATGTAGTATATGTACAGATATATTTTATGTGTGCATGTATGTGTATATATTGACCCTCACATATGCGTGTGTATACATATATGTGTATATATACATACACACTCATATATGAACATGTGTGGTATATGACCAACTTTTGTTGAAGAAGATGCTTTAAGGCTGTATTTTTCTTTACAAAGTCATTTTGGGGGGTAATCAACAATGAACATAATTGTTATGGATCGTACATTTTCTACACCTTTTACTTAATTATGTGACTGTACAAATGTGACTATTCACTGAAGCAATTTGTCAGTGAAAGCTTGCCTCCCTTCTCTCTCCCTTGCTATAAGCTTAGATTATTCTCAAAAAGGTCTCATAAAGATACAAACATAGGGATTTGGTTCAATGCTTATCCATAACTACTTGGTCACCTTTTATATGATAATTCTATCCATAATCTTTTCTGTTGTCTCAGCTAACATGAGCTTTGCCTGGGAAGAAGAGAAATTGCTTGTCAGCTAAGGTGATTTCTGGAGTCTTTGGGCCTTTCCATTGTCCAAACGGTTTCACCCTGATTAAACTTTTGTAAAACCTCGATGTCTACATTTCCTATAAATCGTTGAGTGTTAAGATCTATGTTGGTCTGGTTTTCAAGGAGGTTCTCATGTTTTGGTAGATGTCCTTAACAACAGCACTGTGATTCTTAGCACTGTCTTGGCTTCTTTCTGCCATTGTCTAGAAGGAAGAATAAGCAGGCTACACTTGGGCAGAGGGCCATTTGTCTTTTCCTGTTCTCATCACCACAGGACTTATTACCTATTTGCCAACACGCAAAAAAAGAAATACTAACACAGTCCATCACTGGGCCCGTACTTGAAGTTTCTCCAGCTAGAATCTGCCTGCCCTTGGCATAGCCTTTGAGGATTCAAGGTCACCTTCATCATCATGAAAAAATCAGGAGAGGAATTTTGTGAAGTTCCCTACCTTACTCTCAAATATATCTGCTACTCAACCATTGCACTTTACAAGCATTTATTCATTTAGAGATCTGTGTCCCTGCTACAAAGAATTCTTTTTTTTCCCCTTTAAAAATTTTTTTTCTGATTTACATCATTCATTTCTGCCAGATTTTGAGTTACAAATTTTCTCCCCGTTTTCCCCCTATCCACTGCCCCAAAATAGCAGTCCCACAGGATATCCCCTCCTCCAATCTTCTCTCTCCCATATATTTCTCCCATACCCCTTTCTACTTTTCGAGTAGGGCATGATGGATCTCTATGCCCCAGTGCCTGTATATCGTATTTCCCAATTACATGTAAAATAGTATTAATAATAATAATATATACACATATATATTTAAACATTTGATTTCAAAACTTTGAATTCCAGATTCATTCCCTTTCTCCCTTGTCACCCACCCTTACTGGGAAGATAAGCAGTTCAGTATAGGTTGTACATGTGTAATTAATGCAAAACAATAACATAGTAGATATATTGTAAAAGACTGAATATATTTCCCTCCCTGCTATCCCATCTCCCACTTGTTCTATTCTCAACTATGATCCCATCCCTTTTCAAAAGTGAATGCTTCCAACTTCCCTCCCCACCAGCGTGCCCTCCCTTCCATCATCTCCCATCTCATCCCTTTCCCCCCTACTCTCCTGTAGGGTGAGATACCCTATTTAGTGTGTATTTCATTCCCTCCCCAAGCCAACTTCAATGGGAATATGGTTTACCCAACTCCCTTTTGCCTTCTTATTCTTTCCCTCCATTGTAACCATTTTCCCTTGCCTCTTCTATATGAGATAGTTTACCGCATTCTGTCTCTCCCCATCTCCTCTCATATTCCTCTCTCACCTCTTAATTTCACCTTTTAAGTATCATCCCTTCCTGTTAAGTTGTTCCTGTGCCCTCTATCTATGTATACCTGTAAACATATATACACATATTCACATATGTATTCATATGCCCATATAGACACACACACACACACACATATATATATATATATACATATATTTTTTTCTATTCCCTTCAACTATTTTCATACTGAGAAAAGTATCATCAGCTACAATTATTCTTTTTCCATGTAGGAATGTTAATTGTTCAATTTTGATAAGTTCCTTATGATTTCTTTTCCCTGTTTACCTTCTCAAACTTCTCTTGCTTCTTGTATCTGAATGTCACATTTTCTATTCAACCCTGGTTTTTTCATCAAGAATGCTTGAAAGTCCTCCATTCCACTAAATGACCATATTTTCCCCTGAAACATGATACTCAGTTTTGCTGGGTAGGTGATTCTTGGCTTTAATTCCAGCTCCTTTGACATCTGGAATATCATATTCCAAGCCCTTTGATACTTCAGTGTAGAAGCTGCCAGATCCTGGGTTATCCTGATTGTGTTTCCACAATATTCAAATTGTTTCTTCCTGGATGCTTGTAATATTCTCTCCTTAATCTGGGAATTCTGGAACCTGGCTATAATATTCCTAGGAGTTTTCTTTTTGGGATCTTTTTCAGGAGGTGATCAGTGGATTCTTTCAACCTCTATTTTGCCCTCTGGTTATAAAACATCAGGGCAGTTTTCTTTGAGAACTTCCTGGAAGATGATTTCTAGGTTCTTTCTTTGATCATGGCTTTCAGGTAGTCCAATAATTTTAAAATTCTCTTTCCTGGATCTATTTTCCAGGTCAGTGGTTTTTCCCATGAGATATTTCACATTTCCTTCTATTCTTTCATTTGTTTGGATCGGTTCAATAGCATTTTGATTTCTCATAAAGTCATTAGCTTCCATTTGTTCCAGTCTAATTCTGAAGTGATGATTCTCCTCAGTGAGTTTTTGAGATTCTTTTTCCATCTGGCAAATTCGACTTTTTAAGGAATTCTTCTCCTCATTGCCTTTTTGAGTCTCCTTTGCCATTTGAGTTAGTCTGTTCTTCAAGGTGTTATTTTCCTCAGTCAGGCTGTTGACTCACATTTCATAATTTTCTCTCATTGTTCTCATTTCTCTTCACAAATTTTCCTCCTCTTCTCTTATCTGCTTTTTAAGGTCCTCTATGACCTGTAACCAGCTCGTATTTTCCCTTGAAGCTTTTGGTGCAGGAGTTCTGACTTCACTGTCTTCCTCCTGTTCCATGCTTTGCTCCTTTTTGTCCCCAAAATAGGAGTCTAATGTTGGAATCTTCTGTCTGCTTTGTTTCCTTTGCCTGGTCATGTCACCCCTCAGTCACTTGACCCCTGGGCTTTTTGCCACAGTAGGACTCTTCCACCAGACAGGGGAGCTTTCGTCCCAAACACTGGGGTTTTTTCAGCTGCTGGAGGTATTAGATGGGTGCTCTCTCTGAGGCCTCCACACTCTGGCAAGCTGGTCCCACACCCCAGGACCTCCACCCTAGACCACAATCCAGATCCAAGCCGGTTAAAGCAAGAGCAATTACCCCTCAGGCTGGTCACTTGGTCCCCCTACACTCTGCAGGCCATGAACTGAAGCTGCCACATAGCACTGGATGGCTATGCAGGCATCTCAGCGGCTTCTCACCCCGGGGACAAAAGCCATGCACTCCCACTTACTGGGTCCCAAAGTCCAGACTGCACTGATCTCTCCCTTTGTCCTGCTCATCTGTGTGTTGATAAATCTCGAAATGGCCACAGCTGCTAGTGATCTTGAGTTCCTTTGGCCGGCAGCTGGTCAGGCCCGCCCTGGGGCTAAATCCTCCGTGTGGGGTTGGGCTCGAGTTCCAGAGCGCTGTGCTGGATGCATCCTGCCATCTTGCTGGGCTGTCCTCAGTGGGAGGTTAGCTTCTCTCTGTCATTTTGTGAGTTCTGCAGCTCCAAAGTTTGTTCAGAGTCCCTTTTTACATGGATTGGGGAAGGCGGAAGCCAGAGCCACTTGGAGGTAGTGTTTTTACTCTGCCATCTTGACTTCACCCCTTGCTGTAGAGAATTCTTACCCTGATGGTGCATTCAAATGCATAGATCAGATGGAAAGCTTACTATGCTTTTGCAGTGATGTTAACATTCATTGTACAAATAGAAGCAACCCTGGTGGCTGGAGGTGGAAGAAACAAGGAGGAGATGAGGGAGGGGAGAGTGCAAAAATGTGATCAAGGCTTTTTGGCAACATGGGAGTTCCCACTAGAAGTGTGAGCAATCACTAGCAACATTGTCCATAGGTTCACTGGACTGGCAATTTTTCATTACTACAAGGTCACAGACAATTGGCCGTGAAGCATAATGTCACCTTCAAAATGTGGCCCCAACCTACTCTTCCATGCTGATTACATATGAATCACCCCCCCCACGCACACCATACAACACACACACACACATACAGACATTCACACACATACACACTCACACACACACACACACACTTTACATTTCAGTCAAACTGAATTCCTTGATGTTCCCTACCATGGAGAATTCTATCTCCTAGCTGGCTCCATGTTGTTGTACAGGTCATACTCCATGCTAGGAGTGCAGGCTTTTTATTCTTGTCTCTTGGAAACTATAGCTCCCTTCAGTGCTCAGTTGCAAAGGTCTCCTTCAAACCACCTTTCCTAATTCTTCAAGTTCTAAGTGCTCCCATCCCTGTGTAGTTAGCTGTTCATATCCTGTACTAACTTATCTGTCATATTCTCCTTGGAGACTGTAAGCCCCATAAGGGTAGGAAATGTTTTACGTTTATGTTGATATCTAAGTGCTTAGCACAGATCTAGGTCACATCAAGTGCTTGATATACATAAGTTCTTGCTTTCTTGATTGACAGAAGAAAATTTCCCCCATAAGGCTGTTTCATTTCTGTCTTTTTATTCTCAATGCTTAAAACTATCAATTATTAAGCACCGACTATGTGTCACTTGGCACATAGTTGGTATTTAATAAATGCTTGTTGCCTAAAATCTTATTTGATTGATAAAAGATAAGCTCCCTGTGGGCAGGGCTGTTTCTTTTTTTTTTTGTCTTTCATCCCATGTTAAGCAATACCTGGCATATGACCAGCACTTGTAAGGGCTTTTTGAATGGATTGATGCCCATAGATTCTAACAAGGATTCCTTACCTTGGGAGAGTTTACAAGATTCATATATTGATTCATTTTTTCCATCATGAAAATTGTCTGATGAAGAACCCTACTCCCTAAGTCCAGGAAGTATACAAGAGGCACTGGGATATTCACTCTCTCTCATTAATGACTCCTGGAATCCCCCACCCCCTTAACTGTGTTGGACAATGGTGCCCTAGAATCGCACACAAGTCATGACCAGATCCCAACAGGAATGTTTTGCTGTTCCATCAAAAGGCACACTTCTCAACTGGTCTTCAAGGGTTCAGAACAGCTAGGATTTTGCACTCTTTGGACAAAGGCAGCGGGTCCAGAGGTGCAAGTTTTTTTTGGAATCACTGGAATTATTGAAGTGTCCTTGAATACCAGGATTACAGGCCTTGCCTTCAGATCACCAAGTCATCAGCTCTGGTGCAAGTCATATCTCCTTCCCGCCTCCAAACCCCATGAACAGAATGAAAGAAAAAGAAATGAAAGGCTTGTTAAAAATCTTATTTTGTTCCCATTTAATTATTCTTTAATTTTAGCTCATTTGTAGTGGTAAACCAGCCTTAAGGTAAAAAACATACACTTAAAAATCCATTTGGTGCCTGCATTGGTGAAAACAACCTTCTTATATTTTCCATGGAGTAGAATAACAACTTTCTTAAAAATTATTTATTTGGACTTTTAACTTCACTGGGATAGTGTGCTCCCAGTGAGGAACTCTCCCAGTGTGAAATGCTCTCTCCTAATGCATGTTGGCACCTGCCTTCAAACTTATTTTCCTAGAGCACTGCTGGGGCAATGGATGGCCTAGGGTCACTCAGCCACTGGACTTGTCATGGGAAGCCAGGGATTCCTGACTTCTTCTTGGGCCATCTTGCTGTCCACTCCACCATGACTCTATGACCCTATCTATCAAGCAGCACTCCCATGTTGGTGGCCTTGTGAACCTCTGCCAACCTGTGCCATTCAACATGATTCTGCTCCTTAGTCCAGACTCCAATAAATACCAAGTACTGGGCCTACCTTCTGACTGGACCCAAGGTCTGGATGGACCCAACTATGATTATATCAGAGGAAGGATGGGGACAGCTAGGCCCCTGATGGCTAGTGTCAGCCATTAACAAGTTTGTTGTGGAGGGAGTCTTGGTTCCTTCAGACGAGAAGGATAACAGAAGGGTCATGGAACTAGGGCTTGGAAGGGACCTTGAAGATCATCTAGTCTAACCCCCTCATTTTGCACATAAGGAAACTAAGGTACCTGCAGCCAGATTTTCTGACTCCACATCCAGCATTCTAAGCCTGTATTCTACTGCCTTCTCATGGTCCATATCTCTGAAAGCAAGACCTTCATGAATTTGGGCATCCTCATTGCATATTTTCCTCCTGTATTTGTTAATTACTTCATTATTAATAACATGACAGATCATACATTGAAGTCACCAGCTATATGCTTTATATCCCACCCCAGCCATCTTCTTGTCATATGCCATGCAGCTTCAAACACACCCTAGCCCTCCCCCACCTGCCCCTTCTGCCACTACTACTATAAAAAGGCTTCTCTAGGGTCCACTCAACACCATAGCTAACCCTTCAATCCAAATAGCCCTCCCTGGCCAGTGCTCCTTCATGATCCTTGTCTTGCTCAATTAGAATATCACCTCCTAGAGGGCAGAGAGTATCCTGCTTTTATATTCCTTATCACTAATGATTAGCACAATGATTGGCACATAATAAGGAGGAGGGAGGGAAAAAGGAAGAAAGGAAGGAAGGAAGGAAGGAAGAAAGAAAGAAAGAAAGAGAGAGAGAGAGAGAGAGAGAGAGAGAGAGAGAGAGAGAGAGAGAGAGAGGAAGGAAGGAAGGAAGGAAGGAAGGAAGGAAGGAAAGAAGGAAGAGAAGCAAGGGAGAAAAGAAAGAAAAAAGGGAGGGAGGGAGGAAGTGAGTTAGGTGATATGACTTGCCCACAGCCAAATGACTGTCACATACCAGCGATGGGTCTTGAGCCTAGTATTTCACAGTGGAAATAGTCTTAGTTCTAGAGTCAGAAGACCTCCTACCCCTGACATGCCCCACTTCCCTGACTCTCAGTTTCCAGAATTGTAAAATGAAGAGATTGGACTAGAAGATTTCTGAGGTCCCTTCTAGCTCCCAATGGAGATACTGATTCTTGACTCTGAGTCAATCCCTCTGGGAGTCAAGCCACCTTGGGAGCAGTGGAAGAGAAGCTGCTAAGGTAAGTTGCAATTAGAATAAATTGGATCTTTAAACCCCTATTAAGGAATTTTCATTTGACATGAGAGGGATCTGAGATTTTATTGTTAATTCTCAGAAAGGGTGGAATGTCATACAGAATGTTTTTAAAAGATTATTTTTGTCACGTAGACCAGGTTAGATGTGGGCCAAGAATATGGAAACTGGATAAAAGACAGGTCCTTACACATGAATTGAAATAAAGCAGAAGATAGGAAAAATTGGTTTGTTTGTTTTTTTAATCTTTTCCATATCCTATAAAACAAAGACTCTCAGGAACCTAAACCAGCTCTCACCAATGACCTCTTGGGTCAAATTAAAAAGATCATTCATTTCAGCATTGCTCTCTGATTCTGAGGGGCCCATGAGCTCTTTCTTGGGAGAGTGCTATGAATTAGTATTGATTGCCCTAAAAGGCAGGAGGAATGGTTTCCAATGGCCTTTAGCTGATTACTTCTGGACCAAGGGCATCACTATTATCAAATGATAAAAGGTTAAAAATTTAAGACTGAAATCATCTCCAAGGAATTTCACATTAACCTCATGGAAAGGCTCTATGTCAGACTCTAGACTTGGACTGCTCTTTGACTTTCCAAACCCCAAAGCTCAATTTTCAAGAGGTGTCATTTTAATCGTGGCAGAGGTGTGTGTGTCTGTGTGTGTCTGTGTGTGATTGTGTGTGTATGTGTGTGTCTGTGTGTGATTGTGTGTGTGTGGTGTGTGCACGCACACACATGCAGGAACTGCTGGGTGTGTATGTTGGAGATGGGGGTAGGGGTGGGTTCTGGTCATATTCCAAGTGAGATAATTACATCCTATTTTCTTCAGCCCCCCCGTTGTTCTTCTTCCCTTTCTCTCCTAAGCTGCTTCAAGGTGCAGCTGTGAGGTGTTAAACAGCTGGTGAAGCCCACCCCCGAGACCTGCACACTTCAGCTGTGGGGGGGGGATGATCCCACTACAATTTGTCTATCAGCTTGTTCCATTTCTAAGGCGTTTGGGATCTTTCAGAATGAAAGACTTCAGGAACCAAGATCCTATTATTAGTCCCTAGAAGCTCAGTAGATTTGGAGCTCAGCTCTAATTAGAATGTAGATACACAAACAATTAAAAAGTGATAGACCTTTGCAGAGGTGGGGGCGGGGAAGGTGAAGGAAATGAGCTAGATGCTTAATAGCAATGGTGGCCTTGATATTCCTCTCCACAATGGAGCCTTAGGATTTAAGTGGCTAAAGATGTTACACCATTTTCCGGGGTTAGTATAGGTTTGGAGGAAACTCAGTCTCAGAGAAGTTAAGTGACTTGCCCATGGTCACACTACCAGTGTCAGAGGCAGATTTTGAACCTAGATCATCCTGACCCGATATTCTGCAATCTATAGAGTGACTTACATCAGCTGGGAATGGATTTAGGAATCCTAGATTCAAATCCTGCTTCTGATAAGTCTGAATCAGTAAAGGCCTAACAGCCCTAGAAATTCTCTCTACCAAAAACAGATCTAAAAGTTGTCTTTAACTTGATAATCTTATAATGAACATTATAGCATGGGGTCCCGAGAGTCCCTGAAGAGACAAAGACAACTACAAAACAGTTACCATCTTCAAGGAGGTGACATTTCTGACATGGAGGCAGGAAGCTCTGAATTCAAATCCTGATTCAAAAACTTACTAGCCATATGACCCTGGACAAGTCAATTAATATCTCAGTAAAATGGGGATCATAATAGCATGCATCTTGCAAGGTTGTTTAAGGATCAACTGAGGAAATATTTGTATGTGCTTTGCAAACCTTCAAGCACTATAGAAATGTTAGCTGTTACTGTCATTCTGCTGGGAGGAGGTAACAACATGTTGGCTGTTGTCATTCATTCTCAAAGAGGACCACAGTGACATCACTATGCTAGAGTCAAGTTACAGTGTGTTTGACTATGGCTGATCAGACCAACAGGAGCTCAGAAATCTCTGCCATAAGGCAGGCACACATAGTCTGTGTGAACACTCAGGGTGTATTAAAGAATCCACCCCAAATTTGCACATCTCACGTTCTTTTTGAGCTACTTCGATTCTGCTTTGCTCGTGGAGCCCAGGACCTTCTCTGATGTGGGCATCCATGATGAGTGGTCCTGTGCCAGTGTCTCTCACATCAATTCCATCAATCAATTCCAAGGTTCTGAAGAGAGACCTTGAGAGTGCCCTTGTATTGCTTCTTCTGACCACCAGGTGGTTATTTGCCCTGTGTGAGATCTACATAAAATAGTCTTTTTGGCAAGCATACATTTGGCATTTGAACAACATGGCCAGCCCATTGGAGTTGTGCTCTCTGCAGTAGAGTTTGAATACTTGGCAGTTTAATTCAAGAAAGGACCTCAGTGTCTGGTATCTTATCTTGCCAAATGATCTTCAAAATTGTCTTAGGAAGATTCTGAAGATACAACATGTGAACAGATAAGTAAATATGATGCAGGTTCAGGTCACTAGTAAAGAAGGAGGGGCAAGGAATGAGGAAAGTGTGACCCCCTAGCTGAGTCTTAAAGGAAATTAGGTATTGAAAGAAAGAGAGAGATGGAGAGACAGAGACAGACAGAGACAGAGACAGAGAGAGGAGCAGAAGACAAAGGTTCCAGAGCTTCAAGGCAGAAGAAGGCAGAGCTGGAAAATGGGACATCTTTCACATGTAGAACACATGAAGGAGAGTAACATGAACTGCTTGTGGAAAGGCAGGTGGCAGTCAGATCAAAGAGGTTTTGGCTTTTAAATGGAAGAATTTGTATTTTATCCTAGAGACCGAAGAGAACCACTTAAGGTTTCTGAGTAAGGAAATGGGACATAATCAGAATTGGAGAAGAGACAGAATGAATGCAAGGAGACTGACTAGGAGTCTATTGCTACAGTCTGGGTGACATAATCAGGAACAGAATTAGCATGTGTTCCTCCGAATGGGGACAGGGGAAAAAGATGAAAGATGTTGGGGTGGGGGGTACATCAATAAAACTGAGTAACTGATTGATTGGGGGATGAAAAAGAATGAACAGTGGAGGATGAGTTCAAAGTCAGGAAGCTGAGTGCCTAGAAGGGTGATAATGGCTTAAAAAAGAAAAAATACTTTAATTCCTCCAAATAAATATCATGGGATCTAGAACTTTGCCTATAGGTCATCCGACCAAACATCTCCATGTTCAGATGAATCAGTGGGAGCCCAGAGAAGTTAAATGACCAGTCAAGGTTCACACAGCTCAAAACAAATTGTCATTTGGACCAAGGTCCTGTGATGCCCTGCCCCATTCTCTTTGGGTGACATATTTTCAGTGTAGCATCATGAATACCCATCAAGAGTTCTTCACCTGTTACATGACCCACTGGTCACAATATTCTTCTCTTCCTAAGTCCTGATTGGACTCACCATGGAAACACAAGAACCACTGGACGATTAGCAGTCACATGTTTTCTATACAATCTAGCTTGATTCCCATTTAAAAAGAGTGTGAATCATGGACGACCCCAGGCTTTTAAGAATTGAAATTGTGAATCACCTGAGGAAGATTGGAGGGGCCAGTAGTAAGCATGGGAGAACACATCTTATCACCAAAAAATAGCCTTATCTATAATATAAGGGCTTGGACTGAGGATTTCTGAGGTCCCTTCCCACTACAGATCTATGATCTTAGAGGCAAGTAAAGGGACAGGAACAGTGTGAGCACATAGACTCTGGAAAAAAAAAGGCAGAAGTACAGTTTGACTGCCATAGGACACGTGATTCAGGAGAATGGCTTTTGGATTTGGAGTCAGCTGGATGGTCCAGTTGGAAAAGAACTGTCTCTTGAGTCAGAAGACTTGGTTGATTTTCACCATGATCTATATGACTTCGGGCAAATTACTTAGCTTCCCTCGTTACAGATTCCTCATTTGCCAGGAATGGATTAGACTCTGTGACCTCCGAGGTGCTGTCCAGTGCTAGGTCTATAAGCCTGTAATGAGTTCAGATCCCAGCTTGGCTTCTAACTGTCCAGGTGACCTTTGCAAGTCATGACTTCTCTGGGCATCATTTAGTTCAACTTGAAAATGTGGGAGTCAAGTCTTGTCAACAAGAACTTACTAAGCACTTTTAATGTGCCAGGCATTGTGCTAAGTTATTGGCTATCTGCCAATAACAGATGTAAGTAAGAAGGAAGACTGCCCCTGCCCTCAAGGAGTTCACATTTTAATGTGTGTGGAGGGGTGTAAATTAGATGACCTCTAGGATCCTCTGTCTGTGTGTGTGTGTGTGTCTATCTCTGTCTCTACCTGTTTCTGTCTCTGTCTCTCTGTGTCTGTCTCTGTTTCTCATCCTTGGAGGAGGAGTAGAGAGAGCTGGAAGGGTTCCTTAATTCTAGCCTCAACCTACATATTTCACCCCACAATCCAGAAAACTGTTTCAGATTCCTCTAGAATTTATATTCAAAGGGAGGTTCTCTAGTCAGACCTAGCTGCCGATGATCCAGATGCCTTGCAAGCTTTGCTAAGATCTCATTATATGTGGATAAGGCCGGGCGTTGCCAGGACTAAAAGGAGCTGAAGTTTGGATCTAAACTCGGAGAACAGACAGAAGTTCAAGTGGGCTGCAAACTTGGCAAAAACACGTTCTTTAAGAGAGAAAAATATTTCAACTCCCAAATCAGTTTTTCTGTATATAGTTCTTGCTTTTTATTCTTTTGAAAGAAGAAAGTTTTTTTAAAGTAACTTTGAGACTTCACAAAATGAGGCAGCAGGTATAGACTTCAGGCTTCCCTTTGCCAACACAGATACCAACCTGCGCCCCATGTGCACATTGATGTCGATGGTTTTGTGACTTGATAAAATCAAAACACCCTTTCTGTGGCCAGCCTTCTGTTTCTGGATGCCTCCCTACTTTTCTTGGCTGGTCCTTGTACACCTGGTGGCCAGTCTACCTGTTAGAGACCTCTCACTGCTTTGCTTGGCTGGTACCTGTATACCAGATACATGGTCCATTTCCAGGCTTGTATTTGAAGTCTTTCCAGTTTATTACAACCTGTCAAAGCATGAGCTCTTATGGAACAGATTTTGAGAACCTAGTCACCTCCACACCATAGTCATGAGATCATCAGGTACCAGTTTAGAATTGGAAAGTGAGGAGGACGTTGGGAATGAGTAGTTGGACTGGATGTTGGGCCATTTGGGTTTCTCTTTTGGAAGAGTCACTTTTTAAAGATATCCCTTATTACCCATAGTGCATCCTTCGTCACAGGAGCACAGGATTGACATAGGAGCCATTCCATGAACTGCCTCATCTCTACCCTACTTTCATTGTTCTTGATGACATTTTAAAAAGGCACAGTTTTCTAATGATCAATACTCCCCAAAATCCTTTCATAAGTTACTTAAAAACCATAGCCTTTTGTCTTTTCTAGAAGAAAATTTAATTGCTAACTTTTGTTTTGATATCACCTACTTTTCCCAAAGTATCTCTTCCTTCTCCCCCTCCCAGAGAGTTGTCCCTTAAAATAAAGATAAAAAAGGAAAGATAAGTTCAGCAAAGCTAAACAAGATGTCAAAGAAGCCTACAGGGCCGTGCAATGTTGTAAACCCCTAATCGGCCTCCTCTGCCTTTCAGATGTCTTCTTTGGGACCGAGCTCAGTTACTGTGATTTCATCGACTTTCGGTTGTGCACTTGTCTTGCGGCTCCCATTCGCATTGTTGCATTCACTGTGTATATTATTTTCCTGCATCTATTTACTTCATTTGCTTCAGTTTATATAGCATGCTTCTCTGTATTTATCATATTTATCGCTTATTAATTAGATGGAGTAACATCTAAAAAGTGCTTTGCAAATATAGTAAAGACACTACATACAGGCTAACTTTTAGTACGTTAATGCGGCATCATTGTGGGCTTCACGTGCCAGATTTGTTCAGCTACTCCCCAGTCAATGGGCGTCTATTTGGTTTGACGTCCTTTATAAAAAAGAACTGATATAATTATATTGGTTATATGAAGCCTGAATTCTTGTCACTGACCTCCTCAGGGCAACTAACTGCCTAGTGCTGAAATGTTTGGGCCAAATGAGGTGGCGTTTCAGTCACTGTCTCCACAGACTCACAGGCCTCCAAAGATAAGGAAGAGAGTGGTGACCCATTCCTCGCCCCAGCCCGCATCCCACAATGCATCTTTACCTGTTTTTGTCATATAAGAACAAAGACAAGGATCTGCGTCTGCTCAGCCTGGAAAACATCCAGAAAATAAATCATCGCTGTCTACCAATATCCCATAGCCACAGAGGACAGTCACAGGGCACCATAGCGGCAGGGGTGGTAAAGAAGCAGATTTAAGCATGATGTCAGAGGCAAAAGAAAGGAAAAATTTCCAACAATGACAACTTTCCCAAACTGAAAGGGGTCACCCCGGGAGGCCCTCACTGGAGGCCTCCAAATAAAAATGGAATCTTGCCCTAGGGATTCTTTTTTGAACGTTTTGGAATGAATGGCCACTGGGATCCTATCGAATGCCCACTTAGATGACGTGGATCTCTTTGGTGCTTTGGTAGATCTATGATTTCATCCATGTGACTTCTTTCTCCTCAAATGCAACAACCCTTCCCTGTGTTTATCTACTGTACAATTCTTGTTTATCTCTCCCCATGCCATTCACCATGGAGCCTGCCTGATGCCCTGGAGACCTTTCTCTAGTGCCAGCTCTGGCTTTCCTCCCATAGTGTCTGTTAGGTGCCAATATCAGATGGGTGCCAATGTACCCCTGGGCCTACTCCATCTGCTGTTTCTCATTCTTGATACATAATCAACCCACCTCCTTTTCTGGACTCGCACATCTTCAGTCATATTTTCTCAACCTTTCTCACATGCAAGTCTTAGCAGTAGCATTTTGCAATCTGATTAGCCTCACCATGTGTCTTCTCACATGATAGGCTGTCCAGTTTCTACTACTACTGTTCACTCAAAGACTCACCTCAGTGAGTGGAGATTGGAGGTGACTGGCTGGCATGAGATTCAGATAAGCCTTGCTAAAACAGCAACCTCTCTCATCCTCCTTACTCCATGCTGTTTTATGCTCTCTGTAGATGCTAGTGACCAAGTTCCAAACACATGTGCTTCCTAAATTCACACCCCACACCCAAGAAAATGGAGTGAAGGTAAGAAAATGTGTCTGCCATTTAGAGTGGTCCAAAGATAGAAGAGGCTGCCTTGGAAGTCAGCGGGTTCATCTTTGTCTTCAGACAGAGAGAAATTCAGTGCTGTGGCTCTATTGTTGGGATTCTTGCTTGAGTAGGTGTGGTGCCATCCAAAGGCAGGAATTTGGGAGACGGGAGGACAAGCCACGCTACTTAACAGATGGCTGGCTATAGTAGATATGACATAAGCAAAGAAGGAGATGAGAGAGAAAGGAAAGTCCAAGGCAGAGCCACAAGTTAGAAAGCTGGGTGACTGGAGGGAGGATGCTGTATGATGAGATAAAGCAAGATGAAATACTTTAAATCCTTGGAATGTAGATCAGAACATCTGGAGATGAACCTTAGTTCAATCCTCTGTATTTTCAATGAACTAAACAGAGCCCAGAGAGGAAGGTAACTAGCCCATGCTAACACATCTCTTAAGTAGATGGAAAGCAGTGCAAAGACTAGAATGTTGATGGTGGAGTCAGGAAGATGTAGGTCCAAATATCTGATACTAGCTGTGTGAACTTGTGTAAGTCATTCTACTTGGTTGAGCCTCAGTTTCCTCATATGTAAAATGGGAGAGCTGGACCAGATACGTTCGAAGGCCCCTTCTCCCTTTCCAATGTAAACTTCTTGAGGGCAGGGACTGCTTTTGCTTTTCTTTGTACACTCAATGCAGCTTAGCATGGTGCCTGGTATATAATATAAGCTTAATAAGTGTTTGTTGACTGACTGATTTCCAGGTCTAAATCTACGCTCTCATCATCCAATAAATAATAAAAGTGGCATCTGAACACAGGTCTTCAAACATCAGTTCTCTGCATGGTACCTAGTACGCCTCAATGTAACTTCATGAATCTCTACAGGAAAACCCTCACCCATCAATAGCATGCAAATATTTGGTATGATTCCTGGATTCTGTGAGACTCAGAATCTATTAGGCTTGGGGAATGATTGGTTGGTTACAGGGAGTAACAGAGAGGAGAGAGATGAGGGTGATGATTTCCAGGTTATAAACCAAGGTGAGTAGAAGCTGAAACAGGGAAGCTTATAGGAGAGACCAGTTTAGTGTGAGGGATAATGGATTCCAATGTGGACGTAGTAAGGTAGAGATGCTTAGGGAGCATCCCACAGAGATGTAAAGGAGACAGCAGAGGACGCGGCGCTGGAGATCAGATATATAGACTTGAGAATCGTTCTTCTAGAAATGGTACTTGAACATATATCAGGACAGGACACCACAAAGGAAGAGGCTGGAGAGAGAGGAGACAAAGGGGGCCTGAGCCCCAGCTCTGGGGGAAACTGCTGCTGAGCAGGAAGGAGATGCCTGGTCATCCAGAGAACATAAAGGAGTGCTCAGAGGCAGGGGAGGAGCAGCAGAATGTGGGTTCATAGAAGCCTAGAGCGCCTACCGTGTCCAGAAAAAGGGTGGAGTCAATAATGTCAAAAGTGGCTGGGAGGTTAAAGACATCAGAGTTCAAATGGAATGGCTCCTTTGTTGTTACTGAAGAGAATGGCTCAGGGTGTCAGAGCCAGGCAGGTTCTGAGTTCCAGGTCCTGCTCCATTACTTACTAGTCAGGTCATTTACTGTGTCTTAGCCTCAGTTTCCCTATCTGTAAAAGGGGTCTGGACTTGATGATCTCTGAGGTTTCTTCCAGCTCTAGACCTGTGGTCCTGTGACCCCACCTGTCATCTATGCTCAGGACAAAAATCGATGATTATAATTAGTCGGTGACCGAAGGTCTTTTGGTGGTGTTTTTATTTATATTATTAAAATTATAGTAATTACTGTTCTTATTCTTTTCTTTGAATTCTTCCTATTGGGTCTTATTCCATTGTATTCCTAAACCAGTTTGTCCACCATTCCTCGTGGATGGGATTCGGCCACCAAAAGCGTTATGAGTATTCTGCTAGAGGGGGGCTCTTCCTTCCTGTCTTATCTAGTCAGCCCCAGAGCCCCAGGCAATGCTTCATCCCATCCAGGCAACTCCCAGGACACCTCAGCTCGGCCAGCAAAGGCATCTTGCCATCCAGCCTGCTGCTTTCCACCTTTTGCTAGGGGAACAATCCTCAAACCAATATTAGCACTGCTGTCACTGTTTCCACTCATTCCCTGCAACTGTCTACCAGGGTGGGGAACCTGCAGCCTGGATCTCACAGAACAAATCCTCTTAATAAAACGATTTGTTCTGTTGAAACAAAAGGCTACACCCAAGGATATAGAAGGCCACAGGTTCCCCACCGCTGGCCTAGACCAAAGCTCCTATCCTTCCCATCTTTCCCTGATAAATCTTAATCTTCACCTTCTGTGTATGCTGGCCCCTTTGGGCAGGCTAGTGAAGCCATGGGCCCCCTCTACCTAGAATTTGGGTTGCACATTCATAATGGAAAGAAATCTCCATTTCAGTTAGAAGTTAGAGAAAGTAAAGATGTCATTTTTTTCCACCCAAGTTATCCAAGACCCCCTGTCATTTCTCCATGTGTCCCTTGGTCCATGGACTCCCAGCGGGGAAGCACCCAGGGCAGGGCCCATATCCCTTTGGTGGGATGTTTGTAATCCCACTACTTTGCTGCTTTATGGGGTCTACAGGCAGCCATGGGCTCACTGGGTCAAATGACAAATAGTCAGTGACATCTTCCATGCAATTCCACATTGTTTTCAGAATAAAAGGACATGCATTTATCCAGTGCTTTCAAGTTTACCAAGAACTCTCTGTATGTTGCCTCATTTTGGTCCTCATGGCGACTTATCCTCTGTTTTACAGAAGAAGAAACTGAGGGGGAGAGAGGTTAAGTGACTTGCCCAGGGTCACACAGCTGGGCAGGATCTGAACTCAGCTGGTCCTGACTCCAAGTCCAGCCTGACCTAGTGCCTGTGTTTCTCTTCAGCAGCGATGGCTTCCACCTTTGCTAGTCTTTGTCAAGTTGCTCTGTATGAGACTGAAACCTCAGAGCTGCTTTAATTGGCTTTTCTCTTATTGTTCATGATTCAGAGCCTTCTTTTAGGTGGTAGTTGATACTCTCTGTCTGTCTCTGTGTCTGTCTTTCCCTTCCCACCTCTCTGTCTCTCTTTCTTTCTCTCTGTCTCTGTCTATCTTTTTCTGTCTCTCTCTGTCTCTGTCTTTCTGTCTCTCTGTGTCTCTGTCTGTCTGTCTCTGTCTCTGTTTCTCTCTCTGTCTCTCTGTCTCTGTCTCTCTGTCTCTCTATCTCTGTCTCTGTCTCTCCCTCCCCCCTCTCCCTCCCCCCTGTGTCTCTCTCTCTGTCTCTGTCTCTCTGTCTCTCCCTCCCCTATCTCTCTCTCTCTCTCTCTCTCTCTCTCTCTCTCTGTCTCTCTCTGTCTCTCTCTCTGTCTGTCTGTCTCTCTCTCTGTCTCTCTCTCTCTCCCTCTCCATCTCTCTCTCTGTCTCTCCCTCTCCCCATGGGCCTTGATTTCCCCTTTGTAAACAAGGGGCTCACATTCCATTACCCCTGGGTTCCCCTGCAGCTTTCTGAGCTCTGGGTTCCCTAAGCACAGTTGCTGCCGGGTGGACACACCTTTGGCTGGCTGCCTGGGCTCTGTGGTCTATCTGCTGCTGCCACCTGCTGGCTATCCTGCCACAGTGCCAGGGCTCTTGTTCCTTTTCAAGGTGGGGGGGCAGGTGGTCAAGAAAAAATAAGGGAAGCCAAGGGGCAAGGGTTTGGCTTTCTTGGAGGTAGATCATGTTTGGAGCACCGTGGGAAAGGAGGCTTGGAAAGGCCTGGTGAACTGCTGCAGCAATACATTTCTCATAGGAATAATTCCCAACAAAGTGGAAGAGATTTCTTTTCCTTAAGCTCTAACTGTGATTAAGCATGCCTTCAATTAGGGATACAATTACTAGAACATTAAAAGGCAGCAATACGGCGCCATTGAAGTAGACCTGGGGTCAGGGATCTGGGGCTGGGTCCCATAACTGCTACCCCCCGTCCAAATGGCTTTGGCCAAGTCCTGGATCTTCTGGACCCTCAGTTTCCTCTTTTGTCAAATGGAAGCATTGGACTAGAAGGTCTCAAAGCTGGCTTGCAATCCCTGGGATGTGATCCTGTGCTAATATACATCTTTCAGATGTAACTGAACCCAGTTGATTTCAAACCAAGAGTTCTTAAACAGCACTTTCTAAATACCGACTGTTACGAGTTAGCATGGGCAAGTCAGAGGTATCAGGTATTTAGAGCCAGGAGCGACCTTAGAGTCCATGCAGAGCAGCTGAGGGCCATTATCTTTACAACAATGTGGATAATCATATTTCAACATAATGACTTTCCTTTGTGATTTTCTGTATTTTATTTTATACATTTAAAAACATGATTCTGAGAAGGGGCCCATTGGCTAGACCAGACTGCCAGACAGAAGAGGCTTCCAATGGATAAGGAACCCATTGTCTAGTCCTCTCCACCTTCTGACTTCTCCTCTTGAATAATTAGGCCTTTCTCTGTGTACTGATTCTTGTACAGCTGTGGTGTCTAATTATCCATGAACTGCTGTATCTCTCCAAGAGAGTGTAAACTCCTCAAGGGCAGAATGGCCTTGTCCCTTCTGCTTAACACAGTACCCGGCTCAGCAGTATCATAGACTTAGGGCTGGAAGAGACCTCGAAGTCAACAAGCACCCTCCCCCATTTTACATATAGGGAAACTGAGTCCCAGAGAAGTTAAGTGACACAGCCTATTAAGTCTATGAGGTGGATTCAAACCCAGGTGTTTCTAATTCTAAGTCTGGCACTCTCTCCACTAAGCCACACTGTCTTGGTAGGGACTTAAATTCTTGTTGATTGTGTATGGCAGTGTGGGCACTGACAGACCTTTTCCCTCTCCTGGGTCCACTTAGACCAGGAGTTCTTCATGTTTACCCTCTCATCAACATCTTTAATAGGCTGATGAAGCCTATGGATTCCTTCTCAGGATAATTTTTTTAAATTCATAAAAAATACATAGAATTATCAAGGAAACCAAGGATAGTAAAATAATGTCTACCTTCTATCTATATATAGCTATATCAATTTATCTATATGTATACATGTACATACAGAGATAAAAATATGGAGAACATATATATCTATGCATAAAGAATATTATACAATAAATTAGCATATGTAATATATTATATATAACTACATGCAATAAATTATTATATGGTAATATCTAAATACAAGTTCAGGGGCCCCAAATGAATTTTTGAGCCCTTCAAAGTGTGATTTTTGATTCCTGATCATGAACCAGGTTGTTGGTTTGACTCCTAACCTCCAGCACCCAGCAATGCCCTTCCATGATGGTCAGGTTTGGGGAGAAAGCCCCAACTGCCCTTTCCTCACTCTCAGAATTGGAGGCAAAGTCCTTTTAGCTTTGATCTCTAGGGTGATGGTCATCTGTTCTATCCTCTAGGTGCTGGGGTAACAAGAGCCAGCAGCTGCCAGTCAGACAGCAGTGGGTTTCTGGAGGAACCTTCTGAGCCCTTCCCTCTCCAGGTATCAGTGGACCTTGGGGTGGAGTTGGCGAAATGCCCAGTCCTAGACCAGACCTTACTTAGTATTGATGCACACTTCCCATTTCAAATAGGCCAGACTACGTGGCCTGGCCTAGACAGAATGCAGTCATTCCCTGTGGAGGGCAGGCCCAAGGTGCCCTTCCTCTGAGATAGGCTTCAGCTATAGCCAGTAACATAAAAGAAAGGGGCTCCTTACTGTCAGAGGCAGGATCTGCCTCCATTTCCTAGTCTCCTTATGTCAGGCCCTGCTCCTGCTCTCCAGACAGCTAACCTGCTGCTGACCCTAACTTCTGCTCTCATGCTGAGGAACAAAAACACTCCTCAAATAACCCAACCTCCCAATTCCTCAGCCTTGCTCTCTTCTGCCCTATTCCCCTGCCCCTCCTCCAGCTACACGCAGAAATGGGCAAACTCTCCATCTTTCCACCTCCCACAAATGTACCACTCCCACGCTCAGGAGCTCTGAGACGTCCTCACCTGATCACAATCTGTTGTCATCCCACTTCTCTGGGATACGACCCTAAGCCCTGCTCTTTCCCACACTGGGACCTCTGATCTTTGCACCCCTAGACCATCACTCATGGGCAAACACTTTATAAACCTCAAAGCATCACATAAATGCTAGTTATTAGGATGGTTATTATCCTGACCCTTTGGTAAACCAGTTCAATGCTACTCTGTCCTCTTCTCTGAGTCCCTTGCTCCCTCATCCTGTCACTGGTCTTCCCTGCCAGGCCTCCCCATACCTACCACCCTTTCTCCCACCCAAACACTATAGAGTAAAGCTGGAAAAATGACAGAGCCCTGCTGACTGGATTCACTACAGATGGGTATCATGTAACTTCAGCTGGGTCCTTACTGAAGCAAAGCAGTCCTCATCCCCCTCTGTTATCAGTTCACCATTCCACTCCCCAAGGAGTGGAAGCTTCCATCCCTCCTCCAATCATGGCTCCCTGGGCCCACATCATCTCACCTGAGGACCTTGCCTCATATTTCACTTAGGAAAATGAAGGCCATTGGCTATGAATTCCCTTTTCTTCCCCTTCCTCCTTTCATATCACTAAGTATCTCCTTCTTCACCCCATCTCACATGAAGAGTCGGCCTTTCTCCTTGGCAAGGCTAAGCCCTCAACATGCCCAAGTGACCCTGTGCCATCCCCTCTTCTCCAGCCCTCCCTACCCTTTCACTTATCTGCAATCTCTCCTTGTCTAGGCTGCTTCCTTACTGCCTACAAACATGCCAGTGTCTCTTCCATCCTCAAAAAACTGCCCCTTGATTCCTGCTAGCATCTCTATGTCTCCTTCATTTTGTGGATAAACGCCATAAGAATGCCTCTGTTGCCTTCTCTCTCTCTCTCTCTCTCTCTCTCTCTCTCCTTAACTCTTAATAGTCTGGGTTCCAGCCTTATCATCTAACTAAATCTGTTCTATCCAAAATGACCAATGATCTCTTAATTGCCAAATTCGGTGGGCTTTTCTCAGTGCCAATCCTCCTTGGTCACTCCACAACTTTTGACCCTCTTTCCTCTCTGCACTTTCTTGACACTACTCCCTTCTGGTTCTGCCCCTACCTCTCTGACTGCTCCTTCTCAGTCTCCTCTGCTGGCTTTTTATCTAGGTCATACCCACTGACCATGACAGTCCCACTGGCCTCTGTCCTGTGCCCTCTTCTCTTTTTCCTCTATAATATTTTGATTGGTGATCTCATCCACTTTAAACAGTTCAATGATCATTTCTATGCCATTAATTCCTAGATCTTCTTATCCAGCCCTTACCTCTCTCTTGACCTCCAGTCAAACATATTTAACTGCCTTTTGGGCATATTAAACAGGATGTCCTGTAAACATCTTAAACTCAACATGACCAAAATTTAACTAACTTTCTTTCTTCCCCGGTTGTCCGTTCCTAACTTCCCAGTTACTGTGGAGAGCTCCTGAAGTTCTCAGTTCCCCAGGCTTGCACCCCAAGTGTCATGCTCAGTTCCTCATTCTTTTCCACATACCCCCACCTTCTATCTGTTGCCAAAGGCCGTGGATTGCACCTTCGTGCCGTGGCTTCCATATGCCCTGTTCTTTATAACATTCCTGCAGCTCTGTTCTCTAGCACGTTGGTGGCTCTTCCTGGCACATTATCTTGCAATCTACCCTCCACTAAGCTCTCAAATTGATCTTCCTAAAGAAGGTCACCTGCCCCCCCACCTGCCGCACAAATGCTTAGCTGACTCCAGTGGCTCCCAATCTAAAATCCTTTTTGGAGTTCAAAACCCCCTATGATCTGCTGTGCTCTGACCTTCCTAATGCCACATGTTCTGTGCCCCAGTGACACCGGCCTCCTGGCTGTTCTTCACACAGCATCATTAGTACTAATATTATTGCTACTTTTATTGTATGTATCTGTAGCACTTAGTACCGTTCTTGTCACAGACCAAGAGCTCAATAAACTATCCATCTATTTATACATCTACTGATTTTACAAGTGAGGAAGCTGAGTCACAGAAAAGTCAATCGATTTAGAAGGGGTCTGGAAGGAAACCCTATCTTTCTGCTTCTTGAAGATGAAGCTGTGGGGTCATGACACATTTTAGAGCTTATTGAGATATGGGATAATGCCCAGACCAAAACCCCTAATCTCATTTGCCTTTCTCCTGTTCTCTCCTGCAGCTTTCTCCCTTGTTGATCAACCAGAGTCTTATATGTGGAAGGCAAGAAGCTCAGATTCCCTCCCTGGAACCATCCCAGTACCATTCACAAGAACCCACTGAAGATGCTTCTCGATGCATTCTGAACCGAGGCCAGAGTGACCAGGAAGAAGAGATATTTGCCTGTGTAGAAAAGGAGGTTTCTCCATCAGCAGAACCTTTATTCCAGGAGGGACCCCATAAGGAGACCTCCACAGGGGAGAGGAAAGACAATCCCACATGGAATTTCCCTCCAAGTCCCCAGACTAAATATGAGGTGGATGAAGAAGGCACCATCACTTCCAAATATGACTATCCTATGGGATTTACTGTAGCCCATATATTAGAAGTCAAAACAGACTTCCTAGAGGCAGAAGAGCCTAAAGCAGTGTTCATGGGAAGGTCTCCAAGCATTATGGGAAGTGTGTGTGATCAAGGTGCATCAATTCATGTTGATAGCTATCAGTTTGGTTCTGAGGTCCCAAGAGATGGACAGGCCAGCCAGTGGGACCCTGACATTAGCAGGATGGGATCCTTATTAGAAAATGGGATATTGACAACACCAAGGGAGGGGTTTCCCATACAGAGTGAAGTCACTCTCCCATTATATAGCCTTGATGAAGTTTCTAAAACTTCAGATGATGTAGCTGGATGTAGGCCTCTGAGTCCCCCAGGGCTCAGTGCTTCAGGTAAAGCCTCTCCCAAGTCAAGTGCAAAGGCAGGGGACTTTATCCTAGACACTGAAATAAATACCAATGGTTTCAGATCAGTGACAATTCAGATGCCGTCCAAGTTGGTGTCCGGCATCCACAGTATCACCTCAGGAGAAGGTCCTAAGGAGAATACTTTAGATCCTCTTCTTATATCTTCAAAATTCTATGAAACTGAGGCTTTCCTCACATCAGGACCAGGAACAGGGGCCAGAGAAAGGCAGACCAAAGAAGCTTCAATTCAAACAGAAAAAAACCAACATGGATTTCAAAATTTATGTCCTGCCTTAAGCTGCTGCAGAGTCACCCATAGACAGCATCATTTCACCCAATCTGTCTCCCTAGACAGTAGCTCTCTGGGGAAACACTGGCCAACCTCAGACTCAAAGCAAGCTGCCCGTGGTGGCCAGTGCGAGCGTGGAAGTCGCTGCTGCTATTGCTGCTGCTGTTGCTGGCACCATCTCCATCCCTGGGATTGGCACCACCCTGGCCTTGCTTCCTGCTCATACGAACACCACCTCCATGCTCAGCTCACCAAGACTGTGAAGATCCTTCAGGAGGCTATGGTGAGAGAACTCTCTCCAGTAAGTCTATATCTTGAGTGACCATCAATGTGATCAGGGAGAGCTGTGCATTCAATGAGAGGCAGTGGGAGATAGTGGAGAGACATCTGGCCTTGGAGGTAGGAAGACCAGGGTTCAAGTCCTGCCTTCCCTGGGCTAGGTGCTTCATCTCTCAGGATGACAGGCTATTCTCTGAAACTAACTAGAAATAGCTTGAGTCTGTGTAGGGGTTTTGTTTTCCACAGCAGCTAAGTCCAGGTCATTGACATATCAATCCAACCCAACCCAACAAGCATTTATTAGAGACCTCATATGCACCGGGCAGTGTGCTAGGTACTGAGGATAAAATGGTGAGTCACACTATAGGAAATTCCATTCTGGGAAGAGGGAATCTGCAAACAACATGTAAACAAATCTATTAGGACAAGGAAAGCCGAGGAGGGAAAGACTGTCCTAATCAGGGGCATCGGGATGTTTGGAGGCCACTCAGAACTGTTCACTGAGGAAGAGAAGGTTTCTACGGAGCCCAACTCCCCCTGACCTCCCTAGCTGAATTTCCTGTCAGCCTTTATAGCCCTAGCCCCTCCCATTGCAATGGAGGAAACAACATTAATAAGTCTACAAGACGCATGTAGAGGAGAAGAACAGTAATCCTTGAGGGGAAAGTACTACCAGCTAAGTGGATTGGAAAGGCCTCTAAAGAGGGTGGTGTTTGAGCTGAGCCTTGAAGGAAGGCAGGGAATCCAGCAGGCAGAGGCAAAGAAGTATGAGTAAACTATGTTAGGTAAAACCAACTCAAGGGGGTTTTAGCAATTCTTGTGAAGTTGTGGGTAATATGTATGTGTTTGTGTGTATGTATATGTGTGTATGCATGTATATGAACATATAGATATGATAGGCTCTAGGGTCTCTCTCAGCTCAAAATAAATGATCTATGGTCCCATAATCCCTTGATTCTAAGATGTTCAAAACAATGGGGCTTTGTATAAATTAACATAATGCCAGAAAACACAGATCCAGGTTATAGAAAATAGAGACAAGGACACGTAGCCACTCTACATTCAATTAGCCAGTGGTTCTTCCACTTTTCTTTCTGTGTAACAGAGGGCAACTCACTCAACTTCCCTGAGACTCAGTTTCCTCATCTGTAAAATTAAATAAAAATACACTGCCTACTAAATGGAACTATTGGAGACAAAGTGCTTGGTGATCCTTAAACCATGATAGAAATGGAGGTGATCATGATTTTAATGAGAAGAGGTGACCCCCTTCAGCTCCCCTCTTCCTCATCTCTCATGTGAACTCCACTCCAGAAACGTTTTTCCCCATAGATACCTTGCAAAGAGTATGTGTGTTTGTTAAATGGAACAATAGAGAGTGACTGATAAAATGTAAAAAAAAAAATAGTAGGAAGAGGCCAAGCTGTAAAGAGTCTTAAAAGTCTGTATTATATTTATATTTTGTCTTGGAGGTAATAGGGAGCCACAGTAGTTTCATGAGCAGGGATCTCAATAAATCTGCCCTTTAAAGAAATCAATTTGGCAGCTGTGTGCATAATGGATTGAAGAGAGGACAAGCTCCAGGCAGGAAGTCAATTAGAAATTTATATCAGTAATTCAGGTGCGAGGAGGTAAGGATCGGATATAGGGTTCTGTGAATAGATAGAAGGGTACACGCCTGTGTCATGTGTTAAGAAAAGATTCTTCCTTCAAGCAATTACATGCAGGTCTAAGCACTGCAGTGAATCAGGTCATGCAGTACTCATACAGTCACAACACCTGGGTTTCGTTCCAGGCATAGCAATGAAACGACTATTTAATTTTAAATCTTAAACCAGCTTCATCACCTCTCTTTGAATCCTTTGCCACATTTATAAAAGAAAGGGCTTGGATGATATATACCAGAGGTGTGAAGTACATTGTAAAAGTTTTACAATTAACTCTCTCTCTCTCTCTCTCTCTCTCTCTCTCTCTCTCTCTCTCTCTCTCTCTCTATATATATATATATATATATGTGTGTGTGTGTGTGTGTGTGTGTGTGTGTGTACATGATTTTTTTTAAACATTTGATTTTAAAATTTTGAATTCCAGATTCTTTCCCTTCCTCCCTCATCACCCACCCTTACTGGGAAGATAGGCAATTCAATATAGGTTGTATATATGTAGCTACACAAAACATTTCCATAGTGGATATATTGTGAAAGATTGACTATATTTCCCTCCATCCTATTCAACCCCCACTAGTTCTATTCTCTACTTCAACCCTGTAACTTTTCAAAAGTGTGTTTTTCTAACTTGCTCCCCCCCAGCCTGCCCTCCCTTCCATCATCCCCGCTCTCATCCTCTTCCCTGCTACTCTCCTGTAGGGTGAGATACCCTATTTAGTGTGTATTTCATTCCCTCTTTAAGCCACATTCAGTGAGAGTAAGTTTGACTCATTCCCTTTTGCCTTCCTGTTCTTCCCCTCCATTGTAACAATTTTCCTTTGCCTCTTCTATATGAGATCATTTACCCCATTCTGTCTTTCTCCATCTCCTCTCATTATATTCCTCTCTCACCTCTCAATTTCACCTTTTAAGTATCATCCCTTCCCATTCAGTTGGTTCTGTGCCCTATGTCTATGGATAACTGTACACATATATACACACATTCACATATGTATTCATATACCATTATACCCTCCTATATAGACATATATATAATGTATGTATACACACACACATATATATAGATATAGATATAGATATATTTCTATTCCCTTCAGCTATTCTCATACTGAGAAAAGTTTCATAAGTTACACTTATCATTTTTCCATGTAGGAATGTAAATAGTTCAACTTTGATAGATTCCTTATGATTTCTTTTCCCTGTTTAACTTCTCATGCTTCTCTAGCTTCTTGTATCTGAATGTCAAACTTTCTATTAAACTCTGGTTTTTTTCATCAAGAATGCTTGAAAGTCCTATATTTCACTGAATGACCATATTTTCCCCTGAAACATGATACTCATTTTTGATGGGCAGGTGATTCTTAGTTTTAATCCCAGCTCCTTTGACCTCCGGAATATCACATTCCAAGCCTTTCAATCTCTCAGTGTAGAAGCTGCCAGATCCTGGGTTATCCTGATTGTGTTTCGACAATATTCAAATTGTTTCTTCCTGGCTGCTTGTAATATTCTCTCCTTGATCTGGGAATTTCAGAACCTGGCTATAATATTCCAGGAGTTTTTTTTTTTTATCTTTTTCAAGAGATGATTGGTGGATTCTTTCAAGCTCTATTGTGTCCTCTTGTTCTAAAACATCAGGACAATTTTCCTTGAGAATTTCTTGAAGGATGACTTCTAGGTTCTTTTTTCAATCATGACTTTCAGGTATTTTTAAATTATCTCTCCTGGATCTATTTTCCAGGTCAGTGGTTTTTCCCATGAGATATTTCACATTGCCTTCTATTTTTTTTCATTTGTTTGGATCTGTTTAATAGTATCTTGATTTCTCATAAAAAACACTAGCTTCCATTTGCTCCAATTTAATTCTGAAGGAATGATTCTCTTCAGTGAGCTTTTGAAATTCTTTTTCCATCTGGCAAATTTGGCTTTTTAAGGCATTCTTCTCCTTGTTCCCTTTTTGAGCCTTTTTTGCCATTTGAGTTAGTCTATTTTTTAAGGTGTTATTTTCTTGTCAGGTTGTTGACTCTCTTTTCATGATTTTCTTGCATCATTCTCATTTCTCTTCCCAATTTTTCCTCCGCTTCTCTTATTTGGTTTTCAAAATCCTTTTTAAGCTCCTCTATGGCCTACAACTAGCTCACATTTTTCTTCGAATCTTTTGGTGCAGGAGTTCTGACTTTGCTGTCTTCCTCCTGTTCCATGCTTTGATCCTTTTTGTCTCCAAAAAAGGAATCTAAAGTTGTATTGCTGTGCTTGCTTTGCTTACTTTGCTTGCTCATGTTATCACTCAATTACTTGACTTTTGATCTTTTTGCCATAGTAGAACTCTGCTTCAGAGAGGAGAGCCTTGTCCCAAATTTCTGGGGTTTTCACAGATGCCAGAGCTATTAGTTGGGTGCCCTCTCAGAAGCCTCCACTGGCTCTGGCACCTGGTTACACACCCCAGGACCTCCACCCAGGACAGCTATCCACATCCAAGCAGGTTGAAGCAAGAGAGAATACTCCTCAGACTGGTCACTTGGTCCCCCTATGATATGAAGGCCAGGAACTCTGAAGCAGCCCTGCAGTGGCGGCTGCACAGGCTGTGCCTCAGCCACTTCTCCCTCCAGGGGCAGAGGCTGTACCACAATCCTGAACCCCCTGTTCCCAAAGTCCACTGACCTGTCACTTTGTCTTTTGCATTTATGGGTTGATAAATCTGGAAACCACCACAACAACTGGTGATCCACTCTCCCAAAGTCCGCTCCAGTGTCGGGGCCACTCTGAGGCTAAAACTGTGAGCTCCCACGGGGCTGGGCTCTGCTCCCAGTGTGCTGCAATGGACCCTTCCTGTCCACCTGACAGGCTGCCTTCAGCAGGAGGTTTCTCTCTGTCATTTTGTGGGTTCTGTAGTGCTAAAGTTTGTTTAGAGTCATTTTTATAGGTATTTGAGGTGATTATGGGAGAAGCACAGGGATTTTTCCTGCTTCTATGCCACCATCTTGGTTCTTAATTTTTTAAGAAATATTTTATTTCATTAAAGATTTCTGAATTATATGTAAAAAAATTTAACAATCATTTTTCAAACTTTTGAGCTCCAAATTCTCTCCCTTCCCTCATGCCCTACCTCCTTGAAAAGGCCAGTACTTTGACTTTGATTATACATGTGAGGTCATGCAAAACATATTTCCACATTGACATGATACAAAAGAAAACAATAAAAATAAATAGAGTACTAAAAAGCTGCTCCAAACTGTATTCTGAATCCATCAATTCTCTCTCTGGAGGTAGATAGCATTTTTCATCATAGTCCTTTGGAACTCCCTTGGTCAGAGTAGCTCACTCTTTACAGTTGATCATTAAAATATTGCTGTAATTGTGTACAATGTTTTCTCACTGTGTGCAATGGTTCTGCTCACTTCACTTTACATGAGCTCATATAAATCTTCCCAGGTTATTCTGAAACCATCCTGCTTCTTGTTTCTTATAGCACAATAGTATTCCATGACAATCAGATCCCATAACCTGTTTAGTCATTCCCATATGATGGGCAACCCCTCAATTTCCAATACTTTTCACCATGTAAAGAGCTGTTATAAATATTTTTATATAAGTAGGTCCTTTCCCCTTTTCTTTGATCTATTTGGGATACCAATTTAGTACAGATAATGTTGGATCATAGTGTATACACAGTTTTTGAGCCCTTTGGGGGTAGTTCTAAAGTTTTCTACAAAATGTTTGGACTAGTTCACAACTCCACCAAAAATAAATGTTTCCCCATTTTTCTGTATTTTCTCCAGTATTTGACATTTTTATTTTCTGTCATGTTAGACATTCTGATATGTATGAGATGGCATCTCAGAGTTGTTTTAATTTGCATTTCTCTAATCAATACTGATTTAGAGAATTTTTACGTGACTATGTATAGCTTTGATTTCTTCTTCCAAAAACTGCCTGTTCATATCCTTTGACCATTTATCAACTGGGGAAAGGCTCTTATTTTTGTGAATTTAACTCCATTCACTACATATTTGAGAAATTAGACCTTTATTAGAGAAAGTTGTAGCAAAAGTTTTCCCCAGTTTCTCGCTTTCCTTCTAATTTTGGCTGTGTTAGTTTTATTTAGTTTTTTTTTTGTTTGTTTTTAGTTTTAGTTAGTTTTGCAAAAGCTTTTTACTTCTATGTAATCAAAATTACCTATTTTATTTCCCATAATATCCTTTATCTTTTCTTTGGTCATAAATTCTTCTCTTATTCATAGATCTGACATTCTTCCATGCTTCCCTAAGTTACTTATGATATCATCCTTTATGTCTAAATCATTATTAATTTTTACTTTATCTTGGCATATGGTGAAGGATGTTGGTCTGTGCCTAGTTTCTGCCAAACTGCCTTCTATATTTTCCTGCACGTTTTGTCAAGTGTTAATTTTTTACCCCAAAAACTTGGATATTTGGATTTTTCGAATGCTAGATTGCTATAGATTTTAGTACTCTATATTGTGTTACTAATTTATTCCAATGATCTACCATTTATTTTTTAGCCAGTATTAGATTGTTTTGACAATTACCACTATAACAGTTTGAAATGTGAAACCACTAGACTGCATTGACATTTTTATTGATTTCTTTCATATTCTAGACCTTTTGTTTTTCCACATGAATTTTGTTACTATATTTTCTAGCTCTATGAAATAATTCTTTGGTAATTTGATTGATTTGGAAGGAAATAAGTAAATTAACTTAAGTAGAATGGTCATTTTTATTGTATTTGTCAGGTCTATTCATAAGCAATTAATATTTCTCTAATTATTTAGATCTGTCTTTATTTTTGTGAAAATGTTTTGAAATTGCGGTTATATAATTCCTGGGTTTGTCTTGGCAGGTAGACTCTCAAGTATTTTATATTGTCCACTGTTATTTTGAATGGAAATTCTCTTTTTCTCTTTCAATTGGGTTTTGTTGGTAGCATAGAGAAATGCTTCCAATTTTGTGGATTTATTTCATGTCCTACAACTTTGCCGACATTGTTAATAGGTTCAAGTAGTGTTTTACCTGATTCTCTAGGGTTCTGTAAGTATATCATCTGCAAAATGTGGTAGTTTTGTTTCCTTGTTGCTTATTTTCATTCCTCTGATTTCTTTTTCTTGTCTTATTCCTATATCTAGCATTTCTTGTGCAATGTTGAATAATAGCGATGATAATGGACATCCTTGATTCATTCCTGATCATATTGGAAAGGCTTCAGGTTAATCCTCATTACAGATAATGCTTGTTTTTGGTTTTAGATAGATACTACTTATTTTAAGAAAAACTTTATAAATTCCCATGCTTTCTCTTGTCTTGAATAGAAAATGAGAGTTGTATTTTGTCAAAGGCTTTTGCTGTATCTATTGGTATAGTGATATGATTCTTGTTGCTATCATTAATGATAGGGTCAATTAAGCTGATAGTTTTCCTACTATTGAACCAGCTCTGCAGTCCTGCTATAAATTCCAGCTGGGCATAGTGTATGAACTTTGTGACATATTGCTGTAATTTCCTTGCTAGTATTTTATTTAAAGTTTTTGCATCAGCATTCATTAAGTAAATTGGTCTGTAGTTTTCTTTTTCTGCTTTTGCTTTTCCTGGTTTTGTTACCAGCACCATATTTGTGTCATAAAAAGAATTTGGTAAGACTGCTTCTTTAGCTATTTTTTCAAATACTTAGTATGGTATTAGTATTAATTTTTCCTTAAATGTTTGGTAGATTTCACTTGTAGATCCATCTTGTCCTGGGAAATTTCTTAGGGAGCTCATTGATGGCATGTTCATTATGCTTTTTTTTTTTTTACAAGATGGGGCTATTTAAGCATTCTGTTTCTCTTCTGGCATTTTATACTTTTGTAAATGTTTACCCATTTTACTTAGATTGTTAGTTTTACTGGCATATAATTGGCCAAAATAACTACAATAATTGCTTTAATTTCATCTTCACAGGTTGTATATTCACCCTTTTCATTTTTGATACTGGTAATTTGTTTTTTCTTCTTTCTTTTAAAAATCAAATTAACCAATGCTTTATTTTATTGGGTTGTTTTTCATAAAACCAATTCCTACTTTTATTTATTAGTTAAATTGGGATACAATTACTACAAATTTTATTAATCTCTTTTTTGTTTTCAGGATTTTCAATTTTCTGTTTGAAACTTCAGCCCCTTCCTTTTAATTCTGTGTGTATATCTGTTTTGAGTGTTTTAAAAACAAAACAAAACAAAAACCAAAACAAAAAAAACACATATTTTTGGATTCTGGTTTCTAATCCATTTTGCTAGCTGCTTTCATTTTATAGGTGAGCTCATCCCATTCACATATATGGTTTTTGTTCGTTTTTTTTTTTATTTTTGGAGGGGGGAAGGCAGGACAATTGGGGTTAAGTGACTTGCCCAAGGTAACATGGCTAGTAAGTGTGGCAAGCATTTGAGATCACATTTGAACTCAGGTCCTCCTGACTCCAGGTCCAATGCTCTATTCACTGTACCATCTGGCCACCCCACATGTATAGTAATAATTGCTAACTGAATTTTCATTTATCCTATTTATCCTTCTCCCTCTCTCTCTCTCTGTCTCTCTGTCTCTGTCTGTCTCTGTCTCTCTGTCTCTCTCTCTGTCTCTCTCTGTCTCTCTCTCTCTGTCTCTCTGTCTCTCTCTGTCTCTCTCTCTGTCTCTTTCTCTCTCCCTCTCTCTGTCTCT
>NW_027185761.1:61878019-61895681 GCF_028583685.1 Petaurus breviceps papuanus | reverse complement strand
TCTCTCTCTCTCTCTCTGTCTCTCTCTCTGTCTCTCTCTCTCTCTCCTTATCCTGTCCCTCCTCTCAAGTCTGTTTTGTTTCTGACCACTGCCTCCATTAATAGGCTCTCCCTTTTACCACCCCCCTCCCTTTCTCTCATCGCCTTCCTCTCCTACTTCCATATAAAGTAAGATAGATTTCTCTTACCAATTGAGTATGTATTAATATATTTTCCCTTTTTGAACCCATTTGAATATGAGTGAGGTTCAGGTTCCCCTACACTGTAAAAGCTCATCCTTGTGTGTCTCTTCTATGTGATTAATTTTCCCCATTCTTCCTCTTCCCCCCATCTCCCAGGGCAACACTTTTTCTCATCTATTCATTTTTTTTTACATCATCCCAAAATAATCTATTCATTACTACTCTCTCTCTCTGTATATATGTATATATATATAATATGTGTGTGTATATATGTGTGTATATATATATATAATCCTTCTAATTGCCCTAATAATAAAGTTCTTAGAAGATGCACATATCATCTTCCTATATAGAAAAGTACACAGTTTAGCCTTATTGAGTCCCTTATGATTTCTCTTTCATGTTTACCTTTTCATGCTTCTCTTGAGTCTTGTATTTGAAAATCAAATATTCTTTTCATCAGGAATGCTTAAAAGTTCTCTATTTCATTAAATATCCTTAAAGGATATTTAATTTTTTTCCCCTTAAAGGATTATACTCAGTTTTGCTGGGCAGCTTTAATCTTGGTTGTAATGCCAGCTCTTCTTTCTTCTGGAATATCGTATTCCAAGCCCTCTACTCATTTAATGTGGTAGCTGCTAAAATTTTTTTGTGTTCTTGACTATGTGTACACAGTATTTAAATGGCTTCTTTCTTGTTCTTTGAAGTATTTTCTCTTTGACCTGGGAGCTATGGAATTTGACTGTATTATTCCTGGGAGTTTTCATTTTGAGATTTCATTCAGGGGGTGATCAATGTATTCTTTCAATTTCTATTTCTAGAATATTTGAACAGTTTTGTTGACAATTTCTTGAAATCTGATGTCAAAACTCTTTCTCTGATCACAGCTTTCAGGTAAACCAATAATTCTTTTTTTAATTCTTTTTAGTTTATATCATTCCTTTCCACAAGATTTTGAGTTACAAATTTTCTTCCCATTTTTACCCTAACAACCACCCCAAAATAGAGATCTCACTGAATATCCCCTCCCCTAATCTGCTCTACACCATGTCTTCCATCATCCCCCTTCTGACTTTCCAGTAGGGCAGGGTGGATCTCTATGCCCCAGTGCCTGTATATCTTATTTCCTAGTTGCACGCAAAGTAATAATAATAACTGTGTGTGTATTTAAACATTTGATTTTAAAACTTTGAATTCCAGATTCTTTCCCTTCCTCCCTTTCATCCAACCTTACTGGGAAGATAAGCAGTTTAATATAGGTTATACATGTGAAGCTACATAAAACCATAGTGGATATATTGTGAAAGACTGACTATATTTCCCTACATTCTATCCCACCTCCCCCCCACTTGTTCTATTCTCTACTTTGATCCTGTCCCTTTTCAAAAGTGGGTGCTTCCAACTTCCCTCTCCCCCAGCCTGCCCTCCCTTCCATCATCCCCCTTTTCATCCCTTTCCCCCCACTCTCCTATAGGGTGAGATACCCTATATAGTAGGTATGTCATTACCTCCTGAAGCCCAATTCAATGAAAATAAGGTTGACTCATTCCATTTTGCCTTTCTGTTCTTCCCCTCCATTGTGACAGCTTTCCCTTGCCTCTTCTATATGAGATAATTTACCCCATTCTGTCTCTCCCCATCTCCTCTCATTATATTTCTCTCTCACCTCTAAATGTCACCTTTTAACTATCATCCCTTCCTATTCGATTGGTCCTGTGCCTTCTGTCTATGTATACCTGTACACATATATACACACAATCACATATGTATTCATAAGCCCATATACCCTCCTATATATGTGTGTGTGTATGTATACACACACGTGTGTATATATATATGTGTGTATATACATATGTACACACACACATTTCTATTCCCTTCAACTATTCTCATACTGAAAAAAGTTTCAAAAGTTACAATTATCATTTTTCCATGTAGGAATGTAAATACTTCAACTTTGATAAGTTCCTTATCATTTCATTTCCCTGTTTAACTTCTAATGCTTCTCTAGCTTCTTGTATCTGAATGTCAAATTTTCTATTCAACTCTGGTTTTTCATCAAGAATGCTTGAAAGTCCTCTATTCCACTGAATGACCATATTTTCCCCTGAAACATGATACTCAGTTTTGCTGGGTAGGTGATTCTTGGTTTTAATCCCAGCTCCTTTTACCTCCAGAATATCATATTCCAAGCCCTTCCATCCCTCAATGTAGAAGCTGCCAGATCCTGTGTTATCCTGATTGTGTTTCCATAATATTGAAATTGTTTCTTCCTTGCTGCTTGTAATATTTTCTCCTTGATCAGGGAACTCCAGAACCTGGCTATAATATTCCTAGGAGTTTTATTTTTGGAATCTTTTTCAAGAGGTGATAGGTGGATTCTTTCAACCTCTATTTTGCCCTCTTGTTCTAAAACATCAGGGCCATTTTCCTTGAGAATTTCTTGAAGGATAACTTCTAGGTTCTTTATTTGATGATGACTTTCAGGTAGTCCAATAATTTTTAAATTCTCTCTCCTGGATCTATATTCCAGGTCAGTGGTTTTTTATTCCCAATGAGATAGTTCATATTGCCTTCTATTTTTATTTGTTTGGATCTATTTAATGCTATCTTGATTTCTCATAAAGTCACTAGCTTCCATTTGCTCCAATTTAATTCTGAAGGAATGATTCTCTTCAGTGAGCATTTGAGATTCTTTTTCAATCTGATAAATTCGGCTTTTTAAGAAATTTTTCGCCTCATTGCCTTTTTGAGCCTCTTTTGCCATCTGAGTTAGTCCATTTTTTAAGGTGTTATTTTCTTCAGTCAGGTTGTTGACTCTCTTTTCATAATTTTCTTCCATTGTTCTCATTTCTCTTCCCAACTTTTCTTCCACATCTCTTATATGGTTTTCAAAATCCTTTTAAAGCTCCTCTATGGCCTACAAATAGCTCACATTTTTCTTGGAAGTTTTTGGTGCAGGAGTTCTGACTTGGTTGTCTTCCTCCTGTTCCATGCTTTGATCCTTTTTGTCTCCAAAAAAGGAATCTAAAGTTTGACTGCTGTGTTTGCTTTGCTTCCTTTCCTTGCTCATGTTGCCACTCAATTACTTGACTTTTGAGCCTTTTGCCACAGTAGAACTCTGCTACCAGAAAGGGGAGCTTTACCCCAATAGCTGTTTTTTCTCAGTTGCTGGAGCTATTAGTTGGGTGCCCTCTCTGAAGCCTCAACATGCCCTGGCAAGCTGGTCGCACACCCCAGAACCTCCACCGTAGAGAGTGATCCAGATCCAAGCAAGTTAGAGCAAGAGCAATTAGCCCTCAGACTTTTCACTTGGTCCCCCTACAATCTGCAGACCAGAATCTCTGAAACAGCATGGCTGTAGAGCCTCAGCTGCTTCTGGCCCTTGGGGCAAAGGCCAGATAGCACTCCCAAACTCCCTGTTTCACATAGTCTATACTGTCCTCTCACTTTATCTTTGGCATCTATGGGTTGATAATTCTGGAAACCACCACAGTTGCTGGTGATCTGAAGTCCCTCCAGCCGGGAGCTGGTCAGGCCACTCTGAGGCTAAAACCTCTGGCTCCTGTGTGGCTGGTCTAGGCTCCCAGAGTGCTGCACTGGCCCCTTCCTGACAGCCTGCTGGGCTGTCTTTAGTGGGAGGTTGGTTTCTCTCTGTCATTTTGTGAGTTCCGTAGCTCCAAAGTTTGTCTAGATTCATTTTTGACATGAATTGGAGGAGGTGGGAGCTGGAGCCATGGCATATCCTGGTTCTGCTCTGCCATCTTGACTCTGCCCCTAAACCAATAATTTTTAAAGTATCTCTCCTTGATCTATATGCCAGGTCAGTTGTTTTTCTAATGAGATTCTTTATATTTTCTTCTTTTCTCAATCTTTGGATTTTGTTTTCTTTCCTGATTTCTCATGGAGTCTTTAGCTTTCATTTGCCCAATTGTAGCTTTTAAGGAATTATTTTCTTCAATGAGATTTTGTACCTCTTTTTTTCCATTTGACCAATTCTGATTTTTAAGGTATTGTTTATTCAGCATTGTCGTGCTTATTTTACTAAGCTGACAACTGTCTTTTTTATAATTTTCTTCCCTTGCTAACATTTATTTATTTAATTTCCCCCCACCACTCTTATTTGATTTTGGAAAAAAATTTTAGCTCTTCCAGCATTCTTGTTGGGTTTGTGTCCAATTCACATTTTTACATTGAACCTTTGTTTATAGCTGTTTTGGTTTCATTGTCTTATTCTAAATTTGTGTCTTTATCTTCCTTGTCACCAGTTTTTATGGTCAAGTTCTTTTATTGTTGTTGTTTGATCACTTTTCCACTCAATGTCTTGATTTGGAGCTTTATGTTCATGTTGGGCTCTATTCAGAGTGAGATTTGGGGGAGGGGCTCTGTCTCAAGCTTAAGGCTTTTTCACACTACTGTTTTCAGAGCTAATTCTGGGGGTTTGGAAGGTTTTTTTTCATGTTTCCAACGTATTGTGATATGGGGAGAGGTGTGATCGCTGTTTTTTTGTTTTGTGTTCTGGTCCTTACTCAGGAAGGGCCCTTAATCTTTTGGGATTACAATCACTACTGCTTCTCAGGACCCTAGAAATAATACTATTTTTCTGATTCTCTGATCCCTTGTGACTGGAGGCCAAAGTACCCCTCAGGGCTTCTACATCCTGTTTTTATTTCTAAAATGAACATATGTAATTTAAATAAAATTTAATCTGTACTTCCTCAAAAACTGCATTTAGAAAATGTCATTGATATGTAATCTTTTGAGATGTTTGCTATAACTACTAATAAAGGTCATAAAATTGGGGGGGGTGGAGTGCCTACCATACTATAGAGTCTTTTTTTTAATTTCAGTTTTAGTTCATGGAGTAAACCAAGCATTTCCATAATGTAGTATAATAAAAACAATGATTGTATGTGAAACTGCAGATCTATTATGAACAACTTACTATTCCTTTCAAATATACATTAAAATTATCATAATATTTTTTTATTTCTTTTTTTTTCTCTCCTCCCCCATCCCTGCCCTAGAGATGCCTACCATTAGACCCAAATGGGCACATATGTGTAAAATTGCTCTATACATCCTTCTTTTTGCCAGTTCTTTCTCTGGATGCAGATAGCATTTTTCCTGACATGTCTTTGATAGTTAATTTGGGTATCAATAATACACAAAATAACTTACTCGCTCAAAGTCCTTCTTCAACAGTGTTGTTGTTACTGTATACAATATTCTGATTCTGTTAACTTCACTAGCTTCAGTTCATGTAAGACTTCCTAGGATTTTCTTCAAGAATCCTGCTCATCATTTCTTATAGCACAATAGTTTTCCATCACAATCACATACCACAACTTGTTCAGCCATTCCCCAATTGATGGACATCCCTGCAATTTCCACTTCTTTGTCACCACAAAGAGAGCTGCTAGAAACATTTCAGAACACTTCTAGTCCCTCTTGACCAAAAGTGCTCCCTCCACCCTTGCACAGTGACCCCAAAGCTGGAATAGTCCATGAAGTTGTTCGATAGTTGCCCTCAGGGCTTCCACTCCAGCTTGACTGGCAGTATTCTTCTCTGTGCTTGAATTATGACCCAGAAGTGGATATAGGTAAGGGGGTTGCCAAGCAGAGTCTGGCCCTGTGTCCAGTGGGAGCACAGAGTTACTGTGTAATCTCTTTTCCAGTAGTGGCCAGGCTCCCTTATCATCTCTGGCCTGGGAGTTCCCACAGCTACTGCTGCTTCTGATTCCACCACCTAATCCTGTTGCTGGTGTCTCATCCACATGGACTTTGAATCAGCCTCCTCCCCCATGTCACAGGTTTCTCTTTCCAACCCCGAATGTTGTCTTCTCTAGCAGTGGTACAGTGGATAGAGCACCAGGCCTGAAATCAGGAAGACTCATCTTTCTGAGTTCAAATCTGACCTCAGGTACTAACTAATGGTATGACCCTTGGTTGTCACTGAAGGTTTTAGGGCAGCGAGGTGGCAAAGTGGATTGAGTGCTGGGCCTAGAGTCAGGAATACTTTTCCTTAGTTCAAATATGACCTCAGATACATATTAGCTGCATGACCCTGGGCATGTCACTTAATCCTTTTTTCCTCAGTTTCCTTACCTGTGATATCAGCTGGAGAAGGAAACAGCAAACCACTGTAGTATTTCTGCCAAGAAAACCCCAAATGGGGTTACAGAGAGTCAAACATGACTGAAAAAAATGACTGAACACAAGATAGAATAAATGATAGATAGAATAGATGGGTGAGTAAGGAGATAGATAAATAGGTGATAGATAGATAGACAATCTCACTCCCTAGCATTATGCCCCCTATTGGCAAAATAACAGCACCAAATCAAATGCCTATTCTTTTTTTTTTTCTTTTTGGAGAGGGGAAGGTAGGGCAATTGGGGTTAAGTGACTTGCCCAAGGTCACATGGTTAGTTTTGTGTTAACTGTCAAAGGGCAGATTTGAACTTGGGTCTTCCTGACTCCAGGGCCAGTGCTCTATTCACTGCACCACCTAGCCACCCCCAAATCCCTCTTCTTTGCCCCACCTGTGTCTAGTTTGGAAAGGCCCAAGCTCTCTACCTTGTTCATGACTAATTTCTGGTCAGGGGTCTATCCCAACAGGTGACCCCAAACAGAGTGGGAGAGTTAGACAGAGGCTAATAGAGCCAGCAGCAGGGCACTGCTGAACAGACTACCAGGAAGCAAAGGGGCTCTAAGTTCTCTCTGCTTATTCACAGAGCACCGTACAGAACATGGAGATTTGGAGAACAGTATGTCAGAGTTTCCGGGAGCACTCTGAGGAGATTGGACATCACCTTATGAAGCAACAAGCATATGTCCTCAGTGATCTGTCAGAGGAAGGGAGGTAATGTTGGCTGCTCTCCATCAGTGGTGAAAGCAAGCCCTTGCCCACACACCCAAGCACCACCCTATGCCTCAGTTTTCTAATCTATAAAATGATGGAGTTGAACTTGACCTCTGAGGTCCCTTCTCATTCTAGCAAGACCTGTGATTCTGTCATCCTCATATCCAGAGAAGGAGCAGAACATAGGAAACCTGTTCCCTCCATCTGTGTTCTTGATTTCTAGGGAAGAATCAATAATAACTAATTGCTGAAGGTAGGAACTTTCTTAAGCTAGGATTGTTAAAGAGAAGAATTGGGAAGTGGGGTAGGATTAATGGGAACACAACTTTTATGGCTTTATGGAATTGTAGAATATATGAAGATCTGCCTTGTATATGGTACATGGATAGGTAGTAGACAGACATGAAATATAGATGATAGATAGATAGACAGACAGACAGATAGATAGATAGATAGATAGATAGATAGATAGATAGATAGATGAGACAGAAATAGATATATGAAAGACAGAATTTACTAAATGCTTGCTATGTATATGTATGGTAGGCATGAATATACAGACAAGAAAGACAGCCACTGCCCTCCAAGAACTTACAGTCCAATGAGGGATAACTAACCCATAAAGGGCTGCTAGAATGAGTGTGGCATGAAGGTGGCCAAGAAGCATCATAGAGACCTGACTCCAGACTAGATGAGGTGAAGACCTGGGGAGCCAAAAGTTGATTTCCAAGTTTCATTGGGGGAAGGAGGGTGGGAGGGTTGTGGTAGAGATGAGGATTTTGGCTGACATGAAGGTTGCCTGTTATATAGACATTTATTTTAAATACAAGTGACCTTCTAAGATTTTAATGAAAGATAAAGAAGTTGAGTGGACATTTCTAGAAGGGAATGAATAGAATGGGGGAAGGGGATGAGGAAAAAGCCAAAAAAGCAAGAATACAGACATGACACTGAGAGAGAGGCAGTGTAGTTGAATATATAGAAGACTCATTTGGAATCAGGAGGACATGGATTCAAGTCCTGCCTCTGACACAGTGCTGGTTATCTCAGTGTCACCAAGCAACTCTACTGTGAGCTACACTCATTTGTGGATTTGCAGCAGTGGGGAGAATTTCCACACTGGAACTTCCCTATGGGGATAAAATCATCAGTGTGGACCATAAAACATGACAATGTCCCCATAGATGAAGAGAATGTCTTAAGTAATTTCAAAGGACTGAGCTGAGTTGGTTTCAGGAGAAGGAAGATGGAGGAAAAACTTCCTCTTAGAGGATGCTGTATATGCTGCTGTTCTTTTATTCACCCGCAGGGAGGAGGTGAGGCAGCTCCATGATCTACGTCAAGACCTGCATCACCAGGTGGCGGAGTTAGAATTCCAGCTCAGTGACCGGGCTCGGCAGATTCAGGAAGGGATGCTCTTGGTAGGGGACATTGGTCACCACTTCCATGATGCATTAAGATTTGTCTCCTGGCTCAGGGGCTAACTCTGCCAAGGCTGTGTGACTCTGGGCAAGCACCAACCTCTCAGGGCAGTGGGCAGCAGGGTCACACTCAAATAGAAGTGGGAGTCACTAAACTGTACATCAGGATCCCTGCAGGTGGCACATTGATTTAGAAAATCACATACTAACATTCTCCATGTTCTATTGTAATTTTATTTCTTTTGCTAAATATTTCCCAAATATATACTCTGGTTCTGGCTGCACTTGACACCTCTGCTCTAGGCAATTCTCTAATATTCTCCCTTCCATAGAAGGTGCCAATCTATATTGGCAAAGGGAATTTCCTCTGGAGTTTCCTGTATAAATGAAATTACAAGTTGAATCCTTATTCCCTTCCTCCTACATTACATGTCATAATTTGAATTTGGCTACAAAACAGAGCTTTGGGATTCCAGAGTTTGATGAGGTGATTTCATCTTGTTTTGTATGGTAACAATGAGCAGACCTGTTTGCATGGAACTTAGAACAAATGATAAGAAAGACCATGAAACCAGTCTAGAAAGATGGGTTGGAAAGGCTTAGCATGCCACTAGGAAAGTTCACATTATGGAGCCACTGAAGGTTCTTGAGCAAGGGAGTACTCAAGCTGTTATCTAGAACTATTGTTACCTTACTTCTTTTTCTGCTCTTTTCTCTCAAGCAGTTTGACCAACTCTTAGAGGAACAATCCCAGCTCTGTTCAGAACTGGGCCTCACCAACTGGGGAGAAGGAAGAGAGTCAACTTTCCACACTGATTCAGATATTCACAAGACTGTATCCTCCAGGACTCCACTCCCAGAACGGACCAGGGAATGTGCCCTCACTCCCCCCTCCTCAGCAGACAGCCCTGAGATGGCCCTCCCATCCCCAATTTTAGCAGAGCCAGGCCTTGCCTCTTCAACAGCCTCCTGGGATCAGCATGTGAACAGTGAAGAAAAAAGGAGCTTCAGCCAGAGCCGAATGGACCTGAAAGGCTTTTTGGGCAAAGTAAGGCTGTATTTCACTATCACTGAAGAAATGGTATTTCAATCGGTATTATTTCTGTGTCTTAGTTTTCTCATATGTGTAAGAAGAGGGGTAGATATGGTTGGCTCTAGGGTCCCTTTCAGCTCAAAATGATCTATGGTCCCCTAATCCAATGATTCAATGATGTTCGTTGGGCAGGGTGTTGTAGTGGACAGAGGGGTGGCCTTGGAGCTAGGAAGATCTAGGTTCAAGTCCCACCTAGGACATATCTATCCTTGCTGCATTTCCCTGAGCAAGATGAAGTAAAAAAGATGGTCTCAGCAGAAATGACATTGTATGGAGTAGTCAGGGAGTAAGAGACATAAAGTGGCCTGCCCAGGATGTGGCTAGTGAGTATATGAGGCAGGATTTGAACTCAGGCCTTCCCACAAATCTGACATATTGTCTGCTTTACTTCCTAGGTGCCTGTAATGTGCCAGGCACATAGGAAAATAAAGAAACAGAAGGAAATGCTGCTTCTGAAGAGCATGTTTAGTTGCTATGTAGGGCCCCAAGTCATGGCCATGTTGGTCCAAGAAGAGATGCACATTTTCCCTTCCTCAAATATTACTATAAAACCTTGTATTGCATGGTGTTGTTGCATCAAATAATTAGATTTGTTATTGTGTTACATATTTTTTTTATTTTTTGCTTTTTGGAGGGCAATTGGGGTTAAGTGACTTGCCCAAAGTCACACAGCTAGTAATAACGTCAAGTGTCTGAGGCCGAATTTGAATTCGGGTCCTCCTGACTCCAGGGCCGGGGCTGTATTCACTGTGCCACCTAGCCACCCCATGATAGTTTTTTTTAATTTTTACATATTTTTTATCCTTTTCCAGTGTATATCATTATATTTTTCCTTTCAAAACAATTTTCTATTTGGGATTATCAACATTCAGACCAACATGGAACCTACTTGACCCTCCTGGCAATGGGACATCCATAGAAGAACTTTGTCCCCAACGTGTCCCCTTAGAGTTAGTTGAGTGTATCTGCTGATTCATCAGCTTATGGAGCCCAGCCAGCAGACTTTCCCAAATCATCTATCCCCAGGGCTTCCTTGTGCTCTATCATAAAGTTGTTGTTTTCTTTCCCAGTTGAAGAAGACTTTCAAGAGCTCCTTTGGCAACGAACCAGCTGACGGACAAAACTGATGGAATGGCAGAGGAGAAAGAATGATGACTTGTTCAGTGTTTGGACAAGCCTCCCCCTCCACATCAGTTCCGAGGCTTCACTCTATTTCTAGAGATGGTGGGAACCTGGTAATATTGCCATGGGGGAATTCTTTCCTCTTCTGCCCCCAGGATCCACTTAAAAACAAGTTGTGTTAAAATGCTGTCCTTTAGTGGGGCTTGGGTGACCATGTTTTTCCAAGACCAACCGACTCTTCACTTCCAGCCTATGCAGATAAAAATGACTGATAACAAATAGAATGAAACTCTTTAGAACTGGGTTTCTCATAACACATGCAGGTCTTCTACCTCCTGGCTCCAACTAAGTCATTGAGATTAACAGACATGTACCTAATGATTGAAAGTTTTCAAAGAGCTTAGCAAACATTGTCTCTTTTAAGCCTCACAATAATCTTGCCAGGCACAAAGTACAAGTGTGACTAGCTCCATTTCACAGAAGAAGAAACTGAGAGCCAGAGATGTTAAGTGATTAGCCACAATTAAGTCTGATCAGAGGTGGGATTTGAAACTAGTCCTCTCCTAAATCCAAGGTCACTATTTTAGCCACAGCTCAGCAATGCCAGGTAGGGTAGATGGGCGTCAATCTCCATCTCCAGGGTAAAAGGGATCCAATAACCAATTAGATTTCCAACTTTTCCTTTGCCACAGAAGCTCAGACAAGGAAAGGGCTGTGTCTTTAGTGTTAAAATATATGCAGAGACCAAGGCTTAAGAAGAGATTACTAGTGACCTTAGAGAGAGTAGTTTCAGTTGACTGGTAGGGACAGAAGGTAGATTGTAAGAATTAAGAAGTAAATGGGAGGTGAGAAAGACAAGGCACTGATTTTTTTTGGGGGGGGCGCAGGGAGAAGGACATCTCTTTCCCCACTAGGGCTTTGGCTATTAAGGAAGGATAAATATAGGACAATATTTTTAAGGGTTGGTAGTTTCAAAAAAAGGTTTTAAAGGATGTGGACAGAGAGCTCAGAATATGCATAACTAACAGGAAAGGGCGGTGGATTAACAGAAATTAAGATGGGGGTTGCCGAGGAGGAGATTTTAAATGAAAACTGGAGAACACAGGAGAGGACAGGAGGGAAGAGCTCAAAAAGGCGCAGTGTTGGCAAGGGGAGAAGGGCCCCCTCTGTGATCAGGGCTGGAGCAAGAACAGAGAAGGTGGGGAAGTAGGGCTTGGGGTAGGAGAAGACGCTTGAAAACTCACCCTTTGTTGTCTCAATCCAAGGAGACCAAGGCGCTTTTCTGAGTGGGAAGGGGAAGGTGTTGGAACAGATTTGGGAATGGCTCCTGCAGACAGTGAACATGGCATTCTCAATTCAACACTTCGTTTGGCAGTGACCTGGACGTGAGTAAGTGTCTGTGAAGAGACTTTGGCTAAGTGGTGAAGATAGAGGGAGAGAAAGTCAAAGGGAGAGAGGTTGCTGAATGAGAGTGAGGAAGGGATCCTCTGGAGGGTGATTGAGCATCACCTTTGGAAGTCACCTTTGTTGGCTTCTGGGTGGGGCCCTAGTGTCCATCTAATCTAAACCCCTTTGTTTTACACGTGAGGAAAGTAAGGTCTAGAGAGCTGACAAAAGGTCCCCAAGGTCACACAGATAAATAACATCAGAAAGGGGCTTTGAATTCAAGCCCTTTGACTGGAAAGCCCATGTTCTTTTCACTGTAACATGATACCTCTATTAAAGGTGCATTTTTTTAAAAAAGGTTTTTATAAAAATCAGTATTTTTCTTTCAAATTTCAGGTAATAGGGGCAACTAGGTGTCACAGGGAGTACAGAACTGGTCCTGGAGTCAGGAGGACCTAAGTTCAAATCCAGCCTCAGACACTTGACAAGCTTATTAATTGTGTGACCTTGGGCAAGTCACTTAAACCCAATTACCTTGCTTTCCTCCCTCCAAAATTTTTTTTGGGGTAAAAAAATATTTTTTGACATTAAATCATCCCCAAAACACTTGTGTAGGTTGGGCAGATATTGGAAGCAGAGTTTAAATATTTGAAAGATCGTCATATGAAAATGTCATATACATTCTGCTATAAGAGGAGAGAACAAGAAGACAACAGAAGTCTCCAAGAGGCAGCCCTATATTCAACATTGCTTTTAATGCTTTGCAAGAATGTCTGATTATAGAAATGTACATTTCCAAATGTATCTAAGCTATTTGAGGATACTGGGGATTCCCTGCCTGTCACCACGGTTGCCTTGTTTAAAAACAACAAAAACTTGTTTAGCTTTGTTTCTCCTCAACACCATGGTTTTTGACAACAATCAGTTCTCTATTCCTGAATACATAAGCTGTGTTCATATAGTACATTGTGAATTAGAGGTGGATTCCTCTAAGCAAATTGTTGTGCATCTAGGCAGCCTAAAGGAGATCTTTTTTTTCCTTCTTGTTTGTACTCTACAAGATGTAGTTAGTGTCATGAAGAGAGAGCTGGTCAGGGAGACCTGCCTCTGATACAGGCAGGCTGTATGACCTGGGACAAATCATTTAGCTTCTTAATGTTGGGTGGCAATTCTCTAAAGTTAAGTTGCAGAAAAATGCTGACTGGCATCAGTAAAAGGAATTTCTTCACATGGGAATTCCAATTCCTTTAACTAATGATCATATAGTAATTCAGGGACGTGCTTGCACCATCTCTAGAGCCCATTGTAAAAATTTCAGTTTGAGGATTTATGTCTCAGAAATCAACAAATAATACTAACCAGGATTTTATTTATTGTTCTTTTGATATTAAGGAAAACAATGGAGAAAACAATAATAATGCAGGGTAACCCTACAAGTGCATCATGCACACCTTATTTTTTTTCCCCTGGAGATCTGGTTGCTAAAATATTGAACAGCATGTCCTTGTATAGATAGCATGGCCTCAATGCTAGTCCAACTCCATTTTATTGATGCAGGAATTGAAGCTCAGAGAGTCTCTGTTACTTGTTTATGGTGGAAAATGAAAGAAAGCATTGGATTCCAATCAAAGAGCATTGTAAGAAAGAAACAAGGTCATCTTATTTGTACTTAAAGGTATGAATCAAATTAAGAGTATATTCATTTTAAATGTTTCTGAACCAAACTATATTATTATAATTACAGGCAAGGACATGATGCAGGGAGTAGAGTGCTGTTAGGTTTGGAGTCTGGAAGAGCTGAGTTCCAATCCCTCTCAGGCATTTAATCTTGTTCAGCTTTGTGTGGGATAGAAACCACTGCCAGATCTTTAAAAGCAGAGTCCAAGTCAGAGATCAGAAAAAGGTCTTTATTCTTTCTCATGAGAAAGGGCACAGCCCTCATCCCTCAAGGTGAGTCAGCCAGGGAGTGCAAACTGCAGAAGCTAGAAGGCTTCTGTTATTCTAATACTAACCCAGCCCACTCCCCTGTCTGGTTTCACCATTGGTAGATGGTGGGCTCACCATCCCAAACTTATCTATGCAAAGCAATCTCAATCCTTAGTAACCATAATTATTCATTTGACCCTTCTACCCAATCAGAAGGAAACATCCTTCAATCCCTTACTTGTGCATCTACACACCAAATTGAGGGGGGGGGTACAGACAACCTATAAGAAGAAGGCTAGTGCTGTTTCCTTTAAGTTTCATTACCCCATTCTGGGGTCTGTGGAAATTTAACCCTTTGCTATCTCTCACAGCCTAATTTTCCTCATTAGTAAAATTGAGATTAGAATAGCACCTACTTTACAGGCTGTCAGGAGGATCAAAGGAGATAACATATGTAAAGCACTTGGCAAACCCAAAGGTGTTATAGCATGAAAACTATTATTATTCACAGTAGTACTAGTGGCAGTGGTGGCTGGAGTGGGAGTAGGTGTAACTAGTGGATGAAATACCAGACTTAGAGTCCAGAAGACTGAGTTCCAATCCAACCTCAAACACTTACTACCTTTGTGACTCTGGGCAAGTCACTTAACCTCTCTCTGAGCCTCAGTTTCCCCATCTGTAAAATTAGGATAATAATGATATCTACCTCACAAAGTTGGTGTGAGGACCAAATGAAATACTGTATGTAAAGTTCTTTATAAACCTTAAAGCGCTATGTAAATATCATCATCATTATTATTATTAGTTATGATAATGTTCAGGCCTGGGCACAGTCTTGGTTACCATTTTCTGATTTTCATACTGTTAAGAATGTAAACCGCCTGGCATGTCTCCATATTAGAGGCAAGCCAGTGAACAATCCCATCTGTAACATTTCTCAAATAGCAGTCTCTTTCCTCGATTTCTTTCATTCTACCAGCTCCCTCATCAAAATTCAAGGGCAAAGTCTTCAACCCAAGTGGCCTCCTGGGAGCAAGGTTACTTAGAGAGTCAGGGCACATGCTATCGGTGGCCTTTGTTCTGCCTGAGTGAAGACCCAGCCTGCAGAAGTGAGACAAAAAGCAAACTTGAAAGCTGTTCTCAACAGTATCTCTGGGCTTTTATGTATGAGTGTGTGTAAGGATGATTGCAAGCTGATGATTTGGACAGTGGTCCCTAATACATGGATATTTCAGTAGACTTGTATTTAAAAAATAATCTTCACAAAGAAATAATCATGTCAAAGAAATAAGCAGAAATGCAAAGATACAGTTTCTAATGATATCATAAAGTCCTTATCTGGTCTATTCTCAGTGATCTTCCCTTTGTTGAGAAAGGCATAGGGCTGAGGCCCGGCCTGTGATTTCTTTGATCCAGGGTCCTCCTACATGAGAAAATTACTTTTCCCAGTGCCAGCCCTCACCTCTGGAATGGACAGTCTTAGAACCTGGTCCCTGAGAGGTTTTGTGAGTTGCCCAGGGCCAGTTGTCAGAGGCAACTGCCCAGAGGCCAGTTGACAGCAAGGCCAGTCTTCCCAGCTCTTACAATCTCCTATTAAGAAAAGCTTTGAATTTGGGCAGACTAGCACAATTCTCCTTCTCCTTCAAGCAATTCAAGCCACCTCCCCCACAAAGTGTTCCCTGATGTTCCAGTTGTGAGTGGAATGACTGTACTCATCTTTGAATATGTTCTGTGCTTGTCCCTCCCCCTCATCAGCAGAATGTAAGATCCTCAAGGGCAGGTCCTGTTTCCTTTCTGTGTATTGTAAGCACAGAATGCAGACCTGACACATAGAAGGTGCTTAATAAATGTCTGTTGGATTTAACTGACTTGAATATAACAGAGTTCTTTTTGAAAATGGATTGAAGATGGTATTGTACAGATATGTGGGATATCAGTCAGCATTTCCATGGAAAATTGAATGAGAAAGCAGTCAACTTAAATTGCTCTACAAAACATTTACTAAGAGTCACTACTAGAAATCGGTCCAAGAACAGTCCTCCACCTCCAGAGAAGGTGGGTTCGATATCGTCTGACCTGAAAGATGGCAGAGACCATCTTCTGACCTTTTTTGTGTCCCCCCCCCCTTCATTTACCAGTGCCTGGCAAATACTGGCACTTAATAAATGCTTATTGACTGATTGATATTGGTGTCTTATTGGGTCATCATACAAGAAGCTTACAGCTGGCTATTGTCAGGTCTGTGGCAAAGCAGACCATGCAGAGAATGGATTGTGAAATGGTCAAGAATTTGTCAGTTCCACCAGCAAGAGAGTTGGAATGAGTTAGAAGACCTGAGTTCAAGTCCGACAACTGCCACTAACTATGTGACCTTGCAAAAAATGGCTTCCCTGTTCTCAGTGTCAGTGCCGTCCTCAATATAATGAGGGAATTGGATTCAATGGCCTCTGAGATCTTTTCCATTTCTAAATTTATGGCCCCATTATCCTCTAGCCATGATCTATGAAACTCCAAGCTAGTTGCACCCACATCTCCAAAAAAATAGAGCCTTTTTGTCATGAGACAATGATGCAACATTAGCCATGTGTCAATTGTCTTAGGCTCACAGACAGAAGGAATCTGGGAGGTCATTGAGTCCAATCTTCTCATCATACAGATGGAGAAAAAGGCCCAGAAAGATTATCCTGGTACTAAGAATCAGAGGAAGGATCAGAGGCCTTCTGATGCCCCACCTTTTGCAAACTGCACCACACTGCCCCTGCAGTGCTCACTTTCTAATCTGGGGTGGCATTTCCCAAATGTCTATCTATCACACTCTTCTACCCAGTGGCACTGACGTTCTTGCTGTTCCATGAACAAGACCCTGAATCTCTCAGCTCTGAGCATTCTCTCTGGCTGTTCCATATTCCTGAAATGTTCTCCCTTCTCATCTCCCTTTACTGGCTTCCCTCTAATTTTTCAAGTCCCACCTAAAATCCCACCTTCTTTAAGAAACCTTCCTCAAACCCTTTTAATTTTAGTGTCTTTCCTCTTTTAATGAACTCTTATTTGCCCCGTATATAGCTTATTTATATGTATTTGTTTACTTGTCTTCCCCATGATGTGAGATGCTTGAGAGTAGAAGCCAACCTTTGCCTTTCTTGGTAAAGTCCTTAGCACAGTGCCTGGCACATAGTAAGTACCTTAAAAAAGCTTATTGACTGACTGCAAATGGCCAGCAACTGATACCTCCTCTTGAAATCAGCCTTCCCTGATTCCCCAGCTTGAAGGGACCCCTCCTTCCTTGATCTCAACTCTATATTAAATTGTTGGTGACTCTAGTGATTTATGGATAAAAGTATTCCCTCCTCCTAAGGTTTAAGTTCTTATGGAAAGACCTTGTTGTTTTGAAACTTAGTGCCCCTAGCATGCTATGACATGATAGGGGCATGGAGGCCCTAGATCTGCATGATTCCCTGAAACCTACAAGCAGTCCATGGATGGGGAATTGACAGACTTTTCAGTCCCAGAGATGGTGGTACTTAGCCCATAAGGATCCTCCAGTGTGGGATGTTTGCATGTCGCTCTCCGTACTGCCCTCTCCCCCTTATCATTCTCTTTCTATCTTTCATTCTTTGTCTCTGACTCTGTTTTACTACTTCTGTCTCTGAATATCCTGCTTTCTCTCT
>NW_027185761.1:61872612-61877919 GCF_028583685.1 Petaurus breviceps papuanus | reverse complement strand
TCTCTCTCTCTCTGTCTCTCTCTCTGTCTCTCTCTCTCTCTCTCTGTCTCTCTCTCTCTGTCTCTCTCTCTCTCTCTGTCTCTCTCTGTCTCTCTCTGTCTCTCTCTCTCTGAATTTCTCACCGTTCATTTCTTTCTACATAGACATCTCTGTGATTCCCTCTCCCTGTCTCTCTCTATCTCCATCTCTCTTTCCCTGTCTTTATCCCTCTCTGTCTGTATCTTTCTTGTTTTCCATATCTCTGTGTATCTCTATTTATCTCTCTCTACCTTTTCACTTTCTCACTGTCTTTTTCTTTGTGAAGTCTCTGGGCTTTTGTCTGCCTGTTCCTGTTCTTTATCTCTCACAGTCTCTGGCTTTTGTTCCCTACGATTACCGCATACTTCTCTCTGCCTATGTGAAAAGAAGGTCAGCTAATGTGGAAATATGTTTTGCATGACCTCATATTATAATGGATATCATATTTCTTGCCTTCTCAATGGGTGGGGGAGGGCCTGGATAGAGAGAGAGAATTCAGAACTGAAAATATTTTTAAAACAAAGAAAGAAGTCCAGCAACTAAGACATATGCTACAAACCATTCCTCACAGTTTCCCCTCAAATTTTTCCCTCATCCTATGACCAGTCCACTGACTGCAGCCCACTTACTAACAAGCCACTGTTTCTTTCATATTTAACTTTAAAAGGGGAAAGCTAGAAAGATTTGCTTTCTAAACACCCCTGCACATAAGCATAGAAAAAAGACTAAATTTCACCAGACTCCCTCCCTCCCCCCTCCCCACACACACACTCATAGGAAATATTTTTTAATTCTAAACAGCTATTAGCTTGTTTTCTGTATAGTGTTTAGAATGGAATTTAATTTACTGTTCATAACCTGTGAGAATGAGATTAAATTCCTGCTGAGTGAAATGAGCAGAACCAAGAGAACATTGTAGATAGTAACAGCAATATTGTTTTAAGAACAACTTTGAGCAAATAAGTCATTTTGACTATTATAAATACCCAAATTAACTCCAAAGGACATGTGAAGGAAGATTATATCTGCATCCAGAGAAAGAACTGATGAATAGAAGTATGTATAGAATTATTTTACATACATATGTATGCTTATGTCTAGTGGTAGCCATCTCTAGGGTGGGAAGGGAAGAAAAAGGAAAAGAGAAATTTACATGATAATTTTATTATATATTTGAAAGGAATAGCAAATTGTACATATTAAATTTACAGTTTCATGTGCAATCATCTTTTTTAAAAATTATACCATATTATGGAAATTCTTGCTTGATTCCATAAATTAAAAGTAAAATAAATAAAATAAATTCCTGCTGAGATCTGGGTGGTAGGGGGGAATTTTCCACAAATGAATGTAGAAAAACAAAGGCATCTATTCTCTTTTGGTCCCACAATTAGAACTGATGACTCATTGGTTACTGTTGTAATTGACCATCAACCTCTTATATTACCCAGAGAGACAGTAGAAGGGAGGAGAAAGAAAATTGTATGGAGGGGTGAGAGGCCAGAGACCTCGTACATCTTCCACTTTCAAGTAGCTTCCTTAATATCTCTGTGCCTCAGTTTCCTTAATTAAGGGATAGGGAAGGGAAATTGACTCTGTGATGCCTAGGCTCTCTTGCACCTCTAGATACCTGAACTGCTGGGCTCCATTTTCAACTGGCAGTGTTTGGTCACATTTTAAAGATGCAGCTTTATAATCTTCATTACGCATTCATTCTATCTTTTCTTCAACAAGACCAAGTACTTTAATAACTGGAAGGGTGTTTCTTTTGTTAGGAACAATTTTATTTTAAGATACTTCTAAGTACCTTAAGCATTAATCTCCAAGACAATGATAGGCAGTTGCAAAGTCAACAGTTGCATGTGTAACTCCATGCACCCCAATGTGAATTATCAGGCTATATTCTCTTCAGTTGAAATTGATCACATGGCTTTAGCCTGGCTCCTTGTTGAAATGGACCATTTTTCTCTTTGTATCAACAACTGAGGTTTGTCTTGAACTTCTAAGACCACGAGTATGTACTTCTGAGGGAATTTGTTTTCTAAAAACAGTCTGTGAGTTGGGGAAGACCACCAGCCTAATGTGAGCCAACAGTGTGACATGTTGGCTAAGAAGATCCAAGGCTGCATTAAGAAACATGGCTTCCAGGAATAAGGAGGTGATAGTCCCATTGAATTCTGCCCTGGTTAAACCTGTTCTGTAGGACTGTGTTCAGTTGTGGTACATTTTAAGAAGGATATTGATAAGGTGAAGTTACAAAAGGGAGATATCAGAATGGTGAAGGGTCTTCATTTCATACTGTGTGAGGATCTGTTGGAGAAATGAGGGTCCCTTCCATATTAAGTGTACTCCCAGTGATAGAATTATGGGCGACCATAAATAAGAGTCACATGGATTGGGCAGGCATGGATGGGTCACAATATGCTGCTGCAGGATGGAGGAGCATACACACTGATGAGATTACAGATTTAGGGGAGTATTATTAGATAGTGGAGGGATCTGAGAAATCCGGTCCTAGCTTCTGAGACCCAAGTTCGTTTGCCAGAGAATCTGGGCTACATGAATTCAGGTGGAAATTTGGAGACTTACTTTTCCCTCTAATGAGTCAATCAATTTTTTTCAATTTTTGAATGTTTTGAAAAAGAAACTGCTCACAAGCCAGAAAGTAAAATGAGAAGGTGAAATGAAAGGGGTTAGACAGTGGGGTTGAGACTTTCAACTTCTTCATGGAAGGATGGAGGGCTTGTTTTTCTGACAATTCAATAAGCATGGGTCAGATTTATATTCTGTTTGCTATTTATATAGGGAGGAAAGTGATTTCTACTCTTGGACCTTCGACCACTGGCCTTAGAGCCTTGGAACTTCAGAGTACTCATTCATAGATTTGCTTAGGATTTGAGAAGAGCTTTGAAGAAAGTTAAGAGTCTAAGAAGCAAAGGGAGATTATTCCAAACATGGAGGAAGGCCAAAGCAAAGACACAGAGAAAGGCTATGGAGTTTGATGTAAATGGAAGAGCATACAGTGGCAGTTTGGCTGGAATGTCAAGCGTAGGCACCCCAGAATCCCAGCACTGGAAGTAAGCATTGCTCAGCACCGCCCCCCAAGACTAACATGGCACAGAGAGCTACCTTCCTGGCATAGAGTCAATAGTGACCAGCTGCAAAGGATACAACTACATTACAGCCCTAGACACTATGCTTCCTCCCTCTCCCTTAACCTCCACTGGCTGTCCCAGGCTTCATTTCACTCGACTGGCACTGATGCCAACCAGAAAACACCCCAGTTCTGGCAGTCCCTGTAGAAACACTATCCCTGAGCTTCAGGGACAGAACTACATTTCCCCATGTGGAAAATGATCATGTTGATCCTAAAAGACACACAAGTCATTCTAAGTTTAAAGCAATCATCCTGGCTTTAAGCTTCTTAGACATGGGAACTTTGGGGCAGTCACTCACCCTTCCTTGGTCTATTTACTCCTCTTTACAAGGGGTCAATCTATATTCCAGTTTTAAAGTAATGACCAAATAAGGTGCTATGTAGTGGGGAGAAGAAAAAACCAAACCTTAAGATCTCTCTGATCAGGATTAGTGATGGGGATAATGAGCAAAAGCCATGCCCATAACAAGTCACAATAACTTACATTTCTGTAGTGACATCTCACAGTTCTCAAAGCACCTCACATGTATTATCACAAATGGAATTTGTGTTGCATGGTATAATGGAAATAATGTAGAATGTAGCATCAGATGTCAATTCCTACCTTGTGTGACCCTGAGCAAGAATTAAGCTTTCTGTGTCTAAGTTTGGTTTTTCCCCACTCTGTAAAATGAGGGTTTTGAACCAGGTAGCCTCTGAAGTCCCTTACAGTTCTAGATTTACATAGGACACTATAATCCTGGGATCTGTGCCTTACATGGATCACTGCTATTCATATACTATTTTTTCAATTACTCTGGATCTTGAGGCTTCAGCCTCAGTTGTCAAAGGACAACTATGTTCCAAGGTATTTGTGGAAAAAAGAATAGATTGTCTCAGAAGATCCCTCTTTTGGTAAAGCTTAGCAGCTGAACCCCCACATCACCAAATTTAGCACCTTGACAGTATTCAGGTGACCTTCCACCTCCTTTAGCCCAGCCCTCCCTGAAGAGAACAACACTAGTTATCTTTTTAAACTGGTGCCAATATTAAGCTTACTTAATATTGGGTAGTCATAGAAACAATAATTTTAAAAGCCTCTATTTGGTCCTGGGTTCAAATTCTACCTTTGTGACCTAGGGCATGAGTTTCCTCATCTGTAAAATGTGGTGATTGGAAGATGGTGGAGTAGAAGCACTACCCTCCCGCAGCTCCGGCTTCCACCCTCCCCAATCCATGTAAAAAGGGGACTCTAAACAAACTTTGGAGCTGCAGAACCCACAAAATGACACAGAGAAGCTAACCTCCTGCTGAGAACAGCCCGGCAGGCCGGCAGGAATCGGCCAGCACAGCGCTCTGGGAGCCGAGCCCAGCCCCACGCCAAGGCTTTAGCCCCAGGGCAGGCCTGACCAGCCGCCAGCCAGAGGGACTCCAGATCAGCAGCAGCTGTGGCCGTTGCCAGATTTATCAACACATAGATGCGAAGGACAAGGTGAGAGGCCAGTGCATTCTGGACTTTGGGACCCAGTAAGTGGGAGTGCGTGGCTTTTACCCCCGGGGCGAGAAACCACTGAGATGCCGGCACAGCCTGCCAGTGCCACGTGGCGGCTTCAGCTCCTGGCCTGAGGAGTGTAGGGGGACCAAGAACCAGTCTGAGGGGTCATCGCTCTTGCTTTAACCTGCTTGGATCTGGATTGCAGTCTAGGGTGGAGGTCCTGGGATGTGTGTCCAGCTTGCCAGAGTGTGTGGAGACCTCAGAGAGGGCACCCATCAAATACCTCTGGCAACTGAGAAAACCCCAGCGTTTGGGACGAAAACTCCCCTGTCTGGTGGCAGAGCCCTACTGTGGCAAAAAGCCCAAAAGTCAAATCATTGAGTGGCAAAATGAGCAGGCAAAGGAAACAAAGCAGACAGAAGACTCCAACATTACACTCCTATTTTGGGGATAAGAAGGAGCAAGGCATGGAACAGGAGGAAATCAGTGAAGTCAGAACTCCTGCACCAAAAGCTTCAAAGGAAAATACAAGCTGGTTACAGGCCATAGAGGACCTTAAGAAGCAGATAAGAGAAGTGGAGGAAAAATTGGGAAGAGAAATGAGAACAATGCAAGAAAATTATGAAATGAGAGTCAACAGCCTGACTGAAGAAAATAA
>NW_027185761.1:61850805-61862612 GCF_028583685.1 Petaurus breviceps papuanus | reverse complement strand
AGGGCAGGCTGGAGGGGAGGGAAGTTGGAAGCACCCACTTTTGAAAAGGAATGGGATCCAAGTAGAGAATAGAACAAGTGGGAGGTGGAATAGGAGGAAGAGAAATATAGTCAGTCTTTTACAATATATCTACTATGGTAATGTTTTGCATTAGCTACACATGTACAACCTATACTGAACTGCTTATCTTCCGAGTAAGGGTGGGTGACAAGGGAGGAAGGGAATGAATCTGGAATTCAAAGTTTTAAAATCAAATGTTTAAGTATATATGCACAAATAAAATAAAATGGATGGTTCCAAGTCCCAAATCAACAAATATATTTATTAAATGCTTGTTATGTTCCCAAATTTCATGCTAAGTGCTGAGGATGTAAGTAAAAAAAGTAAGATTGTCCCTGACCTCAAAAAACTTAATTTTTTTTATAACTTAAGTTCATTTACTTTTAGTTTTCAACATTCACTTTCATAAATTTTAAATTTTCTCCCCCTCTTTTCCATCCTCCCTCCCCAAGGTGGCGTGCGATCTGATATAGGCTCTATATATACACTCTTATTAAACATTTCCACATTAATCATGTTGTATTGAAGAATAAGAACCAATGGGAGAGACCATGAGAAAGAAAACCCAAAACAACAACAGTAACAGAGCAAATAGTCTGCTTCACTCTGCATTCCCACTCCGTACTTCTTTCTCCAGATGTAGATGGCATTTTCCATTAAGAGCCCTTTAGAATTGAAAAACTTACATTCTTCTGGAGGACTTCAACCATACAGAAATAAATCAACATGAAAAATATTTTTAAGAGATTGAAAGTCATTTTGGTGGGAACACGGGAACTGAATTGGGGAGAAAAGGAAAAGTCTCTCAAAGAAAGTGACATTGGAGGGATTGAAAGGAAGCAGGGCTACCAAGAGTTGGAGGTGAAAGGGGCACAGCCCATGCAAAGGCTCAAAGACAAGAGATAGAATATCATAAGACAGGAAAAGCCAAGGGGTGAATTTGGATGGAATGTAGGGACTATGGAGGAGAATCAGCTGTCTTCAGCCTAGAATGTTAGGCTAGCCCCAGGCTATAAAAGACTTTAGATGACAAACACAGGAGTTTGTATTTTGTCCTCCAGCAATGGGGAACCTCTGAAGCTTCTTGAGAGAATGACATGGTCTGACCTGAGCTTTAGGTGGCAGCAGTAGGGGAGAAAAACCATAAAGGAGAGATGCTGACTGCAAGGAGGCAGATTCAAAGCCTATCACAGAAATCCAGGCAGGAGATGAAGGGGCCCAGACTGGGCTACTTTTGTTTGACTGGAAATAAGGGAACAGGTAGGAAAGAGGTTCTGAAGGCAGAATGGGCAAGATTTGGCACATACTTGGGTCCAGAGGTGAAGAAACAAGAGAGGCAAGGCAATTCCTAGGAACTGATGTCTTGCCCTTGAGGCAATCCTGCTCACCCTCTAAACATTGATCAGGCATGTGATGTTTGGTTCCGCTTACCCTCTAGAGAGTTCTCTTCCCTGATCTCACCTTGATGACAACTCTCTGAGCTCCTTTTCCATTCCTTAGCCTCCTGTCTTCTCTCTGAATTTTGGTCCATTTGTGGACAGATCCCTGGTCTCCAATCTTTTATTGTAGGATGTCTTCTGATAACAGCAACAACTAAAATTAATAACAGTGTGACCTTACAATCCAAGGGAGAAGAGACATATTGGCTACTCCAACAGAATGACTGGGGGAAAAGGTGAGAAGAAGGGGGAGAGAGAAAAAGATGAGAAAGTCAACAGAGAGAAGCAGCTGCCATGAGGGGCATGAGGCAGTCAAAGAATCAATCATCATCTCCACCTGCCATTGCCTAATGACTGAGGATAGACTGAGAGGCAGAATGGACCCTGGGTGTGAATACTGCCTCAGGGACTCTGGGTGGGAAGTGACACTCCATGTCAGAGAGTTGGTGAGAGAGAAGGAATGTCATAGTAGCAGTCAGACTCATACCCTAGATTTGAGGAGAACAGATTTCAAGGGATTCAGAGAAGAATATATGGAAGTTCATGGATGAAAATTCTGCAGAGGACATCATTCTAGGAGCAACAGGAAGCTTCAAGAATGAAAAATTGATGGCACAAAGAAAATTATTTCCATGAGGAGGAAAGAGAATGCTATCTGAAGAGACTGATGATGAAATCACAGGTCTGGACCAATTTAAAAAATACTCACACCCAACAAATGACTGATCTAACCCTCTTCCGCCCATAAAAACTCACTCAGCCTATATTTCATTCCCTCAGGACCCTGCCCTCTGCTGGATACCAACAAGTGTCAACAGTTTAAAATCAATTAAACTAATCATGTTCCCTAGGTAACATTTACCAAATTGCAAACTGCAAGTCTCCAGAAGGCCCTTACGTGATACAAATAGTAGAAATTAAAGGCAATATGGCAGATGGGTTGGGAAGATGGTTTGGGTTGGCCAGGAATTGAAAGCTGCTTATTTTGCCTCTTGCTGGAGCCAGTTCAGCTTCTACTACAAGTAATTGAAAGGGTAAAGGAAGGGCCAAAACTCTGCAGAGAAAACAGGTTTGGGGTGTCCATGGTGGGAGGGGAGGCACATTTCCGACCAGGTTGGCTTCATGGTTCAAAAGAAAGACAGAGGTTCTGCTTCACCATCATCTCTCCTTCTTCTGCCAAGGTTTGGACTCAGAATTAAAGAGAGGAGAAAAAGGGAAGTTACTAAAGAAAATGCTGAATATCCAGTAGTGAAGGAATGGGATTGGTGGGAAGGTGAGAAACTGAGGTTGTATTCTTTTTCCTTTTCTCTCTCCCCATTATACTATAAGAATTTGTAATTTTGTCATGGTAAGTCTTCCACCCACACAGAATATGACCTTTCTAGAATATAACCCTGGAGAATCACTTGATTTAGGAAAAAAATGAACCACCTCAATTCAATCTGGTGATGAGAATTTCTGTCTTAATAGCTGATATTAGACAATATGTTACAGTTTACAAAACACTTTTATGTAGCACAAGAGATAGAGTTCTGGACCTGGACTCATTAAGACATGAATTCAAACCCAGCTTCAGACATACACTAGCTGTGTCACTCTAGCTGACTTAATTTCTAAGTTTCTTTATCCATAAAATGAGGATAATAACAATACCTACTTCCTAGAGTTGTTGTGAGGCTCAAAGAAATATTTGTGAATCACTTAGCAAACTTCCTGGTACATAGTAAGTGCTCAATAGCATTTTTTTTTCTTCCTTTGGTAATTCATTCTTTAGTTCCTTCCTCCTTCCCTTCCTTCCTTTTCACCTTCCTTCTTCTCTCTCTTCCTTCTTCCCTATATACCTTCCTTTCCCCCTTTCTTCCCCCCTCCCTGCCTTCCCTCCTTCCTTCCTTCCTTCCTTCCTTCCTTCCTTCCTTCCTTCCTTCCTTCCTTCCTTCCTTCCTCCTTTCCTTCCTGTCAACCTGACTATCTTTCTTCTGACTTGAATCTATGATCTATAATCCAAGAAAGGCCAGCAAACTATTGGGAAATGGTGTAAAGTATAGCTCTATAATTGCATGGAAAGTTAGAAGTTATCTGGCCCATCCTCCCCCATTGTTCAAATGAGGAAACTCTGACTCAAGGAAATTAAGTGACCTGCCAAAGGTCATACAACAAGTGAGTGTCAAAGGCGGGATTCAAACACAGCTCCTCCAGAGTCAGTCTTCTTTCTACTATACCACACTGAAATGGAGGTATCTGAAGCAAAGGACACATACAAAGGATATAGGAAGAGATATGGCTTTAATCCTAGCTCAGAGTCTCCTTGTAATTTCCACTATCTAATCTCCATGTTCACCAGAGGGGCTTTCTCTAAGCATGTCCAACATGGCACTATGCCCAGGGAGGTCAGAAATAGGTCAGGGGCACCAAGGGGTCTGATTGGTAGGTGAGTGCTCTATGCCATCACCTCTTGGTGCCCCATATTTCCATGGTTTTCAGCCTTGATTAGGCTCTGTTGCAAGCTGTACCGGCAGCATGAGGCCGGTTGAGATTTAATATGGAGTTCTATTTGTTATTCGGCAGATGTTTGTTTAAAGAAAGTGGAAACAGGTGTGCAAGAGTTGATTTAATTAAATGATGGAGAGCCGTACACGCTGATCCATGGCCATTTTCAAGGAGAGGCATCGAATGTGCTAATTAATCATTTGTCTGCCAGTGACCAGGGAACATAATAGAAAACAATGTTCCCTGTTACCATAGATATGAAACATGTAGTCCCCTCCCTGCAGCCTGACACCACTGTTTACAATAGCACTAATTAAGATGCAGTACATGCCTTCTCCCAGATTGCCGTGGTGGAGGGGCTTGAAACTCTTTGGAAAGAATTTACTGTAGGAAAACCAGTTTTATTGCTGGACCTAAAACTATGGGAAAAGAGCTCTCTCAGTAAGGTCTGAGATTAAGGGTGAGTCAATGAGAAAACCCAGGAACTGTTAAGTCTTTCCCCTGATGCCTGGGTGTCTATTGCACCTAACCTGGGCAAGAAGGTGACACTTGAGAGCAGCTATTTCAGGGAGTCATTTAAAAGGGGACATTGTAAGGCTGTAGAGCATTGCCAATCGGGATGCTATCATCATATGCATTATGGAGTTGGTGTTTTTAATGACCTCAAGATTTTCACTGAAGCAAAAGTCCAACTTTTTTTAGAATATTCTTTTGGTGCCATCTCATGGTTTGGAATTGTGGATTGAGAATTGATCAATTAGTTGGATTCAAAGAAGAGTTGTTAATGTTCAACAGCAATATTGCAAGATGGGGTACATCAGGGATCTCTGCTGGACTTTGTGCTATGTAACATTTTTGTTGATGATTAGCTAATGGCATAGATGGCATGCTTATCATATTTGTAGATGACATGAATCTAGAATGGATAAATAACACAGAGGTAACAAGAGTTGAGATCCAAAAGGATCTTGACATATAAGAATATTAGTAGTGTCCCTCAGTATGAAATTCAATAAGATTAAAGATAAAGTCTTGGAGTTGAAAACAAGAAATCAACTTCACAAGTTTAAAATGGGAGTGGCATGAATTAATAGTAGTTATTCTGAAAAGACCTAGAGGTTTCACTAGACTGCAAGTTCAATATCAATCAGAGGTGTGATATGGCTGAAAAAAAAAGCTCATCTTGGGCTTTATTAGGAGGGGCATGACTGGAAGTAAAGCCAAGATGGCAGAATAGAGGAAGGAATCTACATGATCTCTCCCAACATTCCCCTCCAATTCTGATGTGATAGGGTAAACAAAAGGGCAGGATGAAATATTTTTTTCCAAACTAAGGAAATGTAAGAATTTGGCAGGAGACCTCTGTGACACCAAGGTTGGGGTCAGGCTGGAGTGCACACAGAGGCAGCACCAAGAGTGGGCCTGGAAAATATATTGAGAGAGAACTTAAGAATTATTAGCCTGCCTAAAAACTATAATCAAAAAAGAATAAAGATATCATATTTCAAGAAATTATAAGGGAAAACTACGTCAGCATCTTAAGTCCAGAAAATAAAATAGATCTTGAAAGAAGCCACTGATTACCCCCTGAAAGGTTAGCCCAAAATGAAAACTCCTAGGAATACTATAACCAAAATCCCAATCTCCTAGCTCCAGGAGAAAATATTGGAAGTGGTCAGAAAAAAATAATTCAAATATCATGAAGCCACAGTCAGGATCACACAAAATTTTACAGCTTCCGTATTTAAGAGGAGGACTTGGACTATGGTATTTCAGAAGACAAAAGATTAGAATTAGATTAGAAGACAAGAATGACCTATCCAGCAAAACTGTGTATAATTCTTGGGGGGGAGGGGGAAGGGATGGATATTTAATGAAACAGATGACTTTAAAGAAGTCCTAATCAAAAGACCATAACTAAATAGAAAACTTGATGTTCAAGCATAAGACTAAATAGAAGCATAAAAAGGCAAATATAAATGAGAAACCATAAAGCACTCAATAAAGTTAAACTTTACATTTCTATATGAGAAAATGATACATGTAATTTCTCTTTTTTTTAAATATTTACTATTAGTTTACAACATTCAATTCCACAGGTTTTTGAGTTTCAAATTGTCTCTCCCCCTTCTCCACTCCCTCCCATGGAGGCATGCAATCTGATATAGATTCTACATACACCCTCACATTAAACATTAGTCAAGTTGTAAAGAATTATAACCAATGGAATGAATAATGAAAAAGAAAAAAACAAAATGAAATTAAGTGAAAAAGAGAGAGAGTGAGTAGTTTGCTTCATTCTGCATTTATACTCTAAATCTTTCTCTGGATGTGGATAACCCTTTCCATAATGAGTCCTTTGGCATTGTCTTATAATCTTACATTGTTGAGGGGAGCCCAGTCTATCAAAGTCAGTCATCACAGATATGATGTGTCTGTAATTGTGTGTAATGCTGTCCTGGTTCTACTCCCCTCACAGCATCAGTTTATATAAGTCTCTCTAGGTTACTATGAAATCCTTTTGTTCCTCTTTTCTTATAGCACAATAATGTTCCATTACATTCATATATCACAACTTGTTTAGCCATTCCCAACTGAGGGGCATCACCTTGATTTCCAATTTTTTGCCACCACCAAAAGAGCTGCTATAAATATTTTTGTACATATGGGTCCTTTTCCTACTGATACATGTAATATCTAAGGACTTTTTCATTATCAAGGCAGTTGGAGGGAGTCTACATAGACAAAGGGCATGGATGTGCCAATCATGTTCGTATGATCTCACAAAATGGAGGAGTGAGAAAGAAGGATGCATTCAAAGAAGGAGAAAGGGAAAGAATGGAAAAAATTGTCTCTCAAGGAGGAGTTTGTTTTTACAGTGGAGGGTAAATAGAGGGGGCTGGGCAACACTTGAATCTCATTCTCATTGTAATTAGTTCAAATAGGGAAGAATACACACACACACACACACACAAACTCAGTTGTGTATAGAAATATTACCCAAAAGGGAGATGGGAGGGGAAGGGGATAAGAGAAAGAGGGGAATGATAAAAGGGAAGGTAGATTCATGGAGGCAGTGGTCAAACCCAAAATAGACATTTGAGAAGAGGCAGGATAAAAAGAGAGGACAAACAGAAAAAACTAGGATGGAGAGAAATACATAGTAATCATAACTATGAGTGTGAATGAACCTCACCCATAAAATGGAAGAAGAAAAAAAATGGATTAGAAACCAATCATAGTCTCAGACAAGCCAAAAGCAAAAAAGAGGTCTAATTAAAAGAGATAATTAGTCAAATTATACTTGGTTTAAAAGTACCATAGATGATGAAGTAATAACAAAAACATTTACACCAAGTTTCTCAAATAATGGACCCATTTCTCAAACTGTAAGGAATTGAGTAATTTATAAAAATAAGCCATTTCCAAATTGATAAATTGAATCAAGGGATATGAATAGGCATTTTTCAGAAGAAGATATCAAAACTATAGTCATATGAAAGAATACTCTAAATCATTATTTAGAGAAATGCAAATTAAAACAACTGTGAAGTACCACCTCACACTTATCACAAATGACAAATGCTGGAAAGAATGTAGGAAAATAGGTATGATAATGAACTATTGATGGAGTTGTGAACTGTCCCAAGCATTCCAGAGAACATTTTGGAATTGTTCCCAAAGGGCTATAAAAATGTCCATACCTTTTGACCCAGCAATACTACTATTAGGTCTGTATCCACTAAAGAGATCAAAGAACAGCAATATTTATAGCAGTTCTTTTTGTGCTATCAAAGAATTGGAAATCAAGGGGATGCCCATCTATTGGGGAATGCCTGAACAAGCTGTGGTAAGTGATTGTGACAGAACCCTATTTTGCTATAAAAAATAAAGAGGATGGTTTCAGAAAAACTTGGGAAGACCTATATGAACTACTGCAAAGTGAAGTTAGCAGAATCAGATCATTATGCATAGTAACACAATATTTTACTGTCAAAGACTTAGCTACTCTGATCAATACAATGATCCAAGACAATTCCAAATTCCTGATAAATTTTGCTATCCACCTCCCAAGAGAAAACTGATAAACTCTGAGACAACTTAAAGTATAATTTTCTCACTTGCTTTATTTTTCTTGCTTTTTTTCAATGCACCAAATATGTAAATATGCTTTACATGATTTCACAGGTATAATGGATATCACATTGCTTGCCTTCTCAGTACGTAGAGGAGTAACTGAAGGGAGGAGAAGATTTGGAACTCAAAATTTTTTGAAATGTTAAAATTAATAAATAATACACTTTTTAAAAGAAGGGCACACTTGAATCAATCATCTTCCTAATTTAAACTTAGGGAGATGATTAATAGCCTCAACATATTTGGACCCCATATGAAATAATGTATTGAGTCCTGTGGCAAAGCCTGGAAGACCATTTGTTGGCTGTATTGTAATGGAGATTCCTTTTTCAGGCACAAGTTGGTCCAGATGTTCCATGGTTTCCCTTCCATGATGATATTCTGAGGTTCTCTAACACCACATGTTCATTCAACTAGTATCAAACACATTGGCACCCAATAGGAGAAAGTTGTTTGCACAGTTTCCCATTAACCAGAACTCCAAGCATTTTACTTCCATGTGAAGAGCATAGAACAATAATGGCTATTCAATCCATTGGCAAATCTTCATTGAACATCCACACTTCTCATAAAGGGTCAGTCAGTCCAACAGCACTTATTAAGGACATACTATGTTCCAAACACTGTACTGAGGAGACAAAAAAAGACAAACGGAATCTCTCAAGATCATAGTCTAATCCTCTCTGTCTTGAGTCCTCAAAGTTCAGAAAGGTTTTAGTGTTGGGTGCATTTTATTATGATCCTTAGAAACTGGTATTCCATGTTCATATACCTGATAATTCTTCTGACTCCCTCTATCCTAGGGCAAATCAGCGAACCTTATTTAGATGTAGAGGGAAATATAATGCAAAATGGAGCCACCTATTCTCTGTGTTAGAATTTGATTTAGGAGAGTCCATTCTTTAAGGACACATTTATGGATTTAAGGGGGGAAATGCAACTCATGTTAGTGTATTCCTGCAATATGTAGTCTTTAAGCAAAGTTGGACAAACACTTATTCAGGTCTAGATTGAATAGATGGCTGATGAGGTCACTCCCTCTCAATTCTGAGATTCTGGGGTTCATGGGATCATAGGAATACAGAGTCAAAAGGACATTAGAAGCTGGTGAGTCTAATTCCCTCATTTCACAGATGAGAAAAATGAGGCACAGAGATCAAGTCTCTATGATTAAGTAGGTCATGCAGATACTAATTGTCTGAGACACATGATGTTAAAATAATCCAAGAGCAAAGGTGTGTGACATCCTGTAACATAACCACCCAATTGTCTTCTGACCTGACTTTGGGACATGCCACAACAGAAGAGTTTCATTTTAGTTCTGGAGTTTGGAGGAGCTGTATTAATCCAGCTACTACCGATTTAAGAAGGAGAAAGACATTTAAATCTCTCAGCCTCAGTTTCCTAAGGTGTAAATGAAGGATTTGGACAAGATGATCACCCAGGTGCCTTCCAACTCTAAATCTGAAGATCTATTATCTATTATCTATCCAGGAGCACAACCATTCTTCTGGGACTACCTTGAGTAGCCCACATTCAGAGCTTCACTCTGGGAATATCAGAATTTTAATCAGAATTCCTACAAAGGTGGGATGAGTTGTCAACTCCCATGCAAGTACTTAAGAGAAATACATACATACTACATATCCAAATATATATATATATACATATATATATATATGACATGTGTATATATAACAGGTTTCACTTAACCTAGCAATAAAAATGCAAAGGACTTAACTTGAGGGGAAAAAAAGGTTAAGCCAACTCTCCTTTGCTCTGTTTTTAGTCTTTTTGCCCCACCTTCCAGGGATTTATTAAATCTTTGAGACTTCTAGTACTATCCTGTGGTTGATTCTCCCTCCCTCCACATGCCCCTAACTAGGGGAAAACATTCAAGGTTGCTAGAAAGTCAATGCCTTTCTCTATACCCCCATAGTCCAGATAACTCACAGTACCAGTAAAGGACAAGGTGCGTATTTGCTCCTCCATATCATTGCTACTGTTCTTCTTCCTTTGCAGATCGTCCACTTGGTCCAGGAACTCTTCAATGGTCCAGTAACTCCTTGGCTTTGAACAGTCCCCTGGAGCACATGGTTTCCCTTGGAGGGCCCATGTAGCTGTGGAAAATTCCTTCCCAGGAAGTAAGTCCATATGTATCTGACTTCTCTCTTTCTAGCCTCTCTATTCCCTGGAGCTTGTATCATTAGTTTGCTCAGTTGTAGTGCCCTAAAGAGAGCACTGGTTTTGGAGTTGAGATGTGACACCAGATACTAGTCCCGCTATTTCTTTCTGGGTGACCCTACATAAGTCATTTGACTTTGCTGAGCTTCCACTCCATTATCTGTAAGATGAAAACAATTATACTTAAACTTCCTATGTCACAGGCTGTTGTAAGTATGCATCCAGATTTTACAGATGAGGAAACTGAGGCCCACAGAGATGACATGACTTTCCCCAAATCACCTAATAAGTGGCAGAGCAGGAATTTGAACCCAAGTACTCATAACTGGACCAGGATTTGAACCCAAATTCAGTGCACTTACCACCTTCCCATTCTGACTTTTACATTTTTACTAAGAACAAATTTCAATCATTTCCACTACTAGATGACAATCTTCTAGAAGTCAGGGAGTGCTTCATTTCTGTCATCATAAGCCCTTATGACTAATACAGTGCCTGGCGCACAGGAGGCCCCTCAAAGTGTTTGGTGAATTGTAACAGAAAGGAAAGAGGACTTCCTTTAGAGGAGAGCTTCTTAACTCTGTGTGTGTGTGTGTGTGTGTGTGATGCATCCCTTAGGCATTCTGGTGAAGCCTCTGGACTCATTCTCAGAAAAAAAAGGGTTTAAATGCATAAAGTAAATTACACAGAATAAAACTGGAGATCAATTATAGTGAAAACTTCAGTACATTGAAAAACATTTCATCCCAGCCAAACCTCGTCATATCTAAAACAGAATATGCTGCTCCTGGTCCCATTTTCATTTGAGTCACCTAGCTATGAAACAGCAAAACGAACTCCTTTTATCAAGAGCTACCAATGGTCTCAGAGGCCAAATATGCAAAAAGGACAAGGTGGTGTTTGCCTCACACTCATCCTCTCTTTGATAAGAGCCTACCCTCATTGGTGCTCAAGTTTGGGGGGAAGAATAGACTCATTGTTAGATCACTGCCCACTTAATGAGAACCTAGATCCATCCAACATGCTCAATGGACTCTTATCACAGATCTGTTTCCAGGCTGTTGCTAAGCTTTTAACCATTGAGTATAATCAAAAAAGTAAGAGTGCATAGTCATTACCCTGGATAGGTCTGCCTTTTACAGGATCCAGGGCCACTCAGAGTTCAAAGGGTGCTCTGAAAGCAACTAATCCAAGTCCCTTCATTTGACAGCATAGATAGCTGAGGTTCAGAGAGGTGGAAGGCCTAAGGTCACAAAATCAGAGTACAAATTTGACCCTAAGTCCTCTTACTCCAAATTAATTATTTTTCCTCTTTATCCTTCATCTTCTTTCTTCCTTTCTTTTTCTTTCTCTCTCTCCTCATCTTCCTCCTCCTCCTCCTTTTTCTCCTTCTCCTCCTCCTTCTCCTCCTTCTTCTCTTCCTCCTCCTCCTCCTCCTCCTCCTCCTTCTTCTTTCTTCTTCTTCTTCTTCTTCTTCTTCTTCTTCTTCTTCTTCTTCTT
>NW_027185761.1:61827727-61850795 GCF_028583685.1 Petaurus breviceps papuanus | reverse complement strand
TCTTCTTCTTCTTCTTCTTCTTCTTCTTCTTCTTCTTCTTCTTCTTCCCTTCTACCTTCTCCTCTTCCTTCTCCAGCACCACCACCACCCTACTATCTCATATACCTATATCTTTAAGTTTTATAAAGCTTATATTATCTCATTTGATCCTTAGAAGGACCCAATGAGATAGATGCTATTATTATCCCTGTTTTACAGATGAAGAAACTGAGTTTCTTGATACTCAGAGATGTTACCAACTCCCATGTTGGGTGACAACACTATTAATTTAGGGGGGGGGGTGTGATGGGAAAATATTTTATAAAAATAAAAGGTTATTGATATGCTTTGTTTTTTACCTCACCAGAATTTCTCCCATAACCCTCTCTTTCTCCCTCCTAAGGAATCATGGCACATAATAAGAGATATTTTTAATGAAAAAAGAAGAAGCAACTAAAGAATTAAAAAAACCACTAATCTTTCCAAAAAATCAGAGAATATGTCCACCATCCCTTCCCCAGGTGGGGCTCTCTGCTCTGTAATAGTGTGGGAGGAGGAATATTTTCATAGTTCTTCTCTGGGACCAGGTTTATTATTTATAATTGGGCAGTGTATACTTCTCTTGGGGGGTTTAATCTTTCGATGTACATGGCTGTAGTCATTGTGTATATTGTTTTCTTGACTCTGATGACTTCATTCTGCATCAAATCATGTCAATCTTGCTATGTTTCTCTATATTTAGTGCATAGAAATATCCCATTGAATTCATTTACCACAATCTGTTTAGCCCTCCTCAGTTGATGGGTATAAACTGTGCTTCCAAGTCTTTGCTACCCCAAAGTTTTGCTATACATATGCTGTTTTATATGGGGACTTCCTTCTTACCAATTACCTCCTTAGAGTCTAAGTCTAGGAGAGGATGCCCAGGGTCAAAATATATGGCTATGTTAGTAATTTTATTTGCATAATTACAAATTGATGTCCAATTACCAACAATGTTGACTGACATGTCTTATTTTCCCTAAACCTCTCCAGTATTGACTATTCTAATCTTTTGTTATCTTTGCTTAGAAATTTACTAGGAATGAGGTGAAAACCTCAGGGATCTTTTGATATCTATTTCTTTTATTAGTAGAAATTTTAAACATTATTTTTATGATTGCCAATATTTTCAATTCTTCTGAAAATTATTCATAAATGTATGCATGTATGTATGTTAGTTGTTGATATATATTGGATATCAAACCAAAGATGAGAAATTTGATTAAAAAAACTTTCACCCTCCTGATTCAACCACTTTCTTATCTTAGATACATTAATTTTGTTTGCACAGAAGTTTTATAGTTTTGTTTAATAAACATCTATTTTATCTTTTGCAATTGCCTCTGTCTCTCTTAAGAATACATCTACCACCACCAATAGCTATGAAAGGCTCAAGAACTACTTTTCTGAATGGTATGATCTGTATTATTAAGGCCACATTTCCATTTTGAATTCATTGTGGAATATGATGCAAGATGTTAGTCTAAGTCTCAGTTCTTTCAAACTACTTAGCAATTCTAGCAGCCTTTATCAAATATTGATATATTCCCTAAATAATTTGTATTTCAGCTTTATTGAACACAGTTACTGAGCTCCAATTTTCTCATTCTCTCTTGTTTAGTCTGTTCCATTTACTTATTTCTCTATATTTTAACCAACAGCAAATAGTTTTGATGACAACTTTATAATGTTTTTGGAAGGGGGGCAGAGTCAAGATGGTGGAGTAGAAAAAGGACCTCCCAGCAGCTCCAGCTTTCACCTTCCACAATTCATGTAAAAGGGAACTCTGAACAAACTTTGGAGCTACAGAACCCAAAAAATGACACAAAGAAGCTAACCTCCTGCTGAGGACAGCCCAGCAGTCTGGCAGCAAGGGCCCAGTCCCACTCTGAGTTTTTAGCCCCAGGGAGAGCCTGATCAGCCTCTGGTGGGAGGGATTCCAGATCACCAGAAGCTGTGGTAATCTAGAATTATCAACACATAGATGCTAAGGACAAAGTGAGAGGTCAGTGCAGTATGGACTTTGGGACGCAGTAGTTGGGAGTGCATTGGCTTTTGCCCCCGGGGTAAGAAGCCTCTGAAACCCCAGCACAGCCAGCCAGCACCACATGGTAGCTTCAGCTCCTGTCCTGCAGACTGTAGGGGTACCAAGCCACCAGTCTGAGGGGTATTCACTCTTGCTTTAACCTGCTTGGATCTGGATTGTGGTCTAGGGTGGAGGTCCTGGGGTGTGCAACCAGCTTGCCAGAGCATGAGGAGGCTTCAGAAAGGGCACACAAATAATAGCTCCAGAAGCTGAGAAACCCCCAGCATTTGGTATGAAGCTTCCTTGTCTGGTGGCAGAGTTCTACCGTGGAAAAAATCCCAAAAGTCAAGTAATTGAGTGGGAACATGCCCAGGCAAAGGAAACAAAGCAAAGAGAAGAATCCAATATTAGACTCCTATATGGGGGACAAAAAGGATCAAAGCATAGAACAAGAGGAAGACAGTGAAGTCAGAACACCTGCACCAAAAGCTTCAGAGGAAAATACAATCTGGTTACAGGCCATAGAGGACCTTAAGGAGCAGATAAGAGAAGTGGAGGAAAAATTGGGAAGAGAAATGAGAACAATGCAAGAAAATTATGAAATGAGCGTCAACAGCCTGACTGAGGAAAATCATACATTAAAAAATAGACTAACTCAAATGGCAAAAGAGGCTCAAAAAGGCAATGAGGAGGAAAATGCCTTAAAAAGCCGAATTTGCCAGATGGAAAAAGAATCTCAAAAGCTCAACGAGGAGAATCATTCCTTCAGAATTAGATTGGAGCAAATGGAAGCTAATGACTTTATGAGAAACCAAGATGTTGTTAAACAGATCCAAACAAATTAAAGAATAGAAGGCAATGTGAAATATCTCATGGGAAAAACCACTGACCAGGAAAACAGATCCAGGAGAGATAATTTAAAAATCATTGGACTACTTGAAAGCCATGATCAAAGAAAGAACCTAGAAATCATCCTTCAAGAAATTCTCAAGGAAAACTTCCCTGATATTTTAGAACCAGAGGGGAAAATAGAGGTTGAAAGAATCCACTGATCACCTCCTGAAAAAGATCCCAAAAAGAAAATTCCTGGGAATATTATAACCAGGTTCTGGAATTCCCAGATGAAGGAGAGAATATTACAAGCAGTCAGGAAGAAACAATTTTAATATTGTGGAAACACAATCAGGATAACACAGGATCTAGTAGCAAGCACCCCAGCATCCCCTGCTTTGCTAAAGAAAAGCAACTCAAAATGGGTTAACAAGCTTACTTTAATTAGTCAAACATATATCGTTTACCTAGTTCAGGGGAAAAAGGTCAGCACCCTGAACTTCAGAGTATACAGACAGACTTATCAAGACAGAGAAACAGATCAAGCAGACAGGTTTCCAAACTGTCCAACCATTATATCCATACCAAATCACAGTTACCATCAACATCTGCGTTTTTCAAAGCCGGGGGGCTCTCAACAATGGCTTCCCAGAGTCTCATCTGATCAAATCACAGAATACTTCTCAAAGTGAGCCCTAAAGCAAAGCCTCACATCAGGGTTTATATAGCCTTCTCCTGGGTCAGAGAATGTAACCACTGCTCAATCACACAGCATCAAAGTGTGGGCATTCCTGAAAACCAAGCCTCCTGCCACAGGCTCCATGTGACCACATTCAGCCTATTAGGAGGCAGAGTATATTTTCAAATCAGGGAACATTCTCAGAGTCTCTTAAGCCTATCAAAGGACCTAGGGGCAGGGAAGATCTTTAAATTTGCATTAGCAAAAACAGGCAAAGTGGAGTCTCTGCTCTACAGGAATCTGTAGCAAACAGAGAAATTGAGAGGAATGACACAACCCCTGAGTCAAAGCAATAGTTGGTACACTCCTCTGTAAGATGGAATGAAGGATATGATGTATTAACTTAGGAACAAAAGAGACATGCATGGTTTACTGATGGGACGGCAAAATATTTGGGCCAAAAAAGACATTGGAAAGCAGTGGCCTATAACCCATGTACTAGAAGGACTTTGGAAAGTACTGGGATAGGTGGAAGTAGTCAATATGCTGAACTTATGGCAGTACATCAAGCCATCAAAATAGAACAAAGAGGACAGTGTCATATATTCAGTGATTCATGGGCGGTAGCTAATGGGTTAGCTACATGGATGCCCATGTGGAAAAATGAAAATTGGGAAATTCATGGCAAACATGTCTGGCACAAAGAATTATGGGAAGATATATGGAACATGTCTTTGGTCACTGACTAGTCAGTTTTTCATGTAGATGCTCACATGGCCCTCACCATGCCAGAACGTGAATACAATGCTCATGCTGATCGACTGGCAAAGATTGCTACCAAACATATTATCCCTACTTTGACAACAACTGATGATCCAGCATTAGCAAAATGGGTCCACCAAACAGCAGGCCATTTGGGGGTCCAGGCCACACACCAGTGGGCACAAGATCGAGGTATTAGTAGCTCTCATTCACTGTTAAAACAGATAGCAGAAGAATGTCATATATGTCAATTGGAAAAGGAGCAAACTGTTCCTCGGATAGTAACTGGAGAGATAGCAAGAGGAAAAGTCCCAGCCCAAATCTGGCAAATAGATTATATTGGTCCACTACCACTGGATAAAGGATGAAGATTTATATGTACTTGTGTTGACACCTATTCAGGTGTACTAGTGGTTTGTCTTTATAATAATGCAACCCAGAAAAACACTTGTAAAACTCTAGATCTCTTAAATCTATATTATGGAATCCCAATGCAGATTCAAAGTGACAATGGGTCACATTTCAAAGACAATGAAATGAAGAAGTATTGTATACTGAACAATATAGAATGGATATATCATATTCCATATTATCCAGAAGCATCTGGCTTGATTGGAAAAAAAAATGAATGGATTACTGAAAGAACAGTTAAGGAAGTTGAGTTCCAATAATTCATATCAACATTGGAAGGATAATTTGTTCATGGCTTTATGTGATTTGCATAATAGACCATTGGGAGGAAGCACACCTCTAGCCGGAATGATGACCCCAAATCTGCAAATTAGAAAACAACAAACACATAAGATCCCAAATATCGAGTATTGGACCTTGAGGCCAGATGTCCCAGCACCGTATTCAGGAACACCTGGTTCAGTGGGGTATGATTTACATTGTTTAGAGGACTTTTGGTTGGACAGAAAAGAAATAAGAAAAACCTCCACTGTGATATGCATAAGAATCCCTAAAAATCACTTTGGACAGATTTTACCCAAATCAGGATTAGCAACTCAAGGAATACATGTATGGGCTGGAGTAATAGATTCTAATTTTCAAGGAGAAATTGTTGTAACATTTTTTACATAATTTAGGTGAAGGGCCCATACAGATTCATAAAAATGATAGGATAGTTCAAGTGATTATCATTCCTTGTAAAACAATACCACTTGTAAAAACTGACCCTCCTTCCAAAATAACTGTCAGAGGAACTGAAGGATTTGGTTCTACTGATAGAATAAAATTTGGAGCTAAAGTATGGGTAAAATGGAAGTCAGATGATGTTCCAAAGGCTGCAGAGATTATAGCACATGGGAGGGATGACACTGTAACTATTGTTTATTCTGGAAAAGATGATTACAAAATTGTACCCTGAACTCATTTATTCTATTGTGAGTGAGGCTACAATTGTCTTGTTATTGTCTCTTTGCTTCTTCTTGGCTTTTTGTTTGTTCACCTTGTTTGCTAGATTTGTTTCCGCAGGCTTGGTACCCTCCATCTGTAGATGCCTGATAGCTTAAGCTGGATGTCACCCCCTGTCTGCAACTGTGATGTGTCACCCTTGGACATGGCATCAAGCATATTAAGAACTGACCTCTCAAATGGGACCCCTTGGGACAGGGACAGCTCTACATCCAATCTCAGCAGCAAGTAGCCATGGAAGAAGAGACCTTTGCCCCGCACCCCAAGATTTTGGGACCCCATTTGTTCAGGGGGGGATTGATGGGGAGCTTGTGCTCAAGCCCCACCCTAAAACATTGTTTTCTGTGTTTATTGTGTGCTATTCTTGTTATATTGTTGTGAAATTCTGTTGACACCAGTTATTCCTAATGTATTTTTGCCAAGTAAGGGACATGAAAGATCTTGGGGCCGAATGTAAGGGTTATGGGATTTAAAGATCTTCCATGCCCCCGTTAGACTTGCTAACGTAGCAGGAAGGGGTTGGGAAAAAGAAAACGGAAGCCAAGCTAGAGTTCCTGCAGTGCCTGGCAGTGGCAGTGGCAGCGGTAGCAGCAGAGGCAGCTGTAGTGGTAGTGGCCAAGGTGGAGGTGGAGGCACGAACCCCTTTTTGAGCCAGCCAGAATTTCTGCTAAGGACTCCGGCTGAGCACTGCCAGGGGCTGGAGCTGCTAGGAGCACACTTCCTGGATGCTGTATAGTTGCTGTGAGTGAAGAGAGGAGGAACTTTGCCTGAGGTAGCCTGTTCTGTTTTAAAGGCTTGAGAATGTGGGTGCTTTCTACTTTATCTGCCTATGCCAATTTCATAACTACTCTGATGGCTTTGACTTTCTGGTTTTGGGACTCAGTCATTTGGTATTTTAACAAATGTTCTAGCTTTATCCCCCATATAGAGAGCCTGGTATATTTTGTGATTAATAACCACATCAGCATATTTATAATTGCTGTAGGCATTGTGAATATTGCATTGCTGATACAAGTGTGTATCTCCATTTTATATAAACTTGCTTTTGGTTTTAGATAGATACTTTTTATGATATTAAAAAGGTCCCTCAATGCCTTTACTTTGTAGGAAAAAGACTTTTTATACAGAAATTGAGATAATCATGTAGTTTTGGATTTTTTTTAATATGCTTATGTGTTGATTTTTTCCTTTATATTGAACTATCCCTGCACCTCTGGTACAAATCATACTTGGTTATGAGTGATTTCTTGGGTGAATTACTGCAGTCTTTTGAATTGATATTTATTAATGATATTGGACAGCTAGCGTACCAGGCATGGAGTCAGGAAGACCTGAGTTCAAATCTAGTTGCAGAAACTTACTAGCTTGTGACCCTGGGCGTCACTTAATTTTTGTCTTCCTCAGTTTCCTCATTTGCAAAACAATCTGGAGAAGGTAATACCACTCTGGTATCTTTGCCAAGAAAACCTGAAGTAGGGTCATGAAGAGTCAGACACAACTTAAAATAAATGAACAAATAATATTGGTCTATAACTCTTCTTTGCAGTGTCTATCCTTGATTTAAGCATTAGGTCCTGTTTGTCTTATGAAAAGAGTCTGGTAGAGGGTTTTCTTTCTCAGTTTTTAAAGAATAGTTTGTGTAATATTAGTACTATTTTATTCTTTAAAAATTGCATAGAATTCTCCTTTGAATCTATCAGAATCAGGAATTTTCACCTCCTCATGAGTATTTCATTTACAGCTTGTTATATTTCCTCTCCTGAAATTGGATTCTTAAAAAGCTTCTATTTGATCTTCAGTTAGCTTAGATATTTTATGTTTTTTAAATTATACTTTTATTTCTTTTATATTCTTAATTTTGGTAGCAAATAGCAATATAATAGGTTCTGGCGATTTTTTAAAAAAAATCTTTCTAGTTTTTACTGTAATTTCACCTGATTCATTTGCCCTTTTGTTGATTTCATTTTCTGGTCTTTTCTTTTAAATGAAATTGGCTAAAGGTTTATTAGTTTTGTTATTCTCAAAAAATTAAGCTCCTAACCATGTTTATTATTCTAAAGGCTTTTCTTTCTAATTTATCTTATTCATTTTTTTTTCATTTTCAATATCTCCTCTTTCACTCTTATTTTTAGTTTGTCTACTTTTTACTGGCTTTTTAATTTTTTAAGTTCACATTCAGTTGATTAATCCTATTCCTTTCTATTTTAATATATGTATACATACATAAAAACATATATATACATACATGCAAACATATATACATACATACATACATACATATGTGTATACACACATATTAGAGATATAATTTCTCCCTAGTGGACTGTTTTACCTGCATTCCAGAAATTTTGGTATTTTACTTCATGATAATAATTTTCTCACACATTTTTACTGCTTGTTGCTCTGATTTGTTTGTTGATCCACTCATTATTTAAGACTAAATATGTGTCTTTTAGTTGTGCCCACAGATTACTTTTATTGCCTTATTATCGATAAAGAATGTGTTTAATCTATCTGCTTCTTTATGTTTATTGGCAATATCTTTGTGCCCTAATATATGGTAAATTTTTTTTTGCAAAACTTCCATGTAGTGCTAAGAATTATGTTTATTATTTAGTAGTCTCATTTAGAAGACTCCATAAATCTTTCAGCTCAAGTATCTCTAGTAATTTGATCCATTTGTAATTTTCTTATTTATTCACATTTTTGTTGGACTTGTCCCTAGCAGAGGGATATTCATTTCTCTTGCTACTATTGCATTACTTTCTATGTCTTTTTTTTTTGTAATTTGATAAATGTCTCCCTTATGAATGTATATGCTAAGTCATTTGAGTGTACAAGTGTTGCAGCAATATTATCTTCTTGTCTATGGCTCCTTTCAGCATAATGTAGTTTCCTTGCTTATCTTTTTTGTGTGTTTTAGATGTGTGTTTTTGCTTTATCTGATTGCACCTCATTCTTTTGAGGATTTACACAATCCACAGCAAATTTTGTTAGAGACACTTATTTTTATTTTGTGTATAATTTTGCTTTTAAGACTTGTTTCTTCTAAGAAACACGTGGAGTCTTGTTTTCTTAGCCAATTTGTTTTTCATTTTATTGGATTATTTCAATAATTATAAGAACTACATTTACATTTTTCACTTAGTTGTCCCAAATATTTATTAGTATTTTCCCTCAGTAAAGATAGAACACTGAAAAATTAATAATTTATTCTTCTATAAACATACTTTGTTCCTTCAGTTAATTTTATGTAATGTAATATAAATCTAATCCCACAAACTCTTTTCCCCTCACCCCCAAGCCTCCCTCTTCCTATTTTGTAACCTCTTTCCCTGATTGTGGAGACTTACTTTATTTATTAATTCCTTTTTTCTTTCTTTCTTTTATCTAGTTATCTAAGTTTTCCCTTTTTTCTCTCTAAGTAACTAAGTAAAATACTTTCTTCTTTTCCTCTCCTTCAACTTGTTTTGTTCATTAGGTGGGGACAGAAAGGTTATGCCCTTTTGCTATTGCTTTAGCTCTTGTACACAATTCTTACTTTGGAGAGTTTTGAGAGGTCAAGAGTATCAGAGTAAATTTCTAGTCCTCTATCTTGTGGAGTAAATCCAGATAGATTCTTCAAAATCATACAGCCAGAAGAATGGTTTGTGGAGGATGATAGAGAAAGCCTGACACAGTATATCAAGGACAGTGTCAGGAGAATTGGAATTTGACCCCAGGCACAGGGTTCTTGGTCTCGAACCTGCCTTCTACATTCTTTAATATGTGGCTTGGTAGGCACTGGCTTGTGCTTTTAAAGGAGAAAACTGTCATGACTATTAGGTGGAGTACTACAAGACTGAACACAACACAAAGATGGGAACTAACAGAAAGAAAGTAAAGCAAGAAGCTTTATTGAAAGAAAAAGTGAGGGGCAATCAGGAAAAAATGGAAATAGTTCAGGTCTGGAGGAATGGGGCACCCTCCACCTGAAAAGCCCAGTGGATTTTTATAGGGTTCTGACCTGGGTCAACAGGACAAGCATTGGGTGGAAAGAGCAAGGATCTTTAACCAGTGTGCAAGTCAAAGTTCAAGGACCTGTGCTGTATCATGCTGGGGGAAGCTGGAGAATTGGCAGGCTGCTTGATATTTAAACTCATGACTAGCTGTTAGTGAGTCAGGGATGTAAGCCTGCCCAGAGGCTTTTTGTTTAGCAAAGTGGGAAAGTTGCTGAGCTCTTTGAAGATGACATAAGGGATAGGGCATTAGCCATGGAGTCAGGGACACATGGGGTCAAATCTGGAGAGCTCCTTTCAGTCAAGGTCACTGTTTGGGTCTCTTCTCAAGTCCCTAGTAACCAGTCACTGAGTGACTGATTGATTGACTGTCTCTGACATAAGCTTTGTGATCCTGGGCAAGTATTTAACTTTTCTGGGCCTCAGTTTCCTCATCTCTACACTGAAATGGTTGGCCTAGTTGACTCTGAAGTCCCTTCTTGCTTTGCCTATGATAGTATTCGAGAGCCTGGGTAAGTCATTTGACCTCTCTAGGCTTTAGTTTCTGCATCTATGATGAGGTGAAGGGAGACATTCAAAGGTCTAAATATATGATCTTAAAACAACAAAAAGGGTTTCATTCAGCTGTTTGGGGGAAAAGAGAAGAATAAAAGAAAGGCTAGAACTGATGCTCAAGGTGAATAAGACAAGGATAACAGATGAGTCTCCAGTGGAGTGCCTCAAGGTTGTGGAATTGGCCTTGTACTATTTAACATCTTTATTAATGGCTTGTATATGGGTATAGGTGTCACATTTATCAAATTTGCAAATGATACAAAACTGGGATGCATAGAGAACAGCAAGATGCCAATGCTAAGATCCCTAAAGAATTGGACAGAACAGAATTTTGGACTATATTGAATAAGATGACTTTCAATAGAGATAAATGGAGTTTTCCACATGAACTTTAAGTGAACCCAGGTAGTGACATTGTTGTGTGACTTCCTCCAGCCACATCCAAAAACTTGGAATTCAGAATAGAAAGGTAAATGCCATGGGTGACACAAAGCTATGGCTTTACAGAAATTTAATATGGAACTAGGGATGTTTACCCTAGAGGAAAGAAGGCTTCAAAGGGGGAGTAGGGACATTCTTCATGCCTCTGTTTTCTGCTTGCCCCCAGAAGGAAAATGTTGGAACAACAGGTAATAGATGCAGAGAAGATAGAGGCTTGATGTCAGGAGAACCTTCCTGAGAATTTGAGATCTACAAAAGGGAGATGGAGGCTGGAGGAAGTGGAAGCATCTCTCTTGATGGAAGTCTTCAAGGAAAAGTTAAGTGGTCATTTGTCAGGTATGCTTTCAAAAGGATTCTTTTTCAAACAATAGATAAATTAAATCATCAACTAAGGTCCTTTCCAGTTCTAAAATTCTATTATTTCATGAAAGACAGGGGACAAAGAATTCAGTCATGGAGGACAGTGAGTTCTTTGTTGAACAGGTCAATTATAGGGTCAAGACTGTGAAGGTAGGAAAATGAAGATATACTGGAGGTTATCGAGTACAGGGAGGACTAGGAGGGTTTTAAGAAGTGATATGGTCAAAGAATTTTAGGAGAATTGAGGCAGAGGAACAGATAAAAGGAAAAGAGGTCATAATCAGGGAGAGGAAATTCAAGATGAAGAAAACAGTAGTTTGGAATACAGGATACAATTATTGCAGAGAGCTAAGAAAGTTCAATTACACTGGAGATGTAAGTCATTGATAGGCATGAAGGCCAGGCTGTCTTCAAGCCCCCTGCTCATTTCATCTGGACCCAAGCAATAGCCTTCTAATGGGTTTCCCTGTCTTAACTCTCCCATTCCAATTAACCCTCCATTCAACTGACAAAGTGATTTTTCTGAAGTGAAGATCTGACCACCTCACCTCCCTTACTCAGGAAACTCCAATTGGTCTCTCTACAGGGTCCAACATAATTTTCCCTGTTTGTCTTTCAAAGCCATTCTTAATCTGGCCTCTTGTTACCTTTCCAGTCTTCTTACAGTTTTTCCCCTATCCATGTCCTATAATCCAGTAACACTGATATGTTTGTGGTTTCTCCCAGAGGACACTCCACTTCACCAGATTCTGAGTCTTTGCACTGGCTGACCCATTCCTGGATGGTGCTTTCTCCTATAACTCTTGGTTTCTCTGGCTTTTTCCAAGATTCATATAAAGCCCTACTTATTGAAGGTCTTTCCTGCTCCCCTTATCCTAATTTGGCTGATTCCCTCCAGCTACTAAGGCTTTTTCCTGTAAGATTGCCTTCCATCTATTCTTTATATATCTTGTACATAGCCAATTATTTACATGGTGTCTTCCTCTTGAAGGCAGGAATTGTTTCTGTATCCCCAGTACTTGGTACATTACACAAAGTAAGCCCTTAAAATGCTTGTTGGCTTACTGAAATCAATATGACCATCAAATTCCCCAAATATTAGGGCTGAGGTTGGGGTGAAGAGGAAGGTTGAGAATTAACACCTGAATAAATGCCTGGAAAAAGCAGGAAGAGTGACTTTGGAACTGGTGAATGTGAGCTTCAAGGAGAATGGTAGGATATGAAGGGAAGAAGTAAAGCTCAAAGGCAGAGAGTTGACTCTCTCTTTTTGGAAGTGCAGGGCAGGTCAGGCAGTGGCAGTGGTAAATAAGCTGCACACTCACTCCACTATGCTCCAGGAAGAGAACAAAAACAAACTAAAAGAATGTAGAGTCACAGGACCTGATTCCAAGCCCCAGCTATGGTTGTTTACTCTTCCCACTCCAAATCTATGATCTGATGTTTCCTTCTGACTCAGCACATCTGAGATGGAATAGAAGGGGCAATGGGTTCTGGAGAGGGTGGTTAGGAAAGAATTATAATTCAGAGAAAACCAAACTTCTGCGAGTGCAAGAAAATCAAAGGATGAGAGATGAAGGACTGGAAGGGATATGAAAAGGCATCTAGCAAAAGGTCCTCCTTTTACAGATGAGGAAACTGAGGCACAGAAAGGTTAATTAAGTGACATTTCAGATCACAGGGATATTGACAGAGCTAAGATTTGGATCCAGATTCTCTGATTCCAAAACCATCATTATTTTCATTGTGACACACTGCTGGAAATAAATATTTATGATCATATTTTATAATGAAGGAATACTTCAAAATTTTCTTTTTTTATGGAAACAGTCTTGTATCTTTTTAATAACAAAACAAAGGTGAGAGAAAACACCAACAACCATCACCCGGAATGCCGACTCTCTCCACCATTCAGAATATTTTTGCCAGTCACCTATATAAGAATTGAGAATACCCTCAAAGGGACCTTTAGTAGCACACAGTTGGATTGTCATAATCACTAGTCAACAATGCACCACAGTTTAACTATTTCTCAATTGACTGCAAATAACACAGAGAAAAGAAAATGGCATCGTTCCTTCCATTTGTAGCTTATGAGAAGGCATTTGATTGGTTGAGCAGAATGCCCTTTTATGATCCTCTTCCAAAAAGGTGCTCCCCTATCCGTGCAATCAGGATTCCTTGGACGATATAATGACAGAAATAACCTTAATCAATGACTGTCTAATCATAAACATCAGATGAGGCAAAAAACTGGGACATGTGTGCTGGCAAAAAGAATTGGCACTGTGAAAAAGGACATCCACCACAGATTCTAGACTGAAAAGAGATCCTCTGTGGATAGGGTTCCTTTTTGCAGATGACACAGTGCAGATTCCACTAAGTCCCAGAAGAAATCTGTCACTTTTCAAAAGTTTGGCCTGACCATCCACATGGGAAAGACCAAATGGATGAGGAATGTCTATTATTCAAATTATGCAACACATGTGAATGGACAGAGTTCATCATGGGATATATCTAAGATATACACACTGTATATACATACTCTAATGTATCGAGACATTACAAGAGGCCTGGAATTGAATGGAAGGAGGAGAATGAACTGTATTTCCTTAAGGAATTACAAACTGTTTTGAAGATCTTAAACTTCCCATGGAAACAAACTTTTCTTTTTCAAGGCAAAATAGAAAAAAGGCAACTAGGATAAATTAATGGCATAATAGTAGAAAATAACAGAAAATCCCTACATATCCACAAGCTTTCCACTGAGCAATGACAGGGAGCAGGTCATGCTAGAAAGAGCGATGAAGCAAAAATGTGGTGACCTGGATTCAAATCCCAGGCTTCTCTGATGCTTCTAAACCCAAACATCTTAATCTATCAAATAACCTTATTCCTGTAAGAATCATTTGTTCATCAGAAAAATGGGGATAATAATATTTATATCACCTCCTTTTTAGGGTTATTTTGAAAATCAAATAGCATCCTATCTGTAAAAATTAGGTAACTGACATTTACTAAGCACCTACTATGTGCAAAATAGTTTATACAAAAAGTAGGAAAAAAGAGAGAATAACTTGAGTAAATAATAGCAACTGGTTATTATTTAATTGATGTTGAGAAACTCCCTATATCTATGTAGATAGGTACCTTTTCTGCAACTTGTCATGTTACAGAGTTGTCTATAGCACTGAGAGGTTATGGAGTCCTGTCCAGTCACACAGCTAGTATGTGTCAAGGGACCTGAACCCAAGGGTTTCTGGCTCTAAAGTTGGCCCCTTGTCCACTGAGACATGTTTTTCTAACTGAATAGGCAATTATTTTTTTTTTGAAACAGAGAAATAAACTTACCCAAAATAAGGACAAGAAGGGAAATATTGAAAATTAGAGTAGAAATAAATTGAAACTCAAAGAAACTATAGAACTTGTGAATAAGACTAATTGCTTATTTGAAAGATGAACAGGGGCAGCTAGGTGGTACAGTGAGTAAAGCTCCGGCCCCGGAGTCAGAAGGACCCAAGTTCAGTTCCAGCCTCAGACACTTAACACACACACACACACACACACACACACACACACACACACACACACACAAACTATCCGTATAACCTTGGGCAACTTACTTAACCCCAATTGCCCTCCAAAAGGCCAAAAAAAAGATGAACAAAAAATGATAAACATTTATCCAAACTGATTAAAAATAAGAGAGGAAAACCAAATTAACAAAATAAAAATTATCAAGGTGAAATCACAACAAAGAAATAAAAAGTATTCTCTAAAAACAACCATGCATAGATATATGCCAAATAAAATTGAGATTTCCAAAGAATAGATTATCTATAACATATATTATACTCAAGTTTGGAGAATACCAAAAGTAACCCAGTCTCAATAAAAGAAATTGAACTAGATACAAAGGAACTAACAAAGAGTGGGGGTGAATGGGAACCTTTAATCCAGATAAATTTGCAGACAAATGCCGTCAAATTTTTCAATGCAAGAAGGTAGGCAGCAAGCATTTCTCAAACAATTTCTATGTGTCAGGAACTGGGATGAGTACTGGGGATAGAATAATAGCAAAAAAGAAAGCCATTCTCTTGGGGATGGAAGTAGGGGATCATTCTGAAGTTCAAGGGAGATAATATATGTAAATCATTTTTCAAACCTTAAATTGCAACATAAATATTAGCCACTTTCATTCTTATAAATGGATAATCGTCAAAACTATTCAATGATGGTCAAAAATTTAGAAAAGCATAGTAATGGAAGGGGCTATACAGGGAAGAAATAATTAACCCAGCAACAAAGTGTATAAGAATTCCCAACTTATCCTCTAAGGGGGAAAAATACTCCATTTTGGACAAGAACTTCTAGGAATATTGGAAAGCTATCTGGCAGAAATAGGATTTAGAATGACATCTTACATGATATTCCATAACAGATTGAATATTATGTCATGTCTTTTTTTAAAGGAGAAAACCAAATCAGACACTTTTCACAATATGACTGGAGGGTGAATTCTTAAGCAAACAATTAAATAGAAATGATTATAAAAATATATAATTTTGATTATGTAAAATTGAAAAGCTTTTGCCTAAACAAAATGCAATTAGGAGTTGACTGGGAAAAAAACCTTTATAGCAAATATCTCTGATAAAGGTCTAATATCCAAGATATCTAGGCAACTAACAATAATATATAAGGTAAAAGCTATTTCCCAATAGATTCCCTAAGGGATGAAAGAATATCAATGAAGTTCTTAAGGAATTACAAATGATTAATAAGTTTGGACCATAGGAAAAGATGGTCCAAATCACTAATGTGAAGAGAAATGTCCAGCAAAACAAATCTGAGATTTCATTTTTAATCCAGCAAATTGATAAAGGTGATAAAATTGGGGCACATTCAATATTAAAGGAGTTATGGAAATATGAGCCTACAAATGCAACTCTTGATTGGCTATAAATTGGTCCGACCATTCCAAAAAGTGGTTTGGAGCTATTCTAAGGAAATGATAAACATGTCCACATCCTTCGACCCAGAGATTTCAATCATATACCTAGGGTGTTAATGATTAAAAAAAGTTCTCGTAAGGCATTTGGAACTGTAAATGATGTGGAAATAAATGATAGCAATAAAATTTTGTTTTAAGAAGTTTTGTAGTTGGGATATGCTATACACATTTAAGCTATTATTCTTCAGATTTACTTCAATATACAATGGAATAAACTCATAATACTAGAAAAATTAACTCAATTTTATATGCTAATAGAACAGAGGCATAAATTATCTAAAACAGCATATAGTGAAAAATAATTTATGCCATCATACACAGACATATCTCTGTGAGGTGAACCCTGCCCACTGAGAGGGAATCCCTAAGGCACTATAAATAATCCATAGTGAGGAAACTGTGTAAACAGCTGTTGAGATCCTCAAAAATGATATCCAGCACCACAGAGCCAAAGAGCTTTGGGCCTTAAGCCACCCCCAAAGTCCCATCCATTGCCCCTGAGTAACCTGCCTCTGGTTAGCAGTGTGTACTTGGACAAATCATATCAGAGTTTCCCTTTCCTCATCTTTCAAATGAGAGAGTCAGAGGTTTGTGAACTTCCCCCCTCACTCCCTCCCAGATGTAACCTAACAAGGTGTCAGGATGGAGAGCAAAGAGTGTTGTATTTAAATGGTAACCATACCCATGACTGACTGTGTGACCAGGGTGAATAAGGAAACTTTTCTCAACCTAGTTTCTTGATCCATAAGATAGGCATAAAGATACTTTTATTTAAAATATGCTTTAGAGCAAGGTTATAAGGGAGCCATATGTTGAAATGACATGAAAGTATATGAGCTATTAAAAGAACTCACTAATGTTAGACTGGACATAGGATGTGATCAATCAAAGGAGTCCTTGGTATGCAAGTTATTCTGCTAATACAGATCAGCACCTGCTCTTTAATTTACTCTCTTAGAGTATGTTCTGGGACACCAAGAAGTAAACTGACTTGTCTAGGGTCACATTCAGCATGTGTCAGAGGAAGAACTCTGAGGCCACATCTTTTTTTTTTTAAGCAATCAGGGTTAAGTAACTTGCTCAAGGTTACACGGCCAGTTATTTCTGGTTGTGGTGCTGAGTGTCTGAGCCCGGGATTCTATTTCCAGGTCATCCCAACACTGGAGCCGGTGCTCTTACTTGCTGAGCCACCTGGCCGCTCCTAAGCAATTGGGGTTAAGTAACTTGCTCAAAGTTACATAGCCAGGTGTTTCTGGGTGGGTGCTAAGTGTCTGAGCCCAGGATTTGATCTCCAGGTCATCCTGACACTGGAGCCGGTGCTCTTACTCACTGTGCTACCTGGTTGCCCCTGAGGCCGCATCTTTGTACACTAATGGTATGAATCTCAAATAGAAATGGAGTCCTGCAGCTGGATATTGACTTATTAGAAAACCACATATTAACATTATCTATGTTGTACAGTATTTTTATTTATTTTGTTAAACATTTCCCAATGGCATTCATCTGGGTTCAGACCCTTCTTTGGAGTTTTGGGGCCTCTTGCCACCTCCAGGTAGTAGACAGGTTACGGGAAGGGTCAGACACCTCCACACTGCATGCTGCTTTTAATGGCACTAATTATTGATAATATTACCATCATTAATCAATCAACAAGCATTGATTAATCACTATGCACCAGGCACTGTGCTGAGTATAGGGTATACCAATGTGAACCAGTCCTTGCCCTCAAGGAGCTCACTTTCTCAGGGACTGTGGGAGGGGGAAGGACGAGAACATGAACATATGTAAGTATATATGAATTTAATGTATACAAAATAATAATAATAATAATAAGTAAGATTTATATCACACTTACTATGTGCCAGGCACTGTGCTAAGTAAACACTTTACAATTATTGTTTCATTTAATACTCACAACAATCCTGAGATGTATGTGCTGTAACTATCCCCATTTTACAGATGAAGAAGCTAAGGCAGGCAGAGGTTAAGTGACTAGCCCAGGGTCACAAAGCTAGAAAGTGTCTCTGAGACTGGATTTAAACTCATTATATTCCAGACTCCAGGTCTGGCACTCCATCCCCTGTGCCACAAACTGATGGATGAGGAAAAACTTCATGCAGAAGTCAGGACATGAGCTAATCTTATCTAGCATTATTCTACCCTCATAGCAGGTATGCCACACCAGTCAAAGTTTTCAAAGCACACTTACACACAGGTAAAACACAGGAAAATATTACATGGATACAGGGTGCTCACTACCTCAGATGATCCTGGAGTCTCAACTGCCACAATATTTAGTCAATATTCATTGATCACTGAACCCTTAACCCAGATAAATATTGAGGATTATGACCTAAATCCCTTTGCTATTCCTGGGTAATAGAGGAGAAATCAAATATCACCATAGTCTGTGGAGGAATCATGGAAAGCTTTCTAGTCAAAATGGGATGTTTTTTTAAAAATGACATTGATATACCATTTTAAAATGATGCAGAATACCTTATGAAGGATCATAGATTTAGACTTCAGAGAGACATCAATGCTTATTTGGTGTAACTTCATTTCACAAATAAGGAAACGGAGGCATGGAGTGGTAAAGTGATATACTGAGGGGCACAGGGTGTAAGCGGAGGTAGGATTAGAACTGCCTATGCTGGAAGACCTCCAGTGATGGGGAGAAAATCCCCTACCCCCGAAGTGGCCCATTCCCCTTTGGAATAGCTCAAAAGATTATAGGCAAGTTTTCTCTTTTGCCTTATTTATTAGTGATGTTTCAGCTCAACTTGAAAGGCTTCCTTATTCAGTCTTATCTATGAGAAAAAGAGGCTTTAAACTCATGTTACACAGATATGGAAATTCCATATGCCTTTTGGCAAAAACAGGCATTTTCTTCTTCTGTTTCTATAGTCCCCCATCCCCTCATACATACTGTATTATCTGGTCACTGGGACCACCTGATGTCTGACATTAATCCCCTCCACCAAGACAGAATCACTAGAATGATCAGAACAAGATTTGGAGTCGCAGAAGATTACAGTGGAATTTGTGTTCTTCTCTTTTGTTCAATTCGATTATTCCTTAAACATTGATTAATACCTACTATGTAGTGAGCCAGAGGGAGTGTGGTGTATGCGAAATGGCCAGAGAGCTGGTTTCAGAGTCGGGAAACTCTGGATTCAAATCCTGACTCTGATACACACTGACTATGTGACCCCAGACACATTTAACCTCTCACTATCTTCATCACCATCAACTTCATCATTTCCATCACCATCATCACCACCACCATCACCATCATCATCATCACCATCATCATCATTATCATCACCATCATCACCATTACCATCATCCTCATCCCCAACATCATCACCATCACCATCATCATCATCACCATCACCATCATTATCATCACCATTACCATCATCCTCATCAACATCACCATTATCTTCATCACCATCACCATCATCATCATCACCATCACCATCATTATCATCACCATCACCATCATCATCATCACCATCATCATCATCATCACCATTATCTTCATCACCATCATCCTCATCAACATCACCATTATCTTCATCACCATCACCATCATCATCATCACCATCACCATCATTATCATCACCATTACCATCATCCTCATCAACATCACCATTATCTTCATCACCATTACCATCATCCTCATCCCCAACATCATCATTATCGTAATCAAAATGAGAATAGAATTTATATTGAGCTTTGAGATTTGCAAAATACTTTGCATACATTAAGCAACTCTCTAAGACTTTAACTTGCAGCTCTGTTTGATAGTTTCCTCACCGAAAGTTGAAATGAAATCACAACTCTGATTTACAACAGAATATGCTAAGCATTGTAGCTAGGTGCTGGGTCTATAAAGGCACAAAGGAAATAGTCCCTGCCATCAAGACTTTTCCATTCTCTTGCTGGTGGATTAGTGGATAGAGTGCTGACACTGTCACCAGGGGGACTTGAGTTCAAATCAAGCCTCAGATACTTACTAGCTGTGTGACCATGAGCAAGCCAATTAACTTCTCTCTGCCTCAGTTTCCTCAGTGATAAAAAGGAGGTAATATCTACATCCTAGAGTTATTGTGAGGATTGGATGAGATAACGTATACCAAGCACTGTACAGACCTTAAAGTGCTGTAGAAATGCTTCCTAGTCATATTTTGGGGGCTGTAACTGTACCAAAAACAGGCAAGGAAGAATAAGGAGGGAAGGATTGGAACTGGGGCAGGGTGGGGTCAGGAAAAGCTTAACAGAGAATGTCTAACCTCAGCTCAGCTATCTCATACTTCCTAGAACCTCCGGAGAATGCTATTTGGGGATTTCTGAGAAGCCACATCATGAACCTCTCCAAGCCCGCAAGCACTGAGAGGCAGCCAGAGACAAAAGTGCACGCAATGACTGGCTCAATCAAGGGCTCTGCATTCATCAGCATAGTCCAAGTGTTCTTCATCCTTATGATGCTTCACCTGATGGTGTGATTGAAAAGTGTTGATAGAACTAATGTTTAGGAATGATTGGAGGGGCAACTAGGTGGTTCAGTGAATAGAGCATTGCCCTGGAGTCAGGAGGATGTGAGTTCAAATCCGGCCTCAGACACTTAACAGTTACTAGTCGTGCAACCTTGGCCAAGTCACTTAACCCCAATTGCCCTGCCCTTCCCCCTCCAAAAAGAAAAAAATAATGATTAGAGATGAGTGACAGGGCTAGAACAAAATGGCTTCTTTTCTAGACCATGGAACAGAAGCACCATTGTCTAATAAAGCAAAAAGAGAAGCTTCCAAAAAATTCCTATTATCCCAAAGGATAAAATGTAGGTGGAGACAGCCAGGTGGTGCAATGGGTAAAGTAGGACTGGAATTAGGATGACCTGAGCTCAAATCCAGCCTCAGACATGTACTAGCTTTGTGACCCTGGGCAAGTCACTTAACCTCTGCCTACCTCAGTTTCCTTCATTGTAAATGAAGATAATAATAGCACCTACCTGCTAAGGTTGGTTTGAAGATCAAATAAAATGATAATTGGAAAGTCCTCAACATAGTGCCTGGTACATAGTAGGCACTTAATAGATGCTTGTCTCCTTCCTTCCTTCTGGGATGTCCTCATGAACTCTTTCTTGCTACATAAACATATATACATACACTCATAAGTATATGTATGTGTGTATATATGTACATGTACATGCATGTGTATGTGCATTTGTATGTGTGTGCATACGTGTTGTTGTATGTGTATACATATATGTATTGTGTATATTTATGCATATGTGTGTGCATGTATGTGTATTGTGTATATGTGTATGTGTATGTGCATTGTATATGTATGTGTGTATGTGTATGTGTATATGTATATGTCATCCCCATCCAAAGTACTGTGTAAGGAGGAAGGGAGACATGACTCCTGGCTGTCAGAGAGAATGCTGAGCTTGAGCCAGCATCTCTGCCTACAGAATTTACTGAATTGGCTAAAGAGCTCCTTGGTCATGCACCAGGACAGAGGACACCCCAGGGAGGAGAAGAAGAAGTTACTGGCCTCGGGGAGGACATCTCCCACTGCCCACACAAACCCCAAAGCCTTAGTGGTACCTTAGTGGACGCTTTCAAGAATCACAAGCACCCCACCCCCAGCTAAAATGTCACCTGACAGTGAAGCTCTTTGGACTCCCTTAATCAGGCTAAGACTCAGGCTGGCAGATAGGGAGCCTAGACCATCTCAAAGCCTCTCTGCCTTATTACCTAGGACCTGTCACAACTAGCCCTCCACTATCATACATAACCTTTTAGCATTCACAGCCATTTTTTTAATCAGGAGGAGATATCAGACTGGGAGTTTAGTATTAAGAACTAACATTTATATAGCCCTTACTATGTGCCGAGAATGGCACTAGGGATGTTACAAATATCGCATTTGATCTTCACAATAACCTTGGGAGGTACATATTGCTATTAAGCCTGTTTTACACATGAGGAAGTTGCAGAAAGCAGGGTTAAGTGACTTGCCCAGGGTTACATGGCTAGTTAGTGTGTGAGGCTAGATTTGAACCTGGGTATTCCTGAGTCTGTGCACTGTCTGCACTGTGACAGCAGAGGGCTGACTCTTTAGTAGACATAGATGTCCTTACCCTCCAAGATCCAATGGAAGTCAGCCCCAGCTAGGTCAGGGAAATAGATTGCTCTGTGAGGGTCAGCAGACCCTGAAGACAGGCTGCTGGAATGGTGCATGCACACATGTGCTTGATTTTGTTTGCTTGCTTGGTTTTGGTATTTGGGGGCCTCTCTCCTCATTGGTGGAGACAGGAGAGAGTTCCACACCAAGGGGCTTTGGGACAGGCACTACGTTCCAACCCACCAAAATTACTTTTGTATGTGAGCTATATAATTCATAACCATAACCGGAAAGACAAGGCACCTAGCACCTTTTCTCTCTGTGTGTGTATGTGTGTGTGTGTGTGTCTCTGTCTCTGTGCCTCTCTCTGTCTCTGTGTCTCTCTCTCTCTGTCTCTGTCTCTCTTCTCTCTCCTTTTCTCCTGTCACAGAGTGTTTTTTAAATCTGGGGTCCATGAACTTCTTTAAATAGTTTTTTATGATAACTGTGATTTCAATATAATTAGATTCCTTTGTAATACTATACACTCTAATTCATGCACTTAGCCCCATGATTCTGAGAAGGGGCCTCGAGGCTCCCAGGGTGCTGCCCACGGGAGGCAGGCTAAGAACCCTGCCTCTCTTCTCTCCTTGGGAGTTTCATCAGCTCCCATGGGTTTGCTCCCGCCCAGTCTAATCTCTCCTCTACACTAGCAGATCCTTTCCTGTCCTCTCCATGGGGTTGGTCCAAAGGCATCTTAGATTGAACGTTTCTAAAAACAAAGCCTGTTACATTCTACCCCAAGCTCATCCTTCTCCTAAACTTCCCCACTACCATCCTTCTCCTAAACTTCC
>NW_027185761.1:61811262-61827717 GCF_028583685.1 Petaurus breviceps papuanus | reverse complement strand
TTCCCCACTACCATCCTTCTCCTAAACTTCCCCACTACCATCCTTCTAACAATAATAGTAATATTTATGTCACAATTTAAGGTTTGCAGAGCATTTTTATGTATTATCTCATTTGACTCTCAGAACAAGCCTGGAAGGTAAGTGCTATGATTATCTCCATTTTACAGATGAAATAGAAAATAGGTTTCAGAGAGGCTGAGACTTGCCCAAGGTCATACAGTCAGTGTCTGAAGCAGGATTCAAATCTCGATTGTCCTGACTCCAAGGTAACTGCTTTCTGCTGCATCACACTGACTCCCTAATTGTATCACCCTGGTTCCTACCTATGGCATCATCATTGTTCATCCTGTCCCTCAACTCCTACATCCAACCAGATGACAAGTCTCCGAGTTCCTACCTTTCTAATCTATTTCATGTCTGTCCCTTTTTCTCCACCACCCCACCCATACAGCCTCTGCTGCATCTCAGTCCTTTATCACCCCTCTCCCTCCATACTGGAGCAGTCCCCTAACTAACATCTCTGCTTCTGCTCCCCCCTAGTTCCCACCCATCCCACACCCAGCTGCCAAAGTGATGTTCTCTAATTCAATGATCTGAACACATCACCCACCTGCTCAAAATTCTCCTATAGCTCCCTATTGCCTCTAGGATGAAACATAAACTTCTCAGCCTGACATTTAAAACCTTCCACAATCTACCTCACAGGTATTTTTCCCATCATATTTCTTTTTTGTTCAGATCTTTAAGTGGGAATTTGAAAATCAAATTAGATAAGGAAAGCCCTATTTGAATTAGGAACAATAATTTTAAACAACTGGTAAATAGTGACATGATTTTCATATCTTTAAATAATTACATTGCTATATATGCTATCCTTCATTTTTATGTCAGCCACATTTCTCAATATATCCCCTTCCTCTCTTCTTTCCAGAGAGACATTCCTTGTAACAAAAAAGGAAGAACTCAGCAAAAGCTACCGTCACATGCAGAAAGTTTGATGCTATATGTATGTTTCATGCCACTCTCCTTTCCAGTCAAACCTAACTGCCCTCTGTTCCCTGCACACAACATTACATCCCTCCCCACTGTGCCTTTCCCAAGCCATTTCCCATACCTAGAATGCCCTCCCTCCTCACCTTCACCTCACAGCAGACCTTTCTGACAGTAGGGAATCAGAACTCATGACATGGCAGAGAATGGGTTCCTCCCCCAAGAGCCAAATTTCACCTGCCTGGCACAAGGGGAAAGGTCCCACCTGCTACAACAGAGTCATAGAATGTCTGATGAGAAGGGACCTCAGGGCTGGGTGATGGACCTCCCAGCCCAGCAATTGGCACCCTCCCCTTCTTGTAATCATTTTTTATTACTCTGCACATGCTCTAGATTTAATACTTGCACATAAAAGTCGTGGCACCCCCATCAGAATGTAAGCATCTTGAGGGCAAGGCTGGTTTCCTTTCCATCTTCATATCCCCAGTGCCTCCCACAGCACAGGTGCTTAGAACACATCTGTTGAATTAAATTCCTATAAATGCAATGAAATTGGATAACTTTTCCCTATTCGTCTTGAAAAAAAAGAAAGTATGGAGAATGCCAGGCTACAAAAGAAGGTGGGAGGAATGTAGGGAGAGGGAGACAGACAAAAATGCACATAAATATGAACAAAAAGAGACAGAGAAAGACAAACATGCAGACACTGAGACAGTTCCAGAGAGACCCATAAGAGACACAGGGCCAGACATAAAGAGAGATGTAAGAGAGACACACAAAAGAGACAGACAGGCAGGTGGTCAGATATGCCCAGAGGGGTTATGGGACACATCCAGGGTAACACTGGGAGTATGTGGCAGAATAACTGCTTTCTCTGCTCTCAACCAGAAAGAAAAGCCAAGAGAAGGGAATAGAGGTCCCTAGCTGCTCTGTTTATGGAGAAGGGCTTGAGGAGAAGAATGAAGAGAAGAGGGGCCTTCTGCCAGGAAGGGACTCAAGAGAGAAGGCTCCATTGACCTAGGTTAGCTATTTCCAACATAGTTGGGTCCTCTTCCTTTATTAATAAAACAAGTCCATATTTATTTATTTGCTTTTTGGAAGGCAATTGGGGTTAAGTGACTTGCCCAAGGTCACACAGCTAGTTTTTGTGTTAAGTGTCTGAGGTTGGATTTGAACTCAGGACCTCCTGACTCCAGGGCTGGTGCTCTATTCATTGCACCACCTAGCTGCCCCAACAAGTCCATTTTTAAAACCATCATTTAATGTCCTAGTTCATGAGAGGCAACAAAGGCAGAATGGAGGGGGTTGGCCTTGGAATCAAGGCTCCCATTCTACCTCTGATACATACCTGTGTAATCCTGGACAGATCACTGAGCCTCTGAGTGCAGTGGGTACCTCTATAAGAATATAAATTGTGGTGTAGTGGCTAATATGCATTTGTGAAGGGACTCTCCATGTTGGGAATTCCCATCTTGGTGAAATCATAGTTCATAAGGAAAAAGACTCATTATTGTTATTGCTTTTACACGATCTATCTTTTCTTTTCAAGTGGTGTGTATTCTCTAACTCAATTATCACCATGCATCTGGCCTGCACAAATCTGAAGAGTTCAGGTGGGCTCAGCCTTAACTCATAAAATACCTGGCACCCACCAGCTCCTGATAGCAGCAAAACCTAAGGGCTGACAGAAGAGCTTTGGCTGGGACCTTGAAAAAAGCCTGACTTAGAACTGTGGAGATTCTTAACCAGGAAACTATAGAAGTCAAGAGATAGAAATGAGGAGACAAAGAATTATAGGCAGGTGGAAAGAGTCAGTGAAAATGCATGGGGAAGCTGAAGGAAATGTTAGGGAACAGTAAAAAACTGACTGATATTTTCCCGTTGGTTCCCAGGGAATTATAATTGAACTGTTCTTTGTCCCTTCATTTCAATAATTCTGGGGCATTTATGATGCTCACAGTCCTTCATCCTGTATTTTATGGAGATGAAGACCTTTCAAATGATCTCTATGCCCTCCAGTTCCATTGTCTTTATTTGGAGAGTTAAGCAACCTTCTTCCAGCCTAATGAGTTTTTGAGGTCACTTTCTATTCTGTGGCTTCTGTCATTGTTTTCCAGCAAAAATAAATCCACTTTTCATTGACATATTTTTAAAATGTTACATCTCCCCAGATCTCTCTTTATGCATTGATTTTCATTGTCACTTTGTCTTGTTCTATTTTTTACTGATGACTGCTCTTTCCTTTCCAACATCAAATGCTTTTGCTTTTCACTGACACCTTATTTTTTTTACTTTCATTATTTTCCTTAGAGTGTTTGTTTTCTGATTTGAGACGTCTTGGGGAAAGTCCAGGTTGTTTCTGGGGCTATCCTCAATCCTGGTTCCCTTTCCTTCTGGTATTCATCGTGTGGGAGGATATGTTTATGCACTCTATTTTTTCCTCTTTTATTCATTTTCTTGACAACTTCTTTTCCTTTTTTAGCTTTTTGAGGATCTTTGATTATTCTGCATGTTGCTTTTTATAATGGAGCATAGTTTTGTATATTATTGAGCGTGGATTTGTATTCTCTATTTGCAACTGGGCTAGACAAACATTTTATTCCTCTCTAATTTATTTGCTAGCCCACTCACTGACGTGGCCATTTCAAACTTTCTCATGTCTCCCCAAGCCTCCTATAGCACCTCTGCTACCACCATTTCAGCCAAGGACTTTGCTTCAAACTTCGCTGGAAAAGTTGGGATCATTCCCAGAGAATTCCCGCTTCTCGCCTCCTCCTCATCTCCATCTCTTTAAACACTCTCCTCTATTATATCCTCCTTTATTCCTATCTCAGGTGAAGAGGTGACCCTGCTCCAAGCCAAGGTCAGTCCCTCTTTGTGCACCCTTGATCCAGTCCCTTGCCCCCACTATTATCTCCAGTCTCTCTAATCTCCCATCTCTGCCTCCTGACTCCTTTCCAACTGCCTGCAAACACATCCAGGTCTCCTCCATTCCTAAAACACCCTCACTTGGTCTGACCTACCCTGGTAACCATCAACCCATGTCTCTCCTCCCCTTTGTGTCTAAACTACCAGAAAATGTTCTCTACAATCAGTGCCTCCAATTCCTGCCCTCTCATTCACCTCTAAACTCATCATTCAACACAAAGTAACTTCTTCAAAATTATCTGGGACCTCTTCATTGCCAAACCAAATGGCCTTTTCTCAATTCTATTCCTACTTTATATCTGAGAAGTATTTGAATTGCTACCATCTCTTTTTCAATACTCTTTTATGTGAGACTAGATTTTAACTCAGGTCTTCCTGACTCCAGAACTGACACTGTGTTACCTAATGATTAGCTACTACAGATTAATGTTCAAACATATTCCTTTAAAAGCCAATTGTAAATAAACTATAATCAGAACTGAAACAAATATCCAATTGCTCCACACATCATGAGAACACTTCCCAAGGGCCAGTCACATCATTGGTGTGGCAACTTTCACAGGCTCCTTGCCTGAGCTCCACAAAGCAAAGGGGGTAGAGCTCTGTCCCTGTACTCAGCCATTCCATGGAACTCTCTAAGGTATGCTTTTATATAGCCATCTGCCATTGAGGTCAGCTTTTTATCTGCTTACTTTTACAACAAAGCAATGGAAAGCCTTCTGCTAGAAAATAGTGGGTAGGCCAGAATTCAGGGGAAGAGTGACCTCCCATCAACAGGGGAAAAAAGATTTGTGTCCTTCCTACTCTGAAAATGTTACCTATCAGTGCTGGGGAAAGTCAGAAATGAAGATGGAGTTTTCATTAGCAAATGAAGAAGATATACCACCACCCCCTTCTTGGCAGAGGTGGGAGACTATGTGTGTGGAGTGTTGTATATACCTTCAGATGCGGTTAAAATGTTGGTTCATGTACTGAATTGCTCCACCCTCCTCTCTTTTCTGTTCCTTGGTATAAGGGATGGTATGCTGGGCAGGGTAAAGGAAGGGAAAAATATATTTGGAAATTAAGGTGATGTTAAAACTAACATGCAAAAAGTCAATTTAGAATCTAAAACATACTTTGTGCACTGTGCTAGGCTGTAGAGTTTCAAAGACAAAAAGGAAGTAGACTTGTCTTCATAGAGCTTGCTTTTTACTGGAGGGAAATCACCCAGAGGGCACACACACCAATGAGTCAATATAAAATACCTGAAAAGTGATTTCTGGATGGGGAGAAGACCCCAACAATGGAAAAGCACAAGAAGTTTCTCGAATGAATTTCCACTGGTACTACAACAAGTCCTCTGCAAATATAAGACCCTCCCCTAAGAATTTGCCTATGTTGCTTATAGACTTAGTTGTGTAGGTTGATTATGAGTTTTAGGGATTCCAAAAAGTGGGCTATGAGGGAGGGGATTCCAGATATGGGGAACAGCTTATGCAAAAGCACAGGAAGGGGGGACCAGGAGATGCACTGGCATGTATTAGAAATGGTAAGCAGAACTTTTTGGCTGGGACACAGAGTATGTGTGTGGGGGGGGGGGGGCAATATGTCTTCAGCCTATGATGGAGATGGCACCTTATTAAAATAATGTTATTTATATTAATATTATAATGTATTCATATATTATATTATGCAACATGTTATATAACATTATTTGTCTAATGTACGCATATTGTATTATGTTTCTATATTATAATTTTGTCAATTATTAATATTAATTCTCTTGCCGTTGTTAATATTTTTATAAGGTGCCATCATTCCTTCTCATAGATTACATAGATCTCCTCTCCTTTCAACCACCTCAGTCCTCAGAAAAGCTAGCCTGGAGGCAGATTCAAAAAGACTTTAAATGGGGCTTCTCCCTGGGTTTTGCTGATGGATTTGAAGAATATCTTCCCCCTGGGGCTCGGGGAAGGGGATCTTTTCTCTTTGTAATATGTTCTATTCCCCCTCCCCCACCAGTCACTAGAAAGGCAGCCCCCAGACCCTCGTAAAGAGCTCGTATGTGAGCAGGGCTAAGGTCAGCTTCTTCTACTTCCCCGCCCTGGTCCCTCAGCCCCTCACCAGATTGCTCCCGAAACCTAGTGTCCCCATGGCAACAGCTGGGGCTGCTCCCTAGATAAGCAAGCAGGAGCCCAGGGTGGCCGCAGCATCCAGAGAGGGGTCCGGCTCAGTGTGCTCTGCCTCCCTCCCTCTGACTCTCCACCCAGTCCAAGTACTGCTTGGTAAGTACCAGTAATTTTTCATTCAGTAACTTTCATAGTTGAGAAAAACATTCTTCTCTTGAGTCATTCTGATTGTGCTTTACAAGGGATATTTAGAGCTGGCAGCAGCCCAACCGTGTCCTTGGGAGTGATGCTAGGATGGAAGTGGGACAAGGGGCCAACATAGTCTGAAAGTCTGAACTTTTTTAAAGTTGTTTATTTATTCGTTATCCTAAAGAGAAGCAGAAGAGAACAGACATGGCAGTTGGTGGGACAGTGTCCAAAGGGTCAAGTTCATAGGGTAGAAGAGCTTTTCTGACCAATCTGCTAGCCAGGCAGAAATGAAAGAATATTTATCTGCCTATGAGAAACCTAACTACCCCATTCCTTATCTTTGGGGAGCTTGTTCCAAGTAACCCATGAATTTTTAGGCTGTGCAATGAACCGACTTTTCTCTCTAAAATAGAGGTTTCATTGGTGCCCGGTCTTCAAGCTGGCACAAGAACGAGTTGTACTTGGAGCCATAAGGACCTGGCAAGGTTCAGATTTACCTCTGACACCTCCCAGCTCAGAGACTTTGCACAGCTTCCTCAGCCCCTCTGTGCCTCAGTTTGTCTGAGACTGACTGGCCTCTCAGAGTCGTTCCAGTCTTCAACCTATCGTCCTCTGTCATTATAGCTTAGTTGTATATAAGTCCCTTAGCAGAACAGATATTCCTTTGGGGTGAAGACTGACTAGTTTTTGTCTTTGTTGTGTTAGAGCTTACCTCAGTGACTGGCACACAGTAAGCATCGAGTCCATGGTTTGGGAATTCTATTGTATTGAATTAAATTACATTGGATCATTTGGGCTTGGATTGGATTTCATTAACCATAGACAATATGAAGTTTAGGAGAAATATCCTTATCAAATGACTATGTAAATGCATGCTTAAATTACCTTGAAAGAAGGAAAAGACTAAAACCAATGAGAAAATGTTCGACTTAATGATATCATTGTAATCCATAAAGTCACAGAATCTCTTGGCAGAGGGGGACCTCAGGGACCAGACTAAGTGTAAGCATTTCTATGCAGCCCTTCAGAGTTTACTAAGAACTTTACCTTAATTAGCTTTCATGATCCTCACAACAATACCCCAAGGCAGTCACTACAGAAAATAGTATCCCCATTTTAGAGATTGGGAAACTGGCACTCGGAGTTTGAGTGGTTTGTCCATATTCACACAGCTAGAAATATTCAGAACTTGAACCCAAAATTGGGTCTCTCTGCATTGCACATCTGGTTCTTTCTCTTCTCCACCTCACGTCAGCTGGGTGAGGCCACATCTGGACAATAATCCCTTCAAGAGCAGTTCCCGTAAGTGCCCACTGAGAGCCATGTTGCCCAGTGAATGGATGGCGCACTAGGCTTGGAGGTTATGAATCTCTTTTATTTACTCTCTTTGTGGCATTGGGCAGGTTCTTAGCCTTGCAAGGCTTCGATGCTTCATCTATAAAATAAGGGGTCAGTTCAGCTGTTCTCTAAACTCCTTTTCAGTCCTATGGACCCGCTGACCTGGGTTCAGGTCCTAGGTCTGCTAGTTATCATCTCTAACCCCTTACACAAGCTACTTTACCTTTCAAGGTCATTTTGGAATCAGTGACCTCAGAGGTTGCTTCCATCGCCACATCTATGGCTCTATGGAACTCTGTGGAAGATTTTTGTGTTTGTTAGGAATCATATCAGTTCCCAAAAGTCACCCTGCTTGTTCTAAATGCCTCCATTTTTCTTCATTTTAGTCCCATCCACATTCTCTCACAATGTCTCTTTGTGTCCAATTGCCTACATTCAAAAGATGGTGGACAGTAGATGAGGATATCATCTACTCAGAAGGAATGATAGCATTTTATGATAACATTTGTATTGATTATATTAATATTGTAGTATAATATGTTTTACATGCTATAGTATATTATGCAATATATAATACAATTATAATATAACAGGTGAAACCTAGTAGCCCCATGGCAACATCTGGGGCTGCTCCCTAGATAGGGCAGCAGGAACTGTATATATATTATAATGCATATGTACTATATATTATATTATATACAATCAATATAATTATAATATTTTTAAATATGAGTATGTTATTTTTATTAATTTTATTCATGGCTATACTAACATTAATTATTTGGTTTTGTTATTATTATATTAAAGGAGTCATAATTCCTTCTGAACAGATGAGATCTTCATGTCCTGTCAGCCCCTTTCCAAATGTCGGCAGTTGGTCACAATGAAGGGGCACTGTAAGAGAATGAGGGGGTAATAAAAATAATAATAAATTTACATCTACCTCTTTAAAGTTTGAAAAACACTTTACATAAATTATCTCATTTGATTCTCACAATTTTGTGAAGTAGGTATAAAAACTATCCCCATTTTACAAATGAGAAAACTGCTTCTCAGTGAGACTTACCTGGGCGTACACAGCTAGTTCGTGTCTGAGTCAGCATTTAAAATCAGGTCTTCCTGCCTCAAAGTCCAATATTCTGGCCACTAAACCACCTGGCTGCCTAAGACAGAATTCATTTTCTCTTGACTGTTCATTGATGAAATTTGTAATATATAGAGATAGTTGTTTTCCTGTTAGTAAAGACAGAGCGAGTCTCTTTCTGTCAAACTGTGTTTGTTGGTTAGAAAGGAGAATCGATCAAAGAAACCCCCAGTTATTATGACTCTCAGCATATGTTGCAACTGAGTAATTTCTTGGTCAAACAGGGCCACTTCCCATTCGTTTTTCTGAAAAATCCAAAATTGAGCAGCGTCAGATTCTGCACAGATTTGCAGATCAAGCTGAGTCTTTGGTGATAGATTGCTCTTCTCCTGCCCTAGAAGAAATTTGAGAGCTACCATTCTCATGCGATATCATGTCTCCTCTTTAGAACTCCTAAGAACCCACTTCAAAGCTCCAGTTTCATGATCAGCTGTAAACAGTTCCACCTATAGGTGGAGGCCTAAAGTGACAGCTAGTGTTTCTCTGGTTAGGAGATTACAAACTGGTTGGAGTCTGCTTAGGCCAGAGACATGACAGAAAGGGTTAGTGTGCACTGCCCTAGAAAATTCAAGCCAGCAAACTATATTGATGGTATACATCTGTCCATGTAATTGTCAACTGTAAGTTTTATTTCCATTACATTTAATATTTGATTACAAGTCATTTATATAAAACAGTAGGATACAGAGTAAGCCCATCAAATTCAATAGCATGTCTATATACAGTAAGAAAAAATCCAGGAGTAAATAACAGAAAAAAAAAAGACTGATACATTCCAAACAACTACAAAATGCGCCAGATATCTGGGAGTTGATCTATTGAGGCACAATCAAACCCTAGACAGACACAATTAGATAATATTCCATAAAAAATGACAAATAGGGGTGGCTAGGTGGTGCAGTGAATAGAGCACCATCCCTGGAGTCAGGAGGACCTGAGTTCAAATCTGGCCTCAGACACTTAACACTTACTAGCCTGTGACCTTGGGCAAGTTACTTAACCCTAATTGCCATGCATTCCCCCCTCCAAAAAGCAAAAGAAAAGATATAAGAATGATAAATAAATATGACTAGCATTTCTATAGCATTTTAAGGTTTTCAAAGTCTATGTATGTTATCAATTGATTATTACAACAACTCTGTGAAATATATTTATGGAAAAGGAAACTGAGGTAAGAAAGATTAAGGGACTTGCACAGCTAATAAGAACATAGCTAATAAGTGTCTGAGGAAGAATCTGAATCTAGGTCTTCCTGACTCAAAGGACAGCTCTCTATCCACTCCACCACACTGCCTTTCACATAAACATACACAATAAAAGCTTATTGAACTGGTGCAAAGTCTTTGTGGATATGTAGTCCAATAAAAGGTGAACATTGGATAAGTTTAATCAACTATCCAAAAACTACTATGTTCCTAATTATTCCCATATTTGTCATGTTGGGATCCAGCTGTAAATGAGTGTTTGAATCTTTGTTCACTTTCAGATATCTAGTTAGTAAAGTGCAGATATAATCCCAGGACCTTTGATTTCACTGCTAGGCAGAAAGAGGAATAAACATGCACCTACTTGAGGAAATCTGTTTCACATAGGGTTCCTCATTTCCAGAGAGAAAGAAAGTTCTGTAGATTTATGCCCTGAATCCTAAACTCAGAGTGTGATTCATAGATTCAGAGCTGGAAGGGACTCAGAAGCCAGCTAGTCCTGCCTCCTCATTTACAGATGGGAAAACTGAGGCACAGAGAGGTGAAGGGGCTTATTTTCCAGATCAGAGAGTTAGAAGTAGAAGGGGCCTTAGAGATCATCTAGTCCAACTCACACACTCCATAGCTGAAAAAACTGAGGCCCATGAAGGTGAAGCGACTTGGTCTCTAAGGCTATACAGGTAGGACTTGTGAAATCTGGGACTCGATCCCAGTTGGACTAGGTTGTTAACTCTTTCCAGTACATCATGATACCTCTCATTATTCCTCCTATCCTACCAATCAGTCACCCAACAACCACATTTTAAGATGCTCCTGTTGTCTCCACTTCCCTAGTTGGGCTAGCCCACCCTTGGGTCCCAGCAGTAGGCATCTTTTGGGTCTCTTCAGTCAGGAATAGCAGCATTGACAGAAAATGGTGGCCTGAAGTGAAAACTGTTGGAGTAACTGGGACTGGTGGACCAATTAAGGTTGACTGTCAAAGCCTGGCTTAGGGAGAACAGTTAATGCTCCCATCTGTTCAGCAATGATCTCAGAGGCCTCTCATCTCATAGGGGATACTCTGCCTTTCCTAGGGACTAGAGTCGACTTCATTAGGTTACTGGAGGCCTGTGTGCTTGTCCATATCTCAGTTACCTAGGAAACTTAGGACAGACTGTGGTCCTTAGAGGAAGAGCCCTGGGGTCATTTTGTTTCCAAAAACTGCTTTTCAAAGACCTGGGTTTTCATGGGGAGGGTCCTTTCTCTGTCCAAGCAGAGCACCACCCCTCCCTCAGAGATGTTAGACAGTGCTCAAAAGATCAGCCCTCATCCAATGCTGACCTAGAGCTAAAACCCTCTGGTTTGTGATAGGCTGAAATTGAAGGGCTTCCTCTGTATGTACACAGGCCACTGCTAACAGGGTGGAAAGACCAAGGTTGGGGTGTTCAGGAAAATTCAGGTAGGAGGTTATATTGCAACATTTAGGACTAGCAGAGGCCCTACGGCTCACCTAGCCCAACTGCCTCACCTACAGAAAAGGAAAGATATAGAAAGAGTCAATTCTCAAGTCCACATTACACCTGGAGTTGGAAGAAAACTCAGGGGCCTTTTAGTCAAATCCCCTGACGTCACAATTAAGGAAACAAAGACCCAGGTTGTGAAGTACCCAAGGTCACATAGATTATAAGAAGGGGACACATGGAGAAAAGCTGAGAAAAATGTGCCTCTTTCCCCTTTTTACAAAGGTAGAGAACCACAGGTGTGGACTGTTGGGCAGTCAGTGGGTACAACAATGCACAGAGTGCTTGACCTGGAGTCAGGGAGACCAAAGATCAAATCCAGCCTCAAACATTTACTAGCTGTGTGAACCTAGGCAAGTCACCTTGCCTCTGTTTGCCTTGGTTTCTTCATCTATAAAATGGGAATGATAATAAAAGCACCTTCTTCCCAGAGTTTTTATGAGGTTCAGATCAGATCACTGTGAAATGCTTGACATGTTGGAAACACTACATAAACGTTAGGTGTTTTTTGTGTTGTTCTGATTGCAAATACCATCAGATGCAGGTGGCTAGTCGTTTGGTTTGTTAGGTCGAGGGTTTGGGTTTTGTAACTTTATACCTTTCTATTTCTTTTTTAATCTTTGTTATAAGAGGGGCCGTGGAGGAGGGAAATCCATATTCAGAAATGAAGGTGCTATAGAAAAAATAGATGCTTTTTGGTTTTAAAATGAGTGGAACCAACCTTTAAACTGAGATTTTCTGACCTGAGATGTAACCCTTTTTTTCCTTGACCATGGATGCTGAGGGAGGGGAAGTAAAACTTCCTCTGTGATGAAACTCTCCCAGTCCCCAAAAATGCATCCTCTGGGTTGTCTGTGAGTTTTCTCCCTCTGACTAACAGGCATGACAAGAGCTGATGTGCATTGGCAATGCTCTTCTCATACATGGTCTCATTCTGGCCTGACAGGGTGGGACCCTGGGAGGTAGGTCTAGGCATGTTCTTGAACAAGCTCATAGGATTCTTGACTGGGAAATGCTCAGGGCTGAAATTAGCAAAGGCTCCACATCAGGGAGTGATTTGGCATTTTGTTGGTTGTCTGCTTTCAAGATAGTGATGAAGAAAATGGTGATAATGTCAATATAAATTATAAGTGTGTCAGGCACACACCTTTTATTGGAGAAGTAATCATTAAACACTGATCAGCAAACACAGGTAGGGTTCTGTATGCATTATTCCCATTTGGTTAATGAGGAAATTGAGGCTCAGAGATATAACGTTGGGAGGATCATATAAGATAATAATTACTAAATGCTTAGTGCCTGGCATATAGGAGTTGCTATGTAAATGGTAGCTATCATCATCATCATTACTGCTATTATTAATGTGGCTTCTGCATAGTTAGATAGCAAGTGCCAGAGACAAGACTGAAATGACTCCAAGTATGGCACTTTTTCCATTCACTGCAAATTACCTTACACCAAAAGACTTCAATAAATAAGAGGAAGATTCCATAGGGCAATCATTCACTCCACAAGGATTTATAGGTGCCCACTGTGTACTGGGTAGTATAGGAAATATGAGAGACAGAGATAGACAGAGATGGAGACAGGGAGAGAGAGAACGAGAGAGAGAGAACGAGAGAGAGAGAGAGAGAGAGAGAGAGAGCACCTTCAGTTTTTATCAATATGGGACTTAAAACTTGAATTTTGAGACTCATCATGCCTTGGTGGTGAGAACAGAAATGAGGGACTTCAGGAACTATTGGGGGAAGACAGTGTGATGAATGGATTGAGTCCTGGATTTGGAATCAATAAACTCAGGTTCAAATTCAAGCTCTGGTGAATGTGCAGATCAGATGAGATGATGTGTGTAAAACTGAGTTTTCAAATTTTAAGTTTGATAAGAGATGTTCATTATTATTCTTCCTCCCTGTGTGACCTCTGAGACACAGCTGTCAAACAAAGCTTGGGTAAGACTAGAGGACCTCCAAGATCCCATTGTTCTCTGTCACTTTCTTTTTTGTCTTCCCTACCATGTAATCTTTTTTTGTTTTTTTTGGTTCCATTTTTTTTGTTTTTTGTTTTTTTGGAGAGCATAGGAGTGGAGAATCTGGACCTATAATTCCTTGTCATAGAAGACTATGGGTAAGGGCAAAGAAACTTATATAACAGTTGCTTACTAAATGTCTATTGAGTGGATGATTTAATGAGTGAATGATTGAAACATATACTGGTTGCTTCTCACTCTTCTGTAGCTTTGGATAAACTCCTTTTCAATGATGTCCACTGAGCGGATCCAGTCACGCAATCTCCCAGAAGAGAAACTGGACAAGCGGGACACACGCAGCAACCACTTGGGTAAATGTCATGGTGCTGATGTCAATGGCCATGGTGGGAGTGATCGGTCTCTTCTCCAGTAATAAACGCTGCCCACTGGCAGCTTTCAATGGAAGAAAAGTGAGGCCCTGTGAAACCTGATAGACTGTGCCTTCTGGTGACAGAGCCATCGCCAGATGGACAGACAAAAAGTATTTGCTCCTGCTGGGCTCAGCATGTAAATATTAGCTGAAGCTCTAGAGGGAAATTAATTAGAGGCAAAAAAAAAAAAGAAGAAGAAGAAGAACAAGGCATTGTTCTCTCTGATCGGAAAAGAGTCACGGTCTCAGCGTTTGTGAAGCAATAAACCGAATGTGGCGTTATAGCCCGCTTCCAGTATTTACTTGTATGCATGCGCCCCATGTGCGGTCTCAATAAAATATTTCAAATATCTCTTTTTGCCTATCAAGACAGAATTTTAAACAGTTTTTTTCAGCTTTATTGTCAATCTGTTTCCTTTCCAGAGCTGACTTTTTGCATAACCTTTGTAATGAAAATACCAGAAGCATCTCTGCCTCTACCCATTTCTAAAAATGAGATGCTCCCACTTTTGATCGATGTGCCTCTTGCATATTCATAGTCCTTGTTTATGTTCCTCTTTGGTTATTACGCGCCTCTGCCCCCTCCCCATTTGCCATCAAGATAGTTTATGTTCAGAGATTTCTCCAAAATTGGAAACCACAAAAGGCGCAATTTAAGTAAAAGTCAAAATTGAAGTAAAAGCCAGGTTCTGTAAAAACCATCATGGAGGTAACATGGCCCATGGATAGAGGTCACACGGGTCAGTACTTTCTATGAGGATCCACTGATGGGGTCATAGTCCTGCATCTTGAGACCACTGGCTAAGAGCCCCAGTCCTGTAACATTATTCATGAAAGACATATTGTTTTCTAATAATTATGGAATCATAAAATCTGAAAGGCGAGACCTCAGTGGCCAGCTAGCAAACCCAAATCAGAATAAAAATTCCTACTAGAGCATTCCTGACTCAAAGACCTCCAGTGCCGGGGAACCCAGAACTTCCCCAGGAAGCCCCCTCTACTTTGGGACAAATCTAATAGGACCTTTGTGTTTCTGTTTCTGGTATGTCTCTCTGTATGTATGTATGTGTATTTATGCCTGTTTCCATCTTTCTGTTTCTCTGTCTCTTTCCTTCTTCCTGTCTCCCTCTCTGTCTCCATCTCTCTCTTTTCTCTTTTCTCTGTCTCTTCTTGTCTTCCTCTGTCTCTTTCTCTGTCTCTCTTTGTCTCTTTCTGTGTTTCTCCATCTGTCTCTGTCTTTCTGTCACTATTTCTGAGTCTCTGTCTCTCTTTTTCCCTCTCTTTCTCCTTCTTTTTTGCATCTTCTACCCATTAGTCCCATTTATCTGGGACCAGACTGAAAGAGCAGAATTTCTCCTTCAAATGCCCAATCTCCAGATACATGAAGCCAGCTCAATGTTCTCTCCAGAGTCTTCTCCAGGCTAAATATACCCAATTCTTTCAGCCAATTCTTATATAACTGGACTCAAAGCACTTCATATCCTGGCTACCTCCTTGGCTGTTCCCTGGCTTATCAATGCCCTTTTGAAGCTGGGCACATAGCACTAAACAAAATACTCCAGACAAAGTCTGATTAAGGTCCAGTTCTTCAGCAAGACTATCTGTCACCTCCTGTGTCTGAAAGCTCCTCCCCTCCTGATGCAGCCACTTTTTTGCAGCTGCATCTCACTGCTGGCTCAGAGAGAACTTTGTAGCCCCCTTAAGCCTCCAGATCTTTTACAAAACAATCACTATCTAACCATGCTGCCTGCATGGAGTTAGTTTGGGGACTCAAGTATAAGACAATAGATTTATCTCTACTCAATTTCCAATTCAGTCTAGAACTCTTGCCTGGAAGTTCTCAAACTTTTTGTTCTCAAGACCCTTTGCACTCTTAAAAATTTCTGAAGACTTTCCCCAAAAAGGTTGTTTATAAGGCTTATACCTAATTAGATTGACCATATTAGAAATTAAAACATCTTAGTATCATTATGAAAATAGTATTGAAGTAATGGATCAGTTTCAAAGGATCTCAGGGTGCCCAACTATCATTTAGGAGATTACACATATCTTTCAGATTCGGATCATTTACAAATGGAATGAGCATGCTAAATATGTTTTTGTCCAAGATAAAAATTTTATTAACAGAGTCAATCACAGATTCCGGAGGCACTCTACTAGAGAACTCTATTAGTCTGTGAACTCCTTGTGAGAAAATTTTTGTCTTTCTTTGTATCTGTACCTCTTAGCACAGTGCCTGGCATAAAGTAAGTGACTGTTGACTTGACATGGATGTTGAAGCATTCATGACAAGTTTTTCAGTGTGGCCATTGGACTATTTCTAAATTCTTGCCTCTTCATCATCTCCCCAAGAATAACTCCCCATGAAACTCTTTATCAAAGGTTTGTGAAAAATCTATGTAGCAAAAAAAAATGAGATTAGCCTGCCATGCCTTGTTCCTGATTAAGCCATTCACACTGGATACCTGTAATCTGTTTCCCTTTCTACATATTTACCAACCAACTTTTTAAAGATCTGTTCAATAATGTTCCCCTTTCTGCTGACTCCTTGTCTATCTACATATACCCTCAGGTGTAAGGTACCCTTAATAAAAGAAAAGAAAGAAAGAAAGAAAGAAAGAAAGAAAGAAAGAAAGAAAGAAAGAAAGAAAGAAA
>NW_027185761.1:61811091-61811162 GCF_028583685.1 Petaurus breviceps papuanus | reverse complement strand
AGGAAGAAAGAAAGAAAGAAAGAAAGAAAGAAAGAAAGAAAGAAAGAAAGAAAGAAAGAAAGAAAGAAAGA
>NW_027185761.1:61643993-61811081 GCF_028583685.1 Petaurus breviceps papuanus | reverse complement strand
AGAAAGAAAGAAAGAAAGAAAGAAAGAAAGAAAGAAAGAAAGAAAGAGAGAGAGAGAGACAGAGAAAGAAATTCTCCCATTTTACCACCCTCTCAAACTGTATCAATCTTCCCCCAGTCCTCTCTTTTATTCCAAAGCCTGACTTGAGGCCTCCATCTCCTCACCCCAACTCCTAAGGACCTTGCAGTCTGACTTCCATCTCCCAAACTTTACCAGGCTCTTTCTGAGATGGCTCACACTCAGTGATCTCTTAACCATCAGTGCTTCCATTCTTGGATCCATTCTCCTTGTGATCTTTATGTGTATGAAATTTTATCTTGGGGATCCTGTCCATTGCTCTTGCTGGTCAAAATCTTTTTGGTTCCTGACTATCTTCCAGTGTGTACTTCCCAGTTGGGTAGGGTATGAAAAGGTGTCCTTCGTAGCTTCATTCTACCTGCAGATTTGACACTCATGATGCCTATGACTCATCTAAGTTATTCATGAAAATGCTGAATGGCACAAGATTAAGGATGTATCCCTGGAGCATTCCTCTATAGACATCTTCCCTCCATCTTTCCTCCTAGTCACCACTGATGAGAGTTTACATCACCCCATTAATAACTACACTTTGGGTCATTCAGCCAATTCCAAAGCCATCTAATTATATTGTTATCTATTCCACATTTCTCCATCTTGTCTGCAATGGTAACAGGAGCGACTTCATCATTTGCTTTTCTGAAAGCATCTGACAAATGCTCTCATCACTGCCCTCCCTAATCAATTCTACACATAGCTTCAAAGTTATTCTTCCTAATACACTTGTCTGGCCATCACCCACTGTGGCTGAACAGTTTACAGTGTTGCCCCAGTGCTTAAAAAATAAAGTACAAACTCCTTAGTCCAGCATTCGAGGCTGCCCACATTCTGCCTCTACACCACACCACCCTTTTGTTCATAATATACCCCATTGCCCACTCCATGTTATGGCTACATTGGTCTCCTAGTTTTTCCTCAGTCTCATCTTGCACTCTTTTTCCTCCATGTATTTGCCCTGGCAATTTTGCATGCCTGGAATGCTCTCTCTCTCATCTCTACCTGATGAAATCCTTCACATTCTGGTACATTCAGCTCAGGTCCAAACTTCTGCATAAAGACAAAATTCATCACTCCTTCCTCAATTTTCCTTGAGCTCTTTGCCTCAATTCTCCCCTGACCTCTATTACATATTGATTGAAATATAGTTTTGTTTTGATTTCAAAGAGGCAGTAGAGTGTAGCAAACACAGAACCCTTTTCACAGCCATGAAGACCTGTGTTTAAGTCCCAACTCTGAGTGGGTCCTCAATTAATCAGCATTTATGAAGTGCTGCTATATGTTAAGCCTTGGCTGTGTAACCTTGGGCAAGTCATTTACACTTTGGTGCTCTAGGTGACTGTCTAATATGCTAACTGGCAGCAAATGCACTCACCTGCATTCGTCATCCTAGCTTCCTCATTCTTATTGTTGAAAGCTGCATTAGTAGCTATAATTTCCTCATCACAGAGTTCACTCTATTAAAGGAAACTGCATTAGTAGCCATAGTTTCCTCCTCCTGGAGTTCATTCTATCACTAAAATCACAGGTCCCATTCCTGTCCCTACTTATTTTGCTCCTACCTCTAATATCATTCGATTTTAAGCTCTTTGAAAAGAAAAAAATACTGTATCCACAGCATTGAACACAGTGCCCATAGCTCCATAAATTCCAAACTGGAAGGAACCCTAGAGATCATTGAATTCAATCTTCTTATTTTATGAATGAGAAAATTGTCTCTCAAAAATTTTGTGACTTATCCAGGATCATACAGTTGCTAAATATTTCAAGCAGGATTTGAATCCAGCTCTAAGCCTAGTATTTTATATTCTATGCCACCTAGCTTTATAAATTTTTGAGATAGTTTGGTTTAAAAGACATTGTAGAGTTTAGGTTGGCAGAGAAGACAGGGAAATGCATTCAGATTCAGAAAATGACATGTGTGGCACCAAGGTCCAGGAATGTTGGGATTAGGTTGGATTCTTCAGTGGTGGAGTCAATAAATGATCAGCATTAAATGGAGAATGAGAGAAGGGACCTAAAAAGCAGCAGGGAGACAGGTTGTCAAAGAAGGAAATTTGACAACGAAAAAGAAGTTTTAGGACAAGGTAAATCTCACATTTCTGTGTAAGATGGATCAATGGAAGCATCATTAGTAACAGAGTCGTTACACAGACAAGAACCACATGCTAGATGTTGGGCCAGTCACTCAAAGATCAGCTCAGTTAAGTTGAGAAAGGCCAATCACCACAAGGTGAGAATTGATTTGGGGCCAAAGCAGGCCATGAAACCATTCACTGGGACTCATAGGATAACATCTCCAATGGAGATAGTATGCCCACTATTGAAACCTCATCTTTGAAATATCAAAATTAAAAGACACAAGTCCAAACAAACTATTGATGCTAGTCATGTCCTCTAAAGTTAGGACAGGTTAAAAATGGTCAATAGCAATTTGGTGCCAGTTATTAACACTGAGTTGGAATCTGGTCCAGGCCTCCATCTGTAGTCATGGAGATTTCATTTCTTTTGTGTTAGTTGTGTGACTCCTTGGGTTCACTAGTAGAGTGAACTTTGTTGTGTTGTGTCCTTTAAGGAGAGTTAGGTTCTGGGGAGCTCCCTAATCTCAGCTGTCTATGAATTGTGGAACTAGACTGAATATGGAGATATTGATTATTGCTTGGCAATCGCCTGTGATATAGTAAGATTTGCCCCCAGGAAACTCTGTATGAACTCAAATGAGGCATCAACCCATTTATAGTAAGGGTACACTAATAAGGAAACCTGACAAACTAGAAACAGGAAAATCAACTAGGAGGTTATTTCAATGGTCCAAGCACAAAGTGCATCTGGGGTCACAGGACCAGGGTTCAAATCCTGCCCTTCACACTCACTACCTATGCATACTGCTTGTTATATAAATGCTTAATAAATCCTTGTTGACATTCTGGGAAATTGAGCAACTTACTTCCACTCTGTGCATCTCAGTTTCCACATCTATAAAATGAGTTTTGACCTGTAAAAGCCTAAGAAATGGGGTTTAGTGACTGACCGTATATAAGGGATGAATTAGGAAGAAATTTATACCTTATGTATTTGAGTATGTGTGTGGTAATTTTATATATTATCCCTTTAATGTACTTTATGTCTTATATAAGGTAATATTTTTTTGATTCTTTGCTTAACATGTAAAAGAAAAATAATATTTTCCATATTCACAGTACAACAAAAAAGGTGATTGTATATGAATTCATGCACTTTTAATGCTTTTTAAAAGTCTATGACAAATTTACCTTGTTACTTTCAAAACTGTCCTGTTTATCTGTGTTTCCTTCTGACTGAATTTTTATAGCAAGAAAAATACTGGATTCTCAAGAGCCCTGAGGGCTGCTCCAAGAGAAGGTGGTAAAAGCAGCCAGATAAAGAGGCAGAGAATAACCATAGAGACTGGAAGCCATTCCTTCATCATGTAGTTAATTACAGCTTCAATTACATCTTCCAATCATATGCTTTTCCCATCCTTCCCTCACCCTCCCACTGCCCCCCTCCCCCACTAAAAATCCAAAAGCAATCTAAAAGAGATTGGGTCCCATGTGACCAATTTTCACTTTGTGACCAGAGTTTTACAGGATTCCATTTTTTTCTTCCTTTGTCAAATGCAGATGAGATTTCGGAGCAGTTCATTATGAGTTGTGATATTAAAAAGAAGTCAAGGAAGGGGAAAACCATTCAGGGAGCCCCAAACCCTGACTTGGAACAAAAAAAGCCAAGGAGAAAAGATACACCTGCACTACACATTCCTACTTTTATGACAGGTGACTCAATACTCTCCATTGCTCATTCTGTAAAATGGGGCCAACTTGATGCTAGGGAATACCAGCCTTAGGTTTTCAGCTCTGATGGGTGTGGGCATGAAGTGGGTACTGGGGAAAGGGAAAGGAAGACAAGAAATAGAGTTGGAGCTGCTGGGGCAGCTTTGCATATCTGGTCAGGCTTTAGGAATGAGAGGTGCTTCTGGTACTAGACAGGAGGGAGAAGAATGGAGTAATGTGCAAGGACTTGGGTATCCAATCATGGGATCACAGATTTGGATCTAAAGGCAGATGAGGAAATCAAAAGGTTAAGAGATTAGCCCAGAAAATAAGAGGCAAAATTCAAACTTAACTCTTCCTGACTCAAGCCCAGAACTGTCTTCATGATACCATTCTGCATAGCAAAGTGGAAATAGTGCTGAATCTAGATCTGAAGACATGAGTTTGAATCCTGACTCTGGCTGTGTGACTTTAAATGAGTCACTTAACCTTCATTTCCTCATCTGCAAAATGAAAGTGTTGGGCAAGATCAAGGGATCTTAGCCTTTTGCGTGTTAAGGATCCCTTTTGCAGTATGGTGAATCCTATGTAACCTTTATCAAAATAATGTTTTAAAGTTCATAAACTAAATGCATAAGATTATAAAGGAAAACAATTAGATTGAAATACTGTGATCAAAATTGCATTAAAAAGCAAATTCCCAGAGCCCAAGTTAAAAATCCCTAAGCTAGAGTCATAGATTTTCATGCTAGGTCTGCATCTCTACATCTGTCATCTTATTTCTGAGGATTTGCTTTTGTGCGTGCATGCATGTGTGTATGTGTGTATGTGAGAGAGAGAGAGCGTGTGTGTGTGAGGGAATGTGTGTGTGTGAAAGAGGGAGAGAGAGAATTGTGTGAGAGAGAATGTGTGTGTGAGAGAGAGAATGTGTATGTGTGTGAAAGAGAGAGAATGTGTGTGTGAAAGACACAGAGAGAGAGAGAGACAGAGAGAGAGAGAGACAGAGAGAGAGAGAGACAGAGAGACAGAGAGAGAGAGACAGAGAGAGAGACGGAGAGATGGAGAGACAGAGAGAGACAGAGCGAGAGGGAGTGCATGTGTTTGTATCAGGTCTGCTTTGGGAGATCATCAGGACTACTCCAACTATGTCTCAGCTATTCTGTGTGCCTCCATGCAGGTGTTTGACCGTTTCTCCTTCTCTGCACCCTGGCCCATGCAGGTGTTCTTTCCGAGCATTTAACAAAAAGATGTGACATCAACGAGAACCCACCAAAGGGAAAACTGAGTCCAGCTCCTCATAACAGTGACCTGGAGCAGAAGAAGCCAAAGAGAAAGGACACACCTGCTCTCCACGCGTCACCTCTTGCAGCAGGTAAAAGAGTAGGAGCAGGGCATTTGAAAGGTGAAAGCCCCCACCTGGTCCTCAGCCTCGCCATCTGGAAGAGGCAGAGACACAGCCTTCACCCCAGGCTGCAGGGGCAGAGGTCAGGGCTGACAACTACGGAAGGCTTTCTGCTCCTTCTTTATTAATGATGGGCAGCAGTCTGGTCCTCACTGTATCTAAGCCTTTACATGTGCTGTGGCTAACACTAACTAGTACCTTCTCATGTTAGAGAAAGCTTATACTTACTTATAAAACTGCTTATGAAAAAAAATCCATACATAGATATATATATGTGTGTGTATGTATAGATATACCTATATATACTGCACATATGTATTTATTCATAAGCACTTTTACAAAGTGCCCACCTTTCTACAACATGAGAACACACATACACATACACTATTGTTGTTATTGTTTGTTTGTTTTTCAGGCATGTCCAACTCATTGTGACCCCATCTGGGGTTTTCTTGGCAATGATACTGGAGTGATTTGTTATTTCCTTCTCTAGCTCACTTTACAGCTGAGAAACTGAGGCAGACAAGGTTAAGTGACTTGCCCAGGGTCACACAGCTAGTAAGTGTCTGAGGCCACATTTGAACTTGGGTCTTCCTGACTCCAGGCTGGATGCTCTATCCACTGCAGCGCCACCTAGCTGCTCTGCCCTGTACACACCATTACTACTATTGATAGTGATGGCATATGCAGAAAGCTTGGAGGTTTGACAATGATTTACATGTATTATTTTTACTTGACCTTTTTATACATTATCTTACTATCTGGTATAATGATAAGCAATCAAACCAGAGACTGATTCTCCTGAGATTCTCAGATGGCTTTCCCATATCCTAGAAGTATTTATATCTACATTTATGGTTTATAGATACTCAGATTAGTGCTCTAGTGCCCCAGATTGGTGTCTACCAATAAATCTTTATCGATCCATGGACAGTGCACTGTGCGAGGATCTGCTGGGAAAGAGAAGGCAGAGGATCTCAAACGCATTTAGAGCAACCCTTCTTTTTAGCAGAGTAACTGAGATCTAGAGTCATACAGCTGGTGTCTTGAGGCAAGGTTTGAAACCCAATTTTTCCTGACTCCAAGTCTAGTGTCTATGCACTATACCATGCTACTTCTATGGAAGTTAAGTGACTTGCTCAGGGTCACACAACTAGAAAGTATGAAAGACTGGACTTGAACCCAGATGTTCATGACCCAAAATCCAACATTCTTTCTACTCACCATGTAGTCTATTCTTGGCCTTTGTCTTCATCTCTACCTCTACACAACTTTGAATTCTGCCCCTGGTATGGCAGGCTCTGAACTTCTGCCTTATATTCCCCAGAACCAGGCATCCATGACACCAGGCTTCACATTATGCTGTGAGAAGAGATGCATAATCCTTCCCACTCCCCACATCTCCCCTTTATGTGTTTTCTTCTCTCATTAGAATACAAGCTCTTTGATGGTGAAACTTCTAATTTGCTTATATTTCTATCCTGAGGACTTAGCACAGTGACTCGCACATAATAAATGTTCTCTACCCACTCTTCTCTCTTTGTCTCTCTCCCTCTCTTCTTTCTCTGTCTCTCTTTACTCACTTTTTCTCTTTGCAATTTCTCTGTCTCTACCTCTCTGTGTGTATGTGTGTGTATCTGTCTAGCTACATACCAAGTGCACTGTCTTATTTGGAGATTCTATAGTGAGTCTATATAGGACTGAAGGCATCAGTGCCTTGTAATGCCGGCAGGAGTGATTGCACGTTCTCTATCAAGAGTCCTCTTTAAAGCACCCAGAGAGATGACATTTCCCAGCTAACTTAGCAATTCAGAGCTAGAACCAACAACAGCCTGTTTTGCCTGTTCCCAATACAGCATTTCACATAGAAATCAACTGCAGACAATTCACTCAACGCGGAGGCTCATAGATGCAGAGCTGGAAGGCTCTGGAAGGTTCGACCCAGACTCTGTACTTTACAGATGAAGACATGAAGACCTAGAAAGATCAAGTGATCTGGCCAGGTCCCATGGGCCATCTAAGGGGAGGGATGGCAGCCCTGGCTTTCCCAGCTCTATCCACTAGGCAACACTAACACCCCAATCCAATTCATTCACTTCAGTTCAGTTCAATGAGCTAAGGACAGGTTGGCCCCTTTAATTCACTCCTGTAGCACTGAAGGCCTATTTGAAATATTTGTTTAAATGTCTCCTCGAGGAATAGAGAAGGAAAGTCATTCCATTTCTTAAATTTCCTCTGTTCTAGAGCCTGTCCTTGGCTGATGGATTTCTCAAGGTTTTGTAGGTTGTAATCAAAATTCTGAACAGTTTATCCAGAACATATATTATGGTGGTTATTGTGATTGGTTTGTGTGTTTTAGGATTTGTAGGATACTGTCATAGAGGTTCTTGTTCACATCCAGGCTGAACTAGATGGACGCCAGCTTGGGCTGAGTGGCCATTGAGATCCCCTTCAGCTGTAAGATTCTCTGGGTCTGTGACTGTCAGCCAGATGGCCTCTGACACCTTAAACTGACCAATGCCAAACCAAGATCCTTTTTCCCCTTCACATCTTTCTCCTCCTGACTTCAGTCTTTCTACCTGTGGTTCCACCATCCATTTAGTCTCCCTTGTTTCAATCCTTGGGATACCCTTTGGCTCTTTGTTGTCCTTCATCTTTTGTATCCTATCTCACCACATTCCTTTCCTCTTTCCCCCACTGCCTTTCCCACACCCATCCCTAGTACCATTTTACTGTTAAAATAGCCTCTAAACAGATCTTACCACCTCCATCTCCTTCCTCCAATTCATCCTTCATTTAACTACTAGAACTATATTTTTATATCATTCTCAAGTCACTCCTGAGCTCAAAAAAGCTTCACTGGCTCCCTATTGCCTATTGAAAAACACTGAAACTCTTTCAGGGGGAATTGAGGGTCCTCAGAGGTCTGCTGCTTCCTAGTCTTTCTAGCTTTGCTGCATATTGCTGCCTTTGCCCTCTCTAGAATAGACTCATGATTCTAGTGGTAAAGGCAATTCCCTTTACCAATACAAGTCTGCACCTTATTTTTTAAATTACTTTATCTTTAATCTATGGGATTTCCATAACATAGTATACTTTAAAAAAAATGATTGCACATGAAACTCCAAAACTCTTGTGTACAATTTGATATTCTTTTTAAATATATGATAAAGTTACCATGTAAATTTCTTTTTTTCCTTTTTTCTTCCCTCTCTTCCCCACCTGCCCTAGAGAAGGTTGTCTTTAAACACAAATGTGTGTATATTTTATACATATATATCAATAAATTTTATGTTATATAAATATATTTTATAATTTATAAATATATATACTTTATTTTTATAATTATGTATATATATGTAAAATCATTCTATGCATACTTCTATCTGTTGTTAATTTGGGTATTTATAATAGTCAAAATGACTCAGTTGCTCCAACTTGTTCTTAGAATATTATTGCTACTACTTTCTCTTGGTTTTGCTAATTTCATTCTTCATTATTTCATGCAAGTCTCTCCATGTTTTTCTAAGTTCATTGAGCCCATCATTTCTTATAGCACAGGAGTATTCCATCACCATCATATACCACGACTTGTTTAGCCATTCTCCAATGGATGGGCATCCCCTCGATTTTCAGTTCTTTGCCACCACAAAGAAAGCTGCTACAGAAGAAGACCATTCCTATATATCACAAACAAAACCCTGCAATAAGAGATAGTAAGAAATAGAACATTTAAAATAACTCTAATTGCCATAAAATACCCAGGAGGACATCTGCCAAAAAAAACCCAGGAACTACATAAACAAAATTATTTTAATAAAAAATGTTTATGCAAATAAAAGCAGATTTAAATAATTCAAGAAATATTAATTGTTCATGGGTAGGCAGAGACAATATAACAAAAATGACAATTTTACCTAAACTAATTTATATATTCAATGCCATCCTGATTAAATTACCAAAAATTATTATTATTTCTTTTTTGCTTTTTGGAGGGCAATTGGGATTAAGTGACTTGCCCAAGGTCACATGGCTAGTTTTTGTGTTAAGTATTTGAGGCCGTATTTGAACTCAGGTACCCCTGACTCCAGGACCAGTGCTCTATTCACTGTGCCACCTAGCCGCCCCTTTTTTTAAAAGAATTTAATCAGTCAATAATAACACCAGATGATAATAGCAGCTTGCATTTATACAGTACTTTAAGATTTGCAAAGCACTTTTTATTTTTTTTTTTTGCTTTTTAAGTGACTTGGCCAAGGTCACATGGCTAGTAAGTGTTAAGTATCTGAGGCTGGATTTGAACTCTGGTGCTCCTGACTTCAGGGCCAGTGCTCTATTCACTATGCCACCTAGTCACCCCACCAAAAATTATTTTGCTGAATTAGAAAAAATAATAACAAAATTCATTTGGAAGACCAAAAAGTCAAGAACATCAAAGGAACTCATGAAAAAAATAGTTTTAAAATGTATTTTTAAATTTAATTTTAAATTTTTTAAAATGAGTTTTAGCAGTCCCAGGTCTCAAACTATATTATAAGGCAATGATTATCAAAACTATCTGGGGCTGCCTAAGAAATAGAATTGTAACTCAATGGGACAGAGTAGACATACCATTTATAGCAGCTAATATAATAACCTGGCACTTTCTCTTCAATTTAGTCTCAGAGAGTTGCCTGGGGCACTGAGAGTTTAGGCTACTGTCTAGAATCCCACATCCAAGAAGTGTCAGAGACAGGACTTGAACTCAGGGCTTCCAGGCTTCCAGGCCAGTTCTCTAACCCACATTACAGATCCTAATAGGCTTCCTCTCCTTCAAAGCAGACCCAAAATAAATGTTTGTTGGATGAACAAAGACGCAAATGAATGTCAAAAATGGCACATTCGATCCAACTAAACACAATAATATTTCCCTTTTCTGTGGCAGTCTAGAATCCTTTCTTTCCTTCATCTTATTTGATCTTCATAACATCCCCTGAGATAGGTGTTAACATCCCCAAGTTTACTGGTGAGGAATTGGAGGCTCAGAGATGATTGGCAGTCAGAGGCCACCAGGTGGTGGCAGGGTGCACAGAACACTGAGCTTTTGAGTTCAAGACTCGAATTCAAATCCAGTCTCAGCCATTTACTAGCTGTGGGACCCTGGGCAAAACATTTAATTTTATTTGCTTCTGTTTGCCTTGGTTTCCTCATCTGTAAAGTGGGGATAATATTAGCACTGTCCTTTCAGGATTGTTGTAAGGATGAAGTGAGAAGATAATTTCAAAGCTCTTACTGCGTGTGGTGTCTGGCACACAGTAGGTGCTATGTAAATGTCAGTTATTGCTGTTAGAGAGGCCCAGGCCTCCCCTGATTCCCAGGCAGGACTCCTCTCCTACCACATCGAGGCCCCTCGACTTCTACGTGGAATCAGCCCTTTTCACCTCTCCCTGGTTTTGCTTAAGTGAGTGCATAGCGATCCCTACCCCTGCAGAATGGTGGGGAGGGCAGATGTATTAATCACACCAGATTACCTCGTCCCAGCAGCGCCTCCCCCCAAAATGGAAGCACATTTTTTCCCTCTGTTCTCTCTCCCAAGCAAACTCACTGTAAGTTAAAGCAGAAGACCAAGTAACCTTTATTCATCCTTCCCCACAGCCACTGGCACATTCAGCTGAGGGAATAGCCTAGCCCTCCCTGCACTCATATCATATGATTTCTTTATCACATTATTAAGGCACTTAAAGCTTCTCTTGACTTCTGGAAGGTGACTTGAAAGCCCCAGCAGGGAAAACAAAATAAGCTAATTCTATATGCTATGTATTATTTATAACACACATTATATAATCAATAGCCAATGGCTCCGTGCAGCTGGCCAACTTTTTTCTCTCCATCTCCATATAATACAATGCCACAGCTGTCTAGTAAGTGCCCACTAGGTGTTTAATGTGGGGAGGTCAGCACTAGAGATGCAAAGAGCAAAACCAAACAGTCCTTCCCTTGAAGAACTTGTATTGTACCTGAGAGAAAACACATGTACCCACTTCTGTACCTATAGATTCAATGTCTGTATATTTGGGTTTGGAGGATCAGGCAAGGTTTGTGCACGATGTGATGCCTGATCTGTGAGGGGAAGGAAGTTCATGCTTCTGGGAGGCAAAGGTAGAAACTGCATTCTGGAAATGAGAGACAGGTCAGGTAAAGGCATGGAGGTGGGAACTCGGCTGTCATGTATAGGGGGCAGCTAGGAGGCCAGTTTGACTGGAGGAGAAAGTATGTGAAAGGGAGGAATATGAAGAGAAAAAAAAGACTATAACAGTAAGGAGGAGGCAGATTGTGGAGAGGTTCAAAATTTTACAAAGCAAGGACCTTGTTTTCAGACTCAAGACCAGGAGAGACCCTTTTCATATATGCTGGCTTATAGAATAAATATGTTTATTGAATATTTACTGAGAGCAGGGCCAGCAGTTATGGACATGATATATCAGAAAAAAAAACTTTCTAATAATCAGAGGCATTCAAAAGTAGAGTAGACCATGGCGGGTATGAATTGCGGTCTGGGTTCTCCCCCCATTAGAAGCTTTCAGGCAAAGACCACATAGCCACTTGTCAGCTATGTCAGAGGAGGGATTCTTATCCCAAGCTGGCTTATACAAGATGGCCCTAGAATTCTCTTCCATCTCTGAGATTCAGGGATTTTGTCATTTATTAGACATACCTCTGCTTGGGATCTAAAGGAAGCAATCTCACTTCCCTAAACCCCAGTGTCTTTTTTTGTGAAAATTAGGGGGTCAGACTAAATGGTCCCCTTGGGCTCCCTTTAGGCAGAACAAATGGAATTCTAGGATGCAAATGCTTTTTCCAAAGGATCATAGCCCCATAGCAGGACTGAACCTCACCCCCAGAGCGCCCAAGGCTCTGATTGGTCAGCTTTGACTCCCCCTTTATGAGTTGTCTTCCTCCTGTCTCCTTGAGAACAGGAGGTTTTTGCTTGCTTTTATATGTACCCCCCAGCAAATAAGCATAACGCCAGGTGCTAAGTGCATAAAAATGCTGTATCTAGCCATCTACCTGTTCTATCTATCTATTTTATCATCTAGTCATCTACTTATCTATCGTCTAGCTAGCTAAGTTATATCTGTGCTAGGAAGGAAGCTCATGATTCTGTGAGACGTTCTGGAAATGAAAGACAAATCAGGCAAAGGTGTGGGGGTGGGAACTTGACGGTCACGTACAGGAGGCAGCTAGGTGGCCCATTTGCCTGGCCTTTATATGGTGTCTCCCTCCTGTCTCCTTGAGAACAAGGTATGTTTTCTTTGCTTGTATTTGTATCCCCAGCAATAAAGCATAAAATGCTAGGTACACAGTAAGTGCATAAAAATGCTGTATCTATCCACCTATCCATTCATCTAGCTATTATCTAGCTATCTTATCTATCCATCATAAGATGACAGACCTATATCTAGAAGCGTTTTGAGACCATCTAATCCAACCCTAAAAGTATAGATTGGTGGTAGTCATGGCCAGTCAGCACGTTTTAACAAATCGCTGTGCGGGGCGCTGTGCTAAGCGCTGGCGAGGCAAAGAGAGGCAAAAGACGGTCCTGGCTCTCCAGGGGCTCCCAGTCGGATGCGGAGAGAGCATGCGGACGCTGTGCAAACAAGCTGCAGGCGGGACGGACTTCGGAGAGTCACCAAGGGAGGCTGAGAGGCAGGGTTGGGAAAGTGTCTTGCAGAAGATGCGTGAGATGTGAAGGAAGTCAGGGGAGCCAAGAGGAGATGAGGGTGGAGAGCACTGCATGAAGTTCATGTCCTCTGGAGCTCCTGGCGCAGGTGCCAGGGCTCTGTAAATATCTAGAGGTCTTCTGTAGAGGGGGCTACCTCCTGCAGCAGGAAGGAGAGGAAGGCAAGGAGGAGGAGCAGCCGCCAGCATGACTAGCCCCGCCCCTGACTAGCCACGCCCCCGTGATTAGCCCCTCACCAGGCATCCCTGGATGCCACCCCAACCCCGACTATGGCTTTCTGAAGCACACATATGCCTCTGGTGCCTTCCAGCATTTCCAGTGCCTTCGCAGAAGGCTCAAACCCTGGCCCAAAGTGGAGATTTTGCTGCCTAGAGGTTTTTTTCTCTTTCTCATTATAAAAATCTGCTGATTCATGGAATCTCTTAGTGTCCATTTCCGTTGGGTGCAGAATTCTCACACGTTCTGGGCACTGGGCACCGCCTCATCAGTGACTCAAGCAGATAAGAGCTTGGATCTAACATATACATGCATGCACACACATGCACATATGTGTACACACATACATACATATGTGTGTGCATGTGTGCACGTGTGCATTTTAAAAATATTATTTTGAGGCAGGGTCCATAGACATCCATAGATTTCCATAATCCATAGACTGCCTCAGGGGTCCATGCCACATAAAAGATTTAGAACTCAGATCTAGAGGTGCCTGGAAGACATATTAGATAGTGTGCTGGATTTTGAAGTCAGGAAGACCTGAGTGTAGGACCCTGGACAAGTCCCTTGGTGTCTCTGTGCTTCAATTTTCTCATCTTTAAAATGAGAATTCTGAACAACATTGTAAAGACAAACAATTTTGAAAGACCTGAGAGTTTGATTTCAGGAGTTCAATGGGAAAACAGGCTATTTACTTCCTGACAGAGAGGTGATAGACTCAAGGTTCAGAAGAAGCCATATTGGGGAGGGGGCCATTATGGCAGATTGAGGGATTTATCCTGTTTGACCAGAGATGTTTGTTGCAGAATTCTGTTGTTTTTTTCTTTTTTTTTCCCAATGGAGGTTGGAGAGAGAAAAGAATGGAAAGGAATAGAATTTTTTAATTGGAAAAAAAATTAATGAAAAGGTTGGATTTGATGGTCCTTCCCAGCTCCCCATGTATGTATCTAGTAGATAAGCCCTGAGACCTAGAAGGGGTAAGGGACTTGTCCAAGGTCATGTACTTAGTAAGAGCTATAGGTAGACTAGGAAGTTAAGACTCAATGCATACAAGCCCACGATCCCACCCACTAGATTTCCTTAGTCCTCCATTTGCACACACAAAACAAAATCCCTTGCACCAGCACATTTGTATGCATAGGCAGACCCAATTCTCTTTATTTATCCATACACATTGTTCTATGATCCTCGTTTTTATTAGCATATTAACTGAAGTATTGTATTTTTGAAGAGCCTCTGAGTAGCTGAAGATTTGGCAGGAATGGAGTTGCTAGCGATAATGATCAGAAAATGGCCTGAGGCAGATGTTCAAAGAGTTATACATGGGTTCTAATAAGGGTGCAAAGAGGAACTCATAAGCAAAAACACTCCAGAGATGCCTCCTCCTCATTAGCCCTCAACAAACTGAACAGGATGCCGTTTCCTTCTCACCCATAAATCTCCTGCTAAGTACCCTTGTTCTGCAGGGCCAATGACCTTCCTCCCAGCCAGCCCCCTCCTTCCCACCTCCCACTTCCCAGAATACCCCTCCCCCAGTCACAGATTGTCTCCAGATCCTGGGCCAAGCCAAGGTTGGTCCCCAAAGACCTCCAGCTGTCACCCCTCCCCATCCTGATGAATAAGACATATGGTGCCCTGCTCTCCGTAAGTAGTTGCAGTTCATCTGATCTAGCCTGCTGAGCACAGCTCAAGGGTACTTCAGGCTCATGGATTATTCTTGCTGGGGCAGAAGGAATTGATCCAAGATGAACATCTTTGATTAGATCTATGAGGGTAATAGTAAGCCTTTGGAAATCTCAGCTGGAAAGCTTAGAATTCCCTTCATCACTCTCTACTTGGAAAGCTAAACCTTCTTAGACATATGTTTTAAATTAATGTTTTATTGAGCCTTTAAAAATAATCTTATCACTTCCTTAAGATACTCTCTCCCATAACAGAATCTTCTCTTATAACCAGGACACATAGCTGGAGGTAGAAATCTAACCCATTGGCCCTATCTGAGAACCTGTGCCTCATTAGAAGAAACCTGTGGATGTAGCAGGGGACAGAGTGCTGAAGCTGGAGTCAGGAAGACCTGAGTTCCAATCCTGCTTCAGACAATTATCAGCTGTCTGACCCTGGGCAAATCATGTCACTGTGGCTCTTGCCTCAGTTTCTTCACCTCTAAATGGTGATGATGATAGCACCTCAGCTTGTAGTCAGAATCCCATGCAAAACAATACGTGAAATGCTTTGCAAACCCTGAAGCCCTAAATAATGCTAGCTACCATCATCATTGTATACTTATCACTCCACTACAGGTTTACCAAGATGAGGCTTCAGCATCTGGACCTAAGGCTGATTGGTGATCAGAGTTCTAAAGTCTGTCGATATTTTTTTTTCTCTGCTTTATATTATTGTGGTCATTATATAAATCGCTCTCGTGGTTTTCCTTCTTTTGCTCTGTGTGAATTTGTACAAGTCTTCCTATATTCCTCTGAAGTCCTCACATTGATTTGTTTTTTTTTTCCCTACAGCACAATGGTGTTGTTCAGTATTTTCAGTCATGTCAGACTCCTCATAAGTGGTTTTCTTGGTTAAGATACTGGAGTAGTTTTCCATTTCCTGCTCTAACTCATTTTACAGATAAGGAAACTGAGGCAAACAGAGTGAAGTGACTTGCCTGGGGTCACACAGCTAGTAAGCATTAGAAGCCAGATTTGAAGTCAGGTCTGCCTAACTCCAAACCCAGCACTCTATATATTATGCCACCCAGCTGCCCAATAGTGCTAAATTATTGCCATATGCTACTATTTGGTTAGTCCTCTTCCTATTGATGAATGATGGATGTTCGGTGCATACAGATACAAAAATGCTACTATAAATACTTTGTGTCTGTGGGACTTTTCCTCATTCTTTGATCTCCTTGAGTATATATTTAATAATATTATCAATGGGTCAAAGAGTATACAGAGCTTAGTGACCTTCTTGTGTGAATTTCTGGGTTTTTCTCTAGAATGCTTAGACCAGTTCACATCTTAACAGCAGTGCACTGGTGGCCCTGTCTTCCCACAGCCCCATCAGTATTTATACCATTTTTTATCCTTTTCCATCTTTGCCAATCAGATTATGAAAAAAAAAATACAGTTGTTTAATTGCATTTGTCTTGTCATTAGCAAATTGTAGCCTCTTTCATACTATGGTATTTTGCATTTCTTCTTGTGAAAACTATGTAGTCACATTCTTTGACTACTCATCTATTGGGCATTGATCGCTTTAAATAGGATGATAATTTCCATTTGCTTTACATACAGCTGAAGCCTTGAGTTTACAAAGATTTTTCCTCACAATAACCTAGTGAGATTAGCAGTACAAATATTAACCTTTTATGAAATTGTGGCTTAGAGTAGTATGATTTGCCCAAGGCCACACTGCTAATAAATGGCGACACTAACACTCAGACCTAAATCTCCACTCTCAATGTCCAGTTTTTTTTTTCTACTCCGTCATAAGGAAACATTCTGGATTTCCATTAACAATAGAATTCAACTATGTTGATACTAGTAACCTATTTACAGAAGAGTATGGCCTTTGTTTTCCGTTAATGATGTGTGGTTGTAGGGAGGAACTTTGATCCACTGAAAAGAAGGCAAGATTTGGAGGAGTCAAGGGGCCAAAGTCTCTTAGCCAATTTGGTTAACCTCCATTTCCTCACTTGTAAAAAGAAGGGGTTGACCTCTGAAGAACCTTTATCTCTAAATTTATGTTGAAAAAAGGAAATTTTGGCTTAATGTAAGGAAAAAAATCTCCTAACTATCAGAGCCATCTATGGGGGAAATGAGCTGTCTCACAAGGTAATAGGCTGATTCCCCCTCTTTGGAGGTCTTTACACAATGGCTTGGATGATGGCCAATCAGATAGGTAGAGGAGAGGGAACTGGTCCTAAGGTCTCTTCCAATTCTGAGACAGATTCTGTGAAGGTCCAATATGAGGGACACAGGCAATAACCATTGTCTAGGAAGGAGAGAATGATTAGAAAGAATCTTAGACCATAGAATTCTCTAGATCATAGCGCTAGAGATGGAAGGGACCTCTAAGATGTTTGAGTTCATCCCCTTCATTTTAAAGAGAACAAAGCTGAGGCCCAACCAGGTTAGATTATCTACCTGAGGTCATACAGGCAGTAGGGAGCAAAAGCAAGATCAAGCTCAGGTTTGAATGTCTCAAGTGAAGCATTCCCAATTCCCAGCCCCTTTTTCTTGTACTATGCTGTCTTCCTTGGCCCAAGACTAGACACACATACAAGATGGAAAAGAAGTCCCACCTCTCCATGCCAAGGTCATAGGTGTCAGGGACCAAGTTTACAGCTCCGATGCCACATACAATTCACAGTTGAGTCTGGACTTTGGTGTTAATTCAGAGGTGTCAGCCCCAGGAATCTAGGGCCTGTCTTCCATGATGGATTACCTGGAATTGTGCATCTAATGGGCTGAACTGAGGGGAGAGTCCAGAAGGGAGGAAAATTATGAGGTAGGACAGGTTTGCTGTCTTCCAGCATCATGTGACATAGCCAGGCAGTGTGGTGATAGAGCGCTGGGCTTGGAGTCAGAAGAACTGAGTTCAATCCTGCCTCAGACACTTGGAAAAGTTATTCTCAGCCTCAGTTTTCTCATCTTATAGATGGGAACGATGATAACAATAGAACCTATCTCCCAGGGTTGTTGAGGAGATAAAATGAAATAATGTTTATAAAAGTACTTTAGGAATAAAAATATAAAATACTTTATAAATCATAAACACTGTCTAAGTTGTCATCATCATCATCCTCATCTCTGGTTTCCAAAGAAAGTCTAAGCCACTTTTCATCTGGCATCGATGTGAGATACCTCCCACTGTTTCAAAAGCGAATTATGCCCAAGCTTTCATTTCAGCCAGGCTTTTGAAACTGTTTTTCTCCTCCAACAAATATCAGCTAATTGGTAAAGATCCCACACAAACCAAGCAAGGACAGAATCTAATGGCTTGTCAAGGAGGCCCGGCAGGTTCATTCATTTGCTTCCACTTTGAATGGAGTCCAGTGTTGAAGAAAGGTCTCTTGTGGGGGAGAGGCTTTTTTGTTCAGGTTTAGATCTTGGTGAGATGATCCAAGAGCTAAAAGACCTTGAATCACAAGAAGAGAAAGCTGAAAAAAAAGCAGCAGTGCAGGTGGAGAGGTAGGAGGGACTTGGCAGCCTGTCAAGTGACAGAGGGAAACACCATGGATGGAAGTAGAGAGCCTTGACCCCAGGTCAGTTTCCTGATCCTGCTCTCAGATGCATTTTCCTTATTCACTAGGAATGGCAAAACACAATACGGCCCCTTGGCTGACTTGTAAGAGGTTTCAGCACAGCAAAAGCTAGGATTGTAGAATTAGAGCCAGGAGGCCTGGCAAAGATGGTTGAGGCCAAACCAATCATTTTTACAGGAGGAAGAAACTGTCGGTCCAAGAGGACAACTGACTTGCCCAGGAACTGAGATTGGGAGGGCAAAACTTCTGACCTAGGCCTCCCGACTCTGGAAGGCTAGGCTTTCCCTAATGCCAAACTCAATTTGACCCAAGACCTTTCATCCCAGATAGAGTTAGCCCATCTTTTCAAACAGCAAGTGATCTTGATGGTCTTAAAGGACTGTAAATGCCAAAAATCAGAGAAGAGAGAAATAGTAACCATGCTACCTAAATTTCCTCATCCCTTGTATAGGCAGATGTCTAAATGTATCTGATTCATCTCTGTGAACTGGTTGGAAAAGAAAAGACCCAACAAATGTCTTTAGGTGAAAGCAGCTAAGTAGTCCATTGGGCAGAGTATTGGACTTGGAACCAAGAAGATCTGGGTTCAGATCTTACCTTAGACACTTAGTAGCTGAGTGGCCCCACTCCCCAGGATTGGTGTGTGGACAAAGTTAATTATTGTAAAGCACTTTGCAAATCTCAAAGCACTAAGTGCCAGCTAGTATTAGCACTAAACAATATGAGTGAGATCTAAAAGGGCCTTAGAAGTAATCTAGTACAAATTCTCATCTTATGGATGAGGAAATTGATGCCCAGGAAAGTTAAGTGACTCACCCAAGGGAAAACAATTGATCATTTTCAGGACCAGGATTCAAACCCAAGAGCTCAGAATTCTTTCCACTGCTCCAAGCTATTAAGCTGACAAACCTAGTGGACTGATTTCATCTTTATTCATAAAAGATCCCTAATCCCAGATTGTGTTTTCTGTTGTTCTGTTTTACAGGCGTTATTCTTCTCCAAGGAGAAAGGCATAAAGTGATTATGGAAGATGAAGAAAAGGATGGAGAAAAGATTCCTATTTAAAGTGTTTTCCCCTCTGAAAGTTCTCATGAAGTGGCTAAAATGGCTTCAGTAGTGACAGTGAATATACGTGTCTTTCTCTCTCCTGTTTTCCCATAGTCAACATATGTGTGTATACACATAACATACATATACATGTGCATATGTACACATATACATACATACACACATATTTACATATACACACATATGAGATGGAAAGTAATTCTGGTTTTCTCTTTTCTATCTTACTCCTTACTCTTCAGTAATATTTCCATACTATTGTGTAGACTCATGATAAAGAACAGTGCCCTTCCTGACTTCCAACCTCCCCCCTCAACCTCAACCTCCCATTATTAATTACCCTATTAATCAATGAGACTTTTGATAGTATCAATGACAGTTTGGGGGAGGGTAAAATTGGGGTCAGGTTCCTGCTGGGGCATAGAGCATTCAACCATTGGACCAAGTCATGAGCCAAAATAAGACAGATCTAATGGACCATAGAACTTGCTAAGACAGAGTGATTGTTTTAACAATAGGGTGAGTACTCATATCTCGTCCTTGGTGCAGGATTGGGGAACCTGCGGCCTCAAGGCCCACATGTGGCCTTCCAGGTCCCCAAGTGGGGCCATTTGACTGAATCCAGACTTCACAGAACAAATCCTTTTACTAAGGGGATTTGTTCTGTGAAGTTTGGATTTAGTCAAAGGGCCACACTTGAGGAGCTAGCTGGCAACACATGGCCTCAAGGCTGCAGGTTCCCCACCCCTGGCTTAGAGTGTGACCTTTATGATGGTCAGAGAACATTGACCCTCGAATCTATCTCCACAGACAGAGACCTTTGCCCTCACTGTCCTTAATGTCAGGAATACTCTCCTTTCTCACTTCTGCTTCTTCATTTCCTTGGCTTTCTCTACAGTTACCTTCCATCTACTCTCTACACATCTTGTGTGTACCTAGTTATTAGCTTGTTGTCTCCTACATTAGAAGAATGTAAGCTCTTGGAGGGCAGGGACTATATTTACCTTTCTTTGTGTCCCATAGGGCTTAGTAGAATGTCTGGCACATAGTAGATGTTCAATAAATGATTTTTGAATAACTAACAATATCTGATTAACTTCATAAAACAACTAACTTTATAATCTCTGCCTAGGTTCACATCAAGAGGAAACACTTGTTAAGTCTAAGGCACAAAAGAAGTTTCCGTGGTTTATTGAAACCGTCCATTCAATCAATGTCAGTTGAGCTCTAACTTCTTCCCAGAGATCATGTACAGTATTAGGGGATATGCTGACACATCCTTGTACTCATATAAGGAATGGTCCTGTGTGACCTCTAGGAGATCTGGGGCATACAGAGGAGAGAAAGAAATATCCCTTTCCTTAAGGAGAAGATAAAACATATAACATAAACTTTCTTAAAGCAAGTTTATGTGAAAAAATAATGAGAGAGGGATAAAGTGCCCTGGAAATTTAGGGAAGATATGTCTACCTACTCCATTGAACCCTGTAAAGCAAAGGGCATTTGCTTCTACTCATTGGTTATTCATTTCTGAATAATGAAAATGAATGAATGAGCATTTATTAAGAACTTCCAATGTACCATATACTGTGCAAGACACTAGAACAGGTGAAACTGAGGCTAAGGCATTATGATGTAAATTTGGACTATCATTATTATAGTCATTAGGGATTAGAAGTCCCTTCAGAGATAATTTCTCCCTTCATTTTAGAGCAAGCATTTCCTAAAAGAACACCCACTGACATCAAAGAAAACTGTATATGTTAGTTCATTACCAAAGAAGCCACCACTTAATGAAAGAAGCCCCAACTCTAATTGGCCAGCTAAAGCAGGAAATTGCTCACCAAACTTGGGTTTCCATGAGGACAGGAGACAGGCAATTTGTGAGACTTCTCTGCACTTCAAAAATGCCAAGGAACTCTCTAGCCCTCCTTTGAATCCAAGCCCCCTTTCAAAGCCATTGGCAGAGATCACAGCAGCCGACTTCTGATGCCTAATTATCACTTAGGCAGACTGGAGTTATTGTGGGATAATTTGGAAGGAGAAACATAAAGGAGTCAAGCAGAGTTTTCTTTCAAATGCAATTTCTTTTAGATGCCTGTGTTGTTGCTGATGTTGTCTTAAGCCAGAATAGATTGGGGGGACCATGTGGTTTTGAAAATGGAATGCAATTATTTCTGTTAACTTAAAGTTGCCCTATTGTAATTAATATTCCAGATTCTATGCCACCCTTGGACCAATGATGTGCTTAGACCCCTTGCAAGTCATGGATGTGCAAATAGAATTCAGAAAATTCCATGATATGTATATTATCAAAGACACAGTTAATACATAAAGCTGAACTATCCCTAGTCCATTACTGATCATGTGAGAGAGGCTTTGACCTAGCTTGCCAGTCAGTATTTACAGAGATCCAAGACTCCACACAGACTAATTCCATTTGCCAAATATGGTCCCATCCAGCAAGTTCTGACTACTTGAAGGACAACATCATTTGTAACTGCCTTCAATCAAATTCAACATTATTCTTAAATCGGATACTAAAGGAATGTTTTAAGTACAAAATTAAATTGAAAGCAAGAAACTGCTAATCAGCATGTTCTTCTGGCTATGTGACAAGAGGAAACAGGTGTTCCTATATTCAGTAAATAAATCCCTGGGAAAAAAGATACAAAATGTAAATCATATATCATAAAATCACTCTTAAAAAAGGCTTTGCAAATGTAAGTCTAACTATTAGCTTACCTGCTTTTTAAAGCTGTACTTTGTTTAAGGAACACTTGGAGAGCCCATATCTTTGATAGTGAGCCTTCAGAAAAGCTACCCCAGGTTAAAAAGTTCTCTATGATTTATTAGTCAATCAAAACCTTGTCTCATGAGCCCCCACCAATGTGTTTATTTTTACTAGTCAGCCAGTAGAAACAATAAGTTCCAAGTAAAGATATTTAATGAAACAGCATAGTACGAAAAAAAGTAGCAGTATAATGCATCCCCCCAGTCATAAATTTGGGTCACATTGTCCCATAAATTCATCATTTTTGGTTAATATACATAGGAATTACATGTTCCCTCTTTGAAGAAAACATATGTGGTCAGGTCACACATGTGAACAGGCAACTTGTGTCTGTGATGACATAGAGCCACTGATGTCTTCTGGCAAGGTTGTTTCACTTGTATCCCTCCCCAGTGAGCATGCCACTGACCCTACTCCCCACTGGGCATGGTAAGACTTTTCCATGCTCATATTCATCCACTGTTATTTAATGAACTTCAGCTTTGTTCCTCAGGGGGGATGTTCCATCTTTCCCTATAGGAGGAGAAAATTGTTCTTTTGGACAAGAGTCCAGACAGAAAACTTCAGGATTTTTTAGAAGTGCCTTAATACCCCTAGTCAGCATTCTCATATATTGCCAACAGAACCCAGAAGGAGGAAATATGAAAGAAATTCTATTTAAAATACTTGGGACTCTACCTGCCAAGACAAACCCAGAGACTATATGAACACAATTGCAAAACACTATTCATACAAATAAAGATAGATCTAAACAACTGGGAAAATGTTAATTGCACATGGGTAGGCCAAGCCATTATGATAAAAAATGACAATTCTGTCTAAATTAATTTACTTAATCTGTGCCATAACAATTAAACTACCAAAGAATTATTGTATAAAGCTAGAAAAACTATTAAGAAAATTCATTTGGAAGAACAAAAGTTTCAAAAATTCAACGAAATGATCCAGGAATGGTCCAGGAATCAATTGGAAAAATAAATGTGAAGAAAGGTGGATTGGCAGTACCAGATTTCAAACTCTATTACACAGTGGTAATCAACAAAACAATCTGTTACTGCCTAAGAGATAGAGAGGTGGATTAGTGGAATAGATTAGGTACTTGATATATAATAATAATCACCTGTAGTAATCGAGTGTTAGATAAATAAAGATCCAAGCTTTTTAGACAAGAATTCGGTGTTTGACAAAAATTTTGGGGAAAACTGAAAAGCAGTTTGGAAGAAATTTGACATAGGCCAACAATTCACACTGTATGCCAAAATAAGGCCAAAATGAGTATGTGATTTAGACATAAAGGGAGATATCATAAGTAAATTAGGAGAGTATGGAAAATTTTACCTGTCAGATATGTTGATGAAGGAAGAGTTTATGATCAAACAAGAGTTAAGAGATGGACAGGGGGTCAAAAGGGTCATTTTGATTGCATGGAAATGTATTTTGCACAAACAAAACCAATGCAACCAAAATTAGAAGGAAAGGCAGGAAACTGGGGAAAAGGGTTTACAGCAAGTTTCTCTGATAAGAATATCATTTCTCAAGTCTATCAGCCAAATTTATAAAAATAAGGGCCATTCTCCAATTGGCAAGAGGTCAAAGGATATAAAATGCAGTTTTCAAAAGAACAATGCAAAGCTATCAATAGTCACATAAAAATGCTTGAAATAACTATTGATTAGAGAAATATACATTAAACAACTTTGAGGTACCATTTCACACCTTTCAGATTGGCTAACGTGAGAGGAAAGAAAAATGATAAATGTGGAGAGAATGTGGAAAAGTCAGGACACTCATGCACTGTTGGTGGAGTTATAAGCTGACCCAACCATTTAAGAACCAGAACAATTAGGAACTACAACCAAAAGGCTTTAAAACTGTGCATACTCTTTGACCCAGCAATAGCACTACTAGGTCTGTATCCCAAAGAGATAAAGAAAAGGGAAAATGATGTATCTATACAAACATGTTTATGGCAGTTCTGTTTGTAGCAGCAAAGAATTGAAAATAGATGAGATGCCCATTGATTGGGGAATGGTTAAATAGGTTGTGCTATAACTGTAATGGAATACTATTGTGCTAGAAGAAATTATGAATGGGATGTCTACAGAAAAACCTGGGAAGTCTTATATGAATTGATGCAAAATGAAGCCAGCAGAATCAGGAGAACATTGTATGCAGTGAAAGCAATATTATAATAGAAGACTATGAAAAACTTAGCTACTCTGATTGATACAGTGGTTCAAGTAATTCCAAAAGACACATGACGAAAAATGCTATGTACCTCCAGAGACAGAATTGATGAACTCTGAGTGTAGATTGAAGTAGACTTTTTTTTTACTTTCTTTATGTTTCCTTTCTTTATTAGTTTTATTTTGCATCATGACTTATATGGAACTATGTTTGGCATGATTTTATATGTATAACTGGTGCAATATTGATTGCAGTCTCAATAGATGGGGGGGGAGAATTTGAACCTCAAAAGTATTTTTTAATGAATGTTAAAAAGAAAGGAGGATGGAAGGAGAGAAAGAAGGGAAACTAAAGTAAAATAAAATAAAATAAAACAGAAAAAGGAATGATAATAATACATCTGCAAGAAGGCCATCCCTTTGATGCCTAAATAGGATGTGATAGAATAATGGGTACATCGTTAAATTATTGATCATTTATCACTGTTGCCAGTTCCTATGCCCTCTCCTTTTTAAATTATTTTTTAGTCAACCAAAATCTGCCTTACGTCCCTTCCACCTCCCTTCCATTACACCTCCAATTGAGAATGTAAGAAAAACAAAATCCCTATTACAAACATGTGTAGGTGAGCAAAATAATTCCGATATTCATCATGTCCAAAAAAAGTCTTAACCTGCCCTCCGAGTCCTTCACCTCTCTATCAAGAGTAGAAGTAGCATGTTTCATTGTAAGTCCTCTGGAATCATGGTTAGTCATTGCACTGATCTGATTTACCAAGTCGTTCAAGGTTATTTATCTTTATAATCTTGTTATTATATAAATTGTTCTCCCAGTTCTGTTCATTTTACTCTGTATAAGTTCATACAAATCTTCCCAGTTTTCTCTGAAACCATCTCTTTCATAATTTCTTAAAACACAATGATATTCATATGTTATCATTTGTTCAGTGGATAGAGCACTGAGCTTGGAATCAGGAAGACATCTTCATGAGTTAAAATTTGGCCTCAGACACTTCCTAGCTTTATGACCCTGGGCAAATCATTTAATCGCTGTCTGACTCAGTTTCCCCCACAGTAAAATGGGAGAGATAACAGTGCCTTCCTCCCAGAGTTGTTGTGAGGATCAAATGAGCTAACATTTGTAAAATTCTTAGCAGAGTGTCTAGTACATAGTAGGCACTTTGTGTAAATGTGTAATCACTTTCCTTTTCTTTCCTGAACATGTATTTCACTATTCTGCTATTTTCTACATATACTCAATTCTCCTTCCCCACGTCCACCAGACTCTGGATATATTTGTGTGTGCCTCTGGTTTGGAGGAAATTACTTCATTACCACTAGCCTTGCTATACTATTTGAGTAATTGCCTTTGCCAAAGAACTAAGTTAACTGACTGTTTTGTGGATGCATATTGGTAGGGGCTTGTGAACTAGTAAGGACAGTCACTCACAGAGTTACCCCTCAAACCCCCAAAGCAGTAGCAGCTGCCCGTCAGGACTTAACCTGACAGTGTTGGTATGGGTTGGTGGAAGGACTCTAAAGATGGGTAGAGGAGGAGGAAGAGGAGGAGGAGCAGGAAGAGGAGGGTGGTGGTAGCAGTGGCAGTGGCAGTGATGGTCATGGTAATAGCAGTAAAGACTCATAAGAATAATAATAAGACGAACCATGACAACTTGGCACAAATCGGCCCACCAACTGACTTTTCCCTTTGTGTCCAATTCTGTAGTAGTCTCTATTCTAAGGGATTTTAGAATATGATATCATGGATCCCAGAGAACCTATTTTTCTCCTAATACAAGAAAAGTTTGTGTTTGCCAAAAAGCTCTGCTCTGATCTGAGGCCTGTTCATGTTGCTATCAATCAAGAAGAAACTAATGTCCATCCCCCAAACTCAAATTCCTATCAATTCAGAGGAGGCCCCAGACCTCTCTCACCCACTGACCATGAAGCTGCCCTCCTTCTGGGGGTCTTCTAGGTGTGAGCATTCATGCATTAGACTCAACCCCAAGCCTCCCAAGCTTAACTCAATGAGTGGCTGTGTATGTGTGTGGGTAATGGATGGGTTTTAATATGAGATGTTTACACTTTCAATCTGGGATGTTCTCCATGCCTGCTAGAACAGGAATGAAGTCTCCCACGACTCCTCGAGTCGAGCAGAAGCCAAATCTCAGCCAGGCTTCTGCGGCTCCATGCCGAAATGCAGCAATAAAAAACAGACTAGCAAATCAGCTGGGTGCAGTTCTAAACAAATCCACATTCATAATTTGTAACTGTGCCGCCATTACAAAACCCCTCCTGGAGTGTGGTGCCAACCATGGAAGAGAGGTTGTTATTGAAGACTTTGGTGAAGGATCTCTCTACCTGGGCCAAAGAAGAACACATTTTTGCCTTCTTATTTTCAATACAATTCAGCTCAACAACATTGTTTTGGAAGCGGTCGAATAATTGAACCCAGCGAGCAGTCATGAATGGCTCGTTTCAATTCATTTCAATGTTTCATTTTCTGCTCCTTGTATCCCCGATGCTGAGCACGGCACATTGCACATCATAAGCATTTAATAAAGTCTTATTCATTCACTAACTCATTTATTCATTCTTTTATTAAGGGCTTTTTATGTTCCAAGCTCCGTGCTGGGCACTAGGGACATGAAGGCAAAAATGAGACACTTCTCTACAATCGTAGAGCTTATGTTTCATAGGGGGCACACCATGTCCATTAATGACTCAACACACACATATTAAGTACCTACTTACTGTTATGTATCCAGCATTGAGCTCAACATTGGCACTACCAAGAGAAAAGTAAGAGAATCCTGTCTACAAGGAGCTCATATTCTACTGGGCTGATATAGTCAGAAAATATACAAAATAAATTCAAAGTAATATGGATTTCTATTCTGATGATGGCCAGAGATATGCAAACAAAGAATATTTTTGAGGTTTTACAGTCCTAACAACTTTGGGGAATCAGGGATATCTCAGTGTAGGGCAGGGGTGGGAAACCCGTGGCCTCAAGGCCACGTGTGGCCCTCTAGGTCCTCAAGTGTGTCACTTTGATTGAATCCAAACTACACAGAACTTATTAAGGCCTCAAGACTTCATTGTACCCACCCCTGGGGTAGGGGATACCACTTGAGCAGCACTTTGAAGGAAGTTAGGGAGCTTATGAAGAAAAGACAAGAGAGTCCCTGCCAGGAATAGGGAATGGGGCCAGAGATTAGAGGATCATGGGATCATAGATACTGGGCCAAACCTAGGGACCTTGGAAATTATCTAGCCCAATCCACTCATTTTACAGATAAGGAAACTGAGGCCCTAAGAAACTGAGTGACTTGTCCAAGATCACACAGTAGAAATGGACAAATTAAACTGAAACTCTTGGTCTCCAAATCTGGTGCTCTTTCCCAAGCTCCCTCCCAGGGCTCGGGGATAGGAGGCAAATCTTGAGCCTATCTTTTTATTATTATATCAAGTATAAAGTTGGAACTTAGAGAAGCAAATCTTGTGGTCCTACTAAACATGGCCCATCACCTAAATCAGTGGTTAACACCCTCTAGTTTCCTAAAGCAAAGGTTCAGTTCCATTCTACATGAAGTCTTTCCTGAAACATGCCCCCTCATAGCTGCTAGTATGTTCCCACTAAATCCACCTTGTATTGATATTATACATGATCATAATGTACTTCCTAGTAGATGGTAAGCTTCTTGAGGGCAGGAACTGTTTTCACTTTTATCTTTAGATCCTAGAACCTAGCACAGAACCTGGAACAAAACAGGAGCTCTACCACAATTCCAGAGGATACATGATGAAAAGTGGTTACCTGCCTCCTGACTAAGAGGTCATAGACTCAGAGAAGAGAGACAGACTGGAAAATGGGGCAATTTCAGTTGCTTGGCTGTACTTGTTTGTAAAGGAAGAGGGGGTTGTTTTTCTTTCTTTCTTACTGAAAAAGACAAGAGAAAGAAAAGGCAAATTTTCATGTAGTGAGAAAATTTAATTTAAAAAATGCTCATTGATTAATTTGCTAAGTGAGATCCCTTCTAACAAAAATAATGGGCGGTGATCTTGGAGTAACAAAAAAGGGTTACAAGGTCACTGCTTCTGCCAACCAGTTTGCATTGATTATTTAATTCAATTTGTCAGACTATTAGAAATAGTCATTATGTCAGGAGAGAAAAATGTCTAGACCCATTTCATCTCCAATGAATAGTGAAAGATCACACAGCCCCAGAAACCGAATTCTTCCCTGCCTTATGAATAATCCATTGACTGAACAGTGCCCAGTTACTTAGGCTGTGAACATGTTTGGATGGAAAAAGGAGAAAACACAGAGGATAGGGATTGTAGATATAGATCAGGCAACGAATGTGCATTAATTATGCATTTACTTGGTGCCATGCATGGCAGATGGGTCCAAAGGGATATTTGTGGACCTTAAACTGCAAGGGAGAAGTCACAGAGTTCTAAGGAGTGTGGTGCCATGACAAGTATGAGAAAATGGGGTGAAATCCTGACTCTGCTACTTGATTTACATTCTACGTGACCTTGGGCAAGTCATTTCCCCATTTGGGGCCTGTTTTCCCATCTGTAAAATGAGATAGTTAGATCTAATGATCTCTAAAGGCTAATCTCATAATAAGCAATGGCGAAAGGCCAATGATGATAGCTAGAATGCATATAGTGGTTTAAGGCTTGCAAGATATTTTACATGGTAAGTATCTCATCTGATTCTGACAGTAACCCTGTGAGCTAGGTGCTGCTATTATCCTCATTTTACAGATGCAGAAACAAAAGAATTCGATGGTCAAGGGACTTGCCCAAGATCTCACAGTGAGTGTCTGAGGGAAGATTTGAACTCATGTCTTCCTGATTCCAGGCATTATTATTATTATTATTCCTGATTCAGTGCTATCTTTATTTTCTCTCCTTTGCCTTTCGCATCCAATCAGTGGCCAAGTCCTTTCAGCTTGTTAGGATCATAGACTGAGAGCTAGAAGAGACCTTGGGTTACCATGTCTAACCCTCTCATTTTACAGGAGAGGAAACTGAGGCCTGGGAAGATGGCTGGATTTGAACTCAGATCTTCCCAACTCAAAGCCTGGCACTCTGTCCACTGTGCTACCTAGCTACATCTAGCATAGTGTCTTTTTTTTACTTTTATTTCTTTTATTTTGAATTTATGAAACATAACCAGCATTTCCATAACATAATAGAATAAAAAAAAGATGATTGCATGTGAAATCACAAATATGGTATGTACAACTTGCCATTCCTGTAAAGATATAATAAAGTGATCATGTACATTTTTTCTTCCCTACCACCCCCAGCCTAGGGATGACTACCACTGCATACAAATGTATACATATATATACATATATATATATACATATGTGTTTGTACACACATAGGCATACATATATTACATATGTATATGCATGTGTATATATGTGTGTGAAACTATTGTATATCTATAACTCTATTTGTCAGTCCTTTCTCTGAGGGCAGATAGCTTTTTCCTTCATATGTCCTTCGGAGTTAATCTGGGTCTCTGTCATAATCAAAATGACTGATTTGCTCAGTCGCTCTTAAAACAATATTCCTGTTGCTGTACACAACATCATCTTGTTTCTATTGATTTCACTCATCCTCATTTCATGCAAGCACAGTGTCTTACATGTGAGGACCCCCTAAATGCTTGTTGATTGGATTGGATGGGATGGCATGGTAAGGTTGTTTAGAAAACATTGTTGATATCTTTTTGACCATTTTCATCATGAGGATGGCGAAGCTCCCTCCTAGTCCACAAGGCCCATTCTGGGACAGCAAGCATGAGATTGTAGCCCATTTCCATGACTATACTGGAAACTTCTCCAGTTCAGCTGAACCCCCCAGCCCATGTACTCCTCTGACACAGTCTCTAAGAGTTCCCAATCACCTCCATGCAACAGTGAAGCCTGGAAATGGGACTCTGAGGAGGGAAGATGCTGCCTTCATCCCTCTTCCATTTTGTGGCATTCACTTGGGCTGATTGGGACAATCTGTAAAGATCTATTCAGATCCTGACAGTGGCATGCAACTTATGAGTGGGACCCCTCCTAGCTCGGGGACATGTGAAATCATCAATGCTTTTACCTAATCATCAGTGTAAAATGTTGAATGAAATGGGTGAATGGGAGAGATTTCGTTTTTTCCCTCCCCAATCAAACAGGGTTGAAAACGGAGAAACAGACAGATCTCCCATTCCTCCTTGAAATGCACTTTGCACATGGTTGGGGTTCACAGCACTATAACAACAAGCGGCAGGAAATACACCCTCATTGCAGGGACAAGCGCAGGGCAAAGGAAGAGTTCATGCCAACCTGGCATCTGGCAGCTACCTATTTCATCTAATTATTCTTGCTAACTAGGCATCAAATTGTGTTGTGCCATCAACTCCCCTGGGTTCAATTATAATCTCTATGCAGATGACACCCAGATCGCTATATCCAGCCTCAGTGTCTCCCCTGAGCTGCCATCCACTATCACCAGCCAGCTACCAGACATTTCACACTGGACATCCCAGAGCCATCTTAAATACAAATTCCAAAGAAAATTCGTTCTCTTCCGCTCCAAGCTCAGCATTTTTCTGTCTCCATTCTACATTCTCCCAGATTCACAACCCCCGTCTCATCCCCAACTCCTCTCTCACACTCGCACCACGGAAATCTGGTATGGTGCCATATTTTATGGATTCTACCTCCTCCGTAGAGTTCACCTAAATCTCCTCTGCTCCTGCAGCCACTACAGCCATTCAGGTGCAATTTAACTCTCACCTGGATGCCCCGAGTCTCTCCCAAATCCATCTACCCTTTACTCAGCTGCCCAATAGGTCAGGTAGAGGCCTGCTATGTCATTCCCCCATCCTCTACCCAACACTCAGCAACCTCCCCTGATGCCCTGCTGCCCCAAGGACCAAATCCCATATTTCTCCCATTTGACATTTTAAGCTCTTCACAATCTAGACGCTTCATGGATGCCCAGTCTTCTTGTCCTTGCATTCTGCATCCAGCCACACTGGCCCACTTTGTCTACACATGTCTCCCCATCTCCCAATTCCACACTTTTGCACTTGCTTGTTCCCCTTACCTGGAATGTTCTCCCTCCTCGCCTCTGCCTCTTGGAATCCCTGATTTCCTTCTAGGGCCACCCACTCAGTGAAGCTTTTCTCAGTCCCCCCAGCTCCCAGGACCCTCCCTACCCAAACTACCTGCCATTTGTAGATAGAGGTTATATAAGTATATGGTATCATCTCTCCCGTTAGAATAGGAACCCCTTCAGAACTGTTTAACTCTGACTCTAGAACCCCAAAATAAGCACAGTGACATATACAGGAAGTGATCACCAAATACATGTTGCATGCTGGGGTCATCAGCTCTGTCAGCATTCCATTCCCCGAAGCACAGCTCCAAATGAGCCACCCTATTTATGGATCTGCTCACAAAGCCCAGGACTGTTGGCTCTGGATCTTAGATCCCCACAATTCTGAAATGCTTCTAAAACAGACAAATTCATTTCAGTTCCTGAAAAGAGAATAAGGGATGGGGCCCTTACAGGAAGGGTCAGAATCAGGATGTCTCACAAGGCAACGAGACCCGGTGTCAAAACTGATTTGGGGAATTGATTCCATGATTAGAAATAAAAGGCCCCTGCTAGCCCAAGACATGGCTATTTACATTGCCTATGTGGTCTCTGTCCTGCTGAAAACAGAGTTAAGACAGTGTCTCTCTACTACTTTGTAGGTAAAGAGCAAACATCAGAAATCAGGCCGTTAGCTGAAGAGTGTACCAGTAAACAAAGGCCTCAGCTAAGAGGGCTTTGACAAAAAACCCAGGCATTTGCCTTCAGCTTTAAAAGACTTCTTCTGAGAGAGGAAAACTGAGGCAATTGCCCAGAGGCAAGAACAGCCCTCTCTGGCACAACATGGGCTGTGAAACAGAGAGAGAAAGATAGACTGGGGCTTCCAAAGGAGAGAAGCCTCAGTTCTGGCCCGCAGAGAAAGCAAGGCCAATGAAGACAATTAGCAAAGGTTCCCGTAGCCCCAAGCACTGGGAATTTGTGTGGGCACCTCCTGGCCACCTGGCTCACAGTGAGAACAAACATCAAGCCCATGGGCATCCTCAGAAGTGACCCAAAGGACAAATCCTCCTACAGATCTGCTGCACTGGAAGCTTAGCTTTCATTATGTAGCCCCTCGTGCAAAGAAAGGGCTGGGGACCCTCCAGCACAGGGCCAAGGAGCCAACTGTTCCAGCCCAGCTCTGGTGAGGAGACAGGTCCCTGGACCAGGTTTGAATGGGTCTGAGAAGGAAACCAAAGGTGAGCCATCAAGTAAAAACTATTATTCAGTCATTCAGTCTTGCCTGACACTTCATGAGTCTGGAACATTCACTCCAGGAGGTTTCTTTGGCAAAGATAATAGCATGTTTTGCTGCTTTCTTCTCCAGTGGATTAAGGAAAAGAGAGATTAGGGCACTTGCCCAGGGTCACATAGCTAGGAAGTGCCTGAGGTCAGATGTGAAGTTGGGTCTTCCTGACTCCAGGCCCAGGGTCCCATCCACATTGCTGCCTCCTGGCAGGACCAAGTGACCAAGTGTCGATTTCCATTGAACCAACATTTACTAAATACCTATTCTTGTGGGAGGAGCATCAGGGCCTAGGGGCTGCAGGATTTAGCAATGAAATGCTGGAAGGGGAAATAAGGAATGAGGAGTATGTCCATTCCTCCGTTCTCTTGGTCCAGAGTGTGTGTGTTTGGGGGCAATGGGGCAGTGCTAGGAAAGAAATGAACTAGAAAACTAGAGAACCTAGGCAGAAAGAATGCAGCAATTTTTGGTTGAATAATGCAAAAATATGGAATAAAAGGTGAAAAAAGGCTAATAGAAAGGGAAGTGTGTTAACAAAAGAATCACAATACAGAAGACAGTGGAGGGGGAGGAAAGAAGGGGACAGGGACTCTGAAGGAGCAGGACTAAAATAGACAGGGATCAGTGAGTGGCGGCAGAGGAAGGAGGCTTTCTCTGGAGCTGGGGTTTGAAACAGAAAAGGAAAGAATGAATAGTCAGAGGATGATGGATTTTTAAACCCTTGTACCTCCTGTATCCCCAGCCCCACCCCAGGTTCACACATATACCTTGATGGAATTTGCCCCCGATATCAGAATTCCTAGTGATAACTCTGCTCCAGCTTGTGAGGATATGGTTGATGTTCAGACAGACCAGTCATAACAGGAATAAACCCAGGAAACAAACACATCATTGTTATCATGGCTGGGATCAAATAAACCTAAATGCTCAGGGCCACGTTAATATCTCATTATCAAGAACAATCACTCCAATTAATAGACTGAGGATGATTTAGGAATGAAAGTAAATATGCCCTGATGAAACTTTCCAATGTGTACGATAGAGTTTGGAATGATGGCGGCCAGAAAAGGCATCCGTTTAGTTTGCCCCCTTGCCCACTAAAAATGGGTTCTCTATTAGGAAGAGGAAATATTTCTACCCCCTGAAGATGGACAGAGTAGAGACTTCAATCTTCTCTCACAAATCTTTTGCTCTGTAGCCCATCTTTCCAAGCCACCACTGCCACCTGCTGGAAACATTCTCAAATTACCTACCCAGGAATCTTCAACACCTCACTATTTACCTGTTGGGAAAACTCATGAATTGGGATGATGCGATCGGACAATCTCCTCATATGAACTGAAGATGAAAGCAAGGACAGGCCACTGAGGATTAATGGAAGACTTTGGCATGATTCGATAAAAATAGTCTCAGAAGTACTAAAAATGTACACAGGGTAGCTCTCAGAATGAGCCAGGGCTGAGGGGGAAGTTGAGGTCAATGAGAAAGCAGCTTTAGCTATTTTTGAAGGAAAAAGTCAAGGAAGATAGCATGACGATAAGTGATAATAGAGATAAAAGAATTGTTTGCTTCTGTTTTCTTTGTCAAGGGGAATGATCTTTGCCCTGGAAAGGATGAGGAAAAATGGCTGACATTTTGGGGAGTGAGTGCCCATAATAAGGCTATAAACACAAATAAAACCTCCTGTCAATTTCGAACAGATGAAGGAGATCTTCATGTTCTGAAAGTACTAACAGATGTGATGGCAATGATATTGCAAAGATCCTGGAGAACAAAAGAGGCACAAGGGTTCAGGAGAAAGGGAGTTGCCCCATGTTTAAAAACAGAAAAGAGAAGATCCACTATGAATCATAGGCTAGTGACCTTGACTTAGAACCTGGCAGAAATTAGGGAAAGGATTATCAGACCAGATATCACCAGATAGTAAACATCTATAAAAAAGAAATAGTCATGATAAAGACCCCCAGAGATGATTTTATAGAGAGTAGCACACAGCATCCTCATCTTACTTCCTTTTGGGGCAAGCTTATTAACCTCACAGGTCAAAGGAATATGTGTGCACGTACACACACACATATATATATATACACATGAATTACACGCATACCTATATGTGTATATATATATTATACACATGCATGTATGTGTATATATATATATATGTGTACACACATCCAGATAAACATGCAGATTCGATGACAACAATGGTAGATAGATTGCAGATAGTTTCAATGGTAGGTTTCAAGAATAGTCATTAATAGATCAGCTTCAAATTGACAAGAGGTCTCTAGTGGAGTGCCCCAGAGATCTATGTTTAGTTCTGTGCTGTTTGGCATTTTTATCATTGATTTGAATAAAGGCATAGATGCAAAGCCTATTCAATTTGAACTCAGCTGGAAAGGAGAGCTAATATATTAGATAATAAAGTCAATTTCCAAAAAGATGTTAAAAGGTCAGAGCATGTAAATCTAATGAGATTAATTTCACTAAGATCAAATGTAGAGTCTTATATTTTAGAGAAAAACAGTTTCACAAATATAGACTTGGTTTAGATTTGTCCAACAACAGTTATGGAAATGATCTGGGGATTTTAATAGATTACAAGCTTAATATCAGTCACTAGTGACTCCCCTGCCCCTTTCTCCCCTTGGGAAAAAAAAAAAAAACAACAGCAATGAAATCTTGAATTGTATCAAGAGGGCCATAACTACCAAGTAATAAAGAAATGAGAGTCTCTATTTACTATGTCCTAGTCAGCCTGCTTCTAGAGGATTGTGTTCAATCTTGGATTGCTACAATTTAGGAAGGAAATTTGTTAACTGGAGAGTGTCCAGCAGAGGGCAACCATGAGAATGAAGGATTGCCTTTGTATGAATCATATGAGGATGTTCAACCTGAAGAAGAGAATATTTAGCAGGGGACACAAGAGCTGGCCTCTAGTACTTGAAGGGCTATTTTGTGAAAGAGAGATCAGACTTACATTGGTGGGTGCAGAGGGCAAGAAGATGAGCAATGACTGGAAGTTTCAAAGGGACCAATTTATGCCGGAAAAAGCCTTCCTAACAATGAGATCTGTCCCTAAGTGAAATGGCCTTAAGAGACTCTCCTGGAAAGTCTCTAGGCATTTACTAGACAAGTTATACTGAAGAGTTCTTCTGAATATTAGCAACTAAACACCTGGTCAGAAAGAGAATACAGGGGAACCTTGGGCTAACACTTGGCACAGGATCAGGAACCATTTGGTAGCTCAATTGTCTATGACTCAGTTCCAGGGCAGTGAGAAGCGCTTGTGTCATAAGGAATAAGGAGTACTACCTGATTAAGAACCAGAACATAGGGGCAGAGCCAAGATGGTGGAGTACAGGCAGGAATTTGCCATGAGCTCCCACTCCAAACACCTGCAATAACTGTAAAATAAGACTCTAAACAAATTTTAGAGCTACAGAACCCACAAAGTGACAGAGAGAAACAAATCTCCTGCTGAAGGCAGCATAGTAGGCCGACAAGAAGGGTATATTGCACTGAGCTGGGAGCCAAACACAGTCCCGTGCAGGCCAGGATCTTGGGCATCCCCAACCAGTGGCCCAGACCAGCCAGAGCAGACTTCAGGAGAGTGAATCACTGTCAACTGTGGCAGTTTCCAGACCTCTCAACCCATAAACAGCAAAGAGAAAGTAAAAGGTCAATGGGGAACACTGTTGGAACTGGGTGACAGAAGAGTGTTGTCCGGCCCCTGACCTGGGGGGAGGGGGTGGTGTGACGGCTGCAGCTGCCGCCCCATGGCTGCCTCCAGAGGTCCTGGCCTGCAGATTGTAGGAGCACCAAGTGACCATTCAGAGGGTAATCGTTCTTTGTTTCGCCTGCTTTGATCTGGGTCACTGTCTTGGGCAGTGTTCCCGGGGTGAGAAACGCCAGTGTTCCAGAGCTTGTGGTAGCTATAGAGAGGGTGCCCTATTCAGACCTGTGACAACATTTGTACAAAGCCCAGTGATTTGGGACAAAGCTCTCTCCATTCTGGAAGCAGAGTTCTACTGTTGCAAAGAGCTCAAGAGTCACATAATTGGCTGATAAGATGAGCAAGCAGAGGATACACAATCAAACCGTAGAATACTTTTTTGGGGACAAAAAGGATGAAAACATGGAACCAAAAGAAGTTAACAAAGTCAAAACTCCCACATCAACAGCATCCAGGAAAAATATGAACGGGTTACAGATCATGAAAGAGCTCAAGAAGGATTTTGTTTTGTTTTGTTTTGTTTTTGGAAAAATAGGGTGTTATGTTCAGGATTTTTAAAAAATTAATTTGTTTATTTACTTTTAGTTTACAACATTCAATTCTACAATCCCTTGAGTTTCAAATTTTCTCCCCCTCCCTCTTCTCCACCCCCCCATGGTGGCATGCACTGAAATATAGGTCAGGTTGTAAAGAAGGATTATAACCAATGGAATAAACGGTGGGAAAGAGAAAATAAAACCCAAAAAAAGCAAGGAAAAGAAAGAGAGCAAGTAGTCTGCTTCAGTCTGCATTCAGACTCCTTAGTTCTCTCTCTGGATGTGGATATCCTTTCCATCATGAGTCTTTTGGAGTTGTCTTGTAACCTTACATTGCTGAGAGGAGTCCAGGCTATGAAGGTTAGTCATCACACATCCATTTTGTTTCTAATTGTGTACAAATTTCTCCTGGTTCTGCTCCTCTCGCTCAGCATCAGTTTATATAAGTCTCTCCAGTTTTTTTATGAAGTCTGTATGCTCCCCATTTCTTATAGCACAATAGTATTCCATTACATTCATACACCACTACTTGCTCAACCATTCCCCAATTGATGGGTGTCCCCATGATTTACAATTTTTTGCCACCACAAAAAGAGCAGCTATAAATATTTTTCTACATACAGGTCCTCCTTCCGCTTCTGTGATCTCTTTGATTTACAACAGTAGAAGTGGTATTTCTGGGTCAAAGGGTATGCAATTGTTTATAGCCCCTTGGGTGTAGATCCAGATTGCTCTGCAGAATGGTTGGATCAGTTGACAACTCCACCAACAATGCATTAGTGTTCTGTTTTTTCCACATCCTCTCTAGCATTTATTATTTTCCTGTTTTGTGAACTTAGCCAATCCAACAGGTGAGATGTGGTACCTGAGAGTTGTTTTGATTTGCATTTCTCTAATCAATAGTGATTTGGAGCATTTTTTTCAAATCCTTATTGTTCTATGCCCTATATTCAAGTTTTCCCAGAAGTTTTTGTGAAATAGTGAGTTCTTATCCCCAAAACTGGGGTCTTTAGGATTATCAAACAGTAGATTACTATAGTCATTGACTGCTGAGTCCCTGTACCCAATCTATTCCATTGATCCACGAATCTCTTCCTCAGCCAGTACCAAGTAGTTTTGATGACTGCTACTTTATAATACAGATTAAAATCTGGTATGGCTAGGCCACCTTCCCTAGAATTTCTTTTCATTAATTCTCTTGATATTCTGGACATTTTCTTCTTCCAAATGAATTTTGATACTATTTTTCTAGCTCTATAAAGTAATATTTTGGTAGATTGATTGTTAGGGCACTAAATATGTAATTTAATTTAGGTAAAATTGTCATTTTTATTATATTAGTTCAACCGAACCATGAGCAACTGATGTTTTTCCAATTAGTTAGGTTGGCTTTATTTGTATGAAAAGTGTTTTGTAATTGTGTTCATATAGGTCCTGGGTTTGTTTTGGCAGGTAGACTCCCAAATATTTCATAATGTCTACAGAAACTTTAAATGGAATTTCTCTTTCTATCTCTTACTTTTGGATTTCATTAGGAATATAGAGTAAAGCTGAGGATTTATGTGGGTTTATTTTATATCCTGAAATTTTGCCAGATTTATTCATTGTCTCAAGTAGTTTATTACTTGATTCTCTAGGATTATCCAAATATATCATCGTATCATCTGCAAGGAGTCATAGCTTAGTCTCTTCTTTGCCTATTTTGATTCCTCCTAATTCTTTTTTGTGAGGAGCCAAGTTCAGTGGAACCCTGCCATTCCCTGACAGAGCTAAGAAAGTGTTAGGGAGCCCTGCTGACCAGCAGCAGAGCTGAGAAGAGTTGCTTGAAAAGAGTTGATTACCCAGAGGCTGAGATAACATAGAAGAGATGGGACCCCGAGAATGGTGGAAAACAGAGTCAACTTTATTCATCTGAGAGTCCAGTATATATAGTGAAAAACTGCATAGTCATCATAACTCACTATCTTGGGATTATCCCGGTGCCCTAGTACCCAGCTACCTCATATGTGACTGCCATGTTCTCTAACCTATTTATCAGGGTGCAAGTGCCGGGCAGGATATTCCAAACCTCCCTAGAGCCGGATGGAGTTACCCCAAGGTTTCTAGTTAGTAATAAGTTGCAACATTATGATATTTCCCCTAACAACACTGCATGCTTCCTTGTTTCCAAGCCGGGAGTGCATACCACACTTATCACCAGGACATAGTGCTAGTACCTGTGATCCTTCCTGGGGGGTGGGGAACCAATCCAGGTCTGGTAGCAGGCTCATTTGCTGAGATGACTTATTCAGTCATCAGGGTCAGAGTCCCACTGGCCTGTGGTCCTCTACATTTTTCTTCTCTTATTGCTACTAACATTCCTAGTACCAAATTAAATAAGAGGGGTGATAGTGGGTGTCCTTATTTCACCTCTGACCTTATTGGAAATGTTTCTACCTTATCCCCATTACATATAATACATGCTCATGGTTTTACATAAATGCTATTTCTTATTTTAAGGAAGACTACATTTATTCATATACTTTCTAGTGTTTTTGATAGGAATGGGTGTTATATTCTGTCAGAAAGCTTTTCTGCATCCATTGAGATAATCATATGGTTTCTGCTAGTTTTGTTGTTGATGTGATCAATTATACTGAGAGTTTCCCTAATATGAACCATTCTTACATTCATGGAATAAATCTTACCTGATAAAAGTGTATTATTCTTTTTATAAATTGATGTAGTCTTTTTGCTAATATTTTATTTTAAATTTTTGCATGTATATTCATGAGGGAAATTTGTCTACAATTTTCTTTCTCTGTGGTGTCTCTTCCTGATTTAGGTATCAGTATCATATTTGTGTCAGAAAAAGAATTGGGTAGGAAACCTTCTTCTACAATTTGCCCAAATAGTTTGTAAAGTATTGGAATCAATTGTTCTTTTAATGTTTGATAGAATTTGCTAGTAAATGCATCTGGCCCTGGAGATTTTTCCTAGGGGGTCCATTGATAGCTTGTTCAATTTCTTTTTCTGAGATGGGGTTATTTAAGAAATTTACTTCCTCTTCAGTTAATCTGGGAAACTTATATTTTTATAAATATTAATCCATTTCACTAAGATTGCCAAATATATGTGCATACAATTGGGCCAAATAATTCTTAATTATTGTTTTAATTTCCTCTTCATTGGAGGTAGATTAGCTATTTTCATTTTGTTATTCATAATTTGGTTTTCTTGTTTCTTTTTTTATCATATTGACTAAAGGTCTATCAATTTTAATGATTTTTTTCATAAAACCAGCTCTTAGTTTTATTTATTAATTCAATAGTTTTCTTAATTTAAATTTTATTAATCTCTCCTTTGGTTTTCATTATTTCTAATATAGTATTTAATTGGGGATTTTCAATTTGTTCTTTTTCTAGCTTTTTCAATTGCATGCCCAATCTGTTGACCTCCATTTACTTTAATTTATTCATGTATGCATTCAGGGATTTAAACATTCCTAAAAACTGCCTTTGCTGCATCCCACAAGTTTGGTATGTTGTCTCATTACTGTCATTCTCTTGAATGAAGTTACTGATTGTTTCTATAATTTCTTGTTTGACCCACTCATTCTTTAGGATTAAATTAGTTTCCAATTAGTTCTTAGTCTATCTTTCCATGGCCCTTTATTGCATATAATTTTTCTTGCATCTTGATCTGAGAAGGATGCATTTAATATTTCTGCCTTTCTGCACTGAACTGTGAGGTTTTTATGCCCTAGTACATGGTCAATTTTTGTGTATGCACTATGTACCAATGAGAAGATGTATATTCCTATTTGTCCCCATTCAATTTTCTTCAGAAGTCTATCATATCTATCCTCTCTGGAATTACATTTGCCTCCTAAACTTCTTTTTTGTTTATTTATCAAGTTCAGAGAGAATGAGATTGAGGTCCTCCACTATTACAGTTTTGCTATCTGTTTCTTCCTAATTGCTTTATCTTCTCCTCTAGCAATTTGTATGCTATACTATTTGGTGCATATATGTTAAGTAATGATATTGCTCCATTCTTGATGGTGTCTTTTAGAAGGATACAATTTCCTTCCTTGTCTCTTTTAATTAGATCTATTTTTGATTTTCCTTTATCTGAGATAAGGATTGTTACCCCTGCTTTTTTACTTTAGCTGAAGCATAATATATTCTACTTCAGCCTTTACCTTTACCCTGTGTGTATCGCCTTGTTTCAAGTGTGTTTCTTGTAGGCAGAATATTGTAGCATTTTGATCTTAACTTCATTCTCCTATCTGTCTCTGTTTTATGGGAAAGTTCATTCCATTCACACTCACAGTTATGATTACTATCAGTGTCTTTCTATGCACCCTATACCCTCACCTGTTTATGTTTTTATATTTTCCTTCTCCCTTTTCCTCCTTAAGAGTTTTCCTTTTGGAAAGGAAGCAGGAACTTTTCTAAGCTCCTCTATGAATTCCATCACTAAACTTTAAAAAGTGAATCTGAATGGATTTTAGAATGGCAGAATCCATTGGGAGAAGGAACATGGCAGATTCCCAGCCCAGAAAATTTCCCAAAATTTCCCTACATTCCATGTAGGTCTGGGCATGGGGAACACAGAGCACCTGGGGGCTGTACCAGCACATACCTGAGAGCAGAAAACAATGAAGTAAGAAGGAGCCCCAGCCAGCAGACTCACCCACCCCAAGGGCAATTAGTAGCCCTCTCACCACAGGACTCGGAGTCAGTTGGAGTTGGGTAAGAGAAAGCACAGGGCCAGGAGTAGGTACAGCAAATTCCCATGGGGCTATCAGCCCACTGCCTGAATGTTTAAAAATCACCTACCTGAACTTCCAGAAGTCAAGATGGCAGAGTAAACCCTAGCTATTCTGATTCCACCTCCCTGACCCAGAAAACCCAGAGATAAATGTTGCACAGTGTAAAATCCTGGATTAGTGGAAATGGCCTCAGGCTTGGGATATCTAGAAGAATGGTGTAACTGAAGCAGTCCCAGAATCTGAAGTGAAGGGCAGCAAGGGTCCCAACAAGCCCCACCTTAGCTGACCTGCAGGAGCTCCCAAAGCCCAGGGTGGTGGAGCCAGCAAGCATTAACAATACAAGCCCAGGTGGGCCTTAGCACCACCAGTTCTGCTGGCTGCCAGCTGCTGAGCCTGTCTGAGCTGTAGCCCAGGGGCCCAGAGGTGGAAACTTGAAGTGGCCAGACCACCCCTCCCACACATGTTACACTGTGAGGCTCAGGGTAACTGAAGGGAAACACTGAGAGTCCTGGCCTTGGCCTCAGTCTAAATGCCCAGAGGCTACAGCACACAAAGTCAACAACCAAGCCCTTAGCTCCCAGTCTAGGAAGTCCAGTCAGGAATTAGGCAATCACAATGGGTAAGAAGGAAGCAGAGAGAGCAAAAGTAAGAAAAGAAATCTGATCTTATTATGGCAAGCAAGAGCAATCAAGTACAGAGGACAAATTGGACTTTATACTCATACCTGAGACCACAGATAAAGGCCTCATTTCTTTTTTGCTTTTTTTGGAGGGCAGTTGGGGTTAAGTTACTTGCCCAAGGTCACATGGCTAGTTTTTGTGTTAAATGTTGAAGGCCAAATTTGAACTCAGGTCCTCCTGACTTCAGAGCCAGTGCTCTATTCACTGCATCACCTAGCCACCCCTAAAGGCCTCATTTCTTTTTTTTCAAGCAATCCGGGTTAAGTAACTTGCTCAAGGTTACATGGCCAGTTATTTTTGGGTGTGGTGCTGAGTGTATGAGTCCGGGATTTGATCTCCAGGTCATCCCAACACTGGAGCTGGTGCTTTTACTCACTGAGCCATCCGGCCACCCCTTTAAAGGCCTCATTTCTAAAATATACAGAGAATTGAGTCAAATCTATAAGAATAAAAGTAATTCCCCAATTGATAAGTGGTGAAAGGATATGAACAGGCAGTTTTCAGAGGAAGAAATTAAAGATATCTGTAAGCATATGAAAAAATGCTCTAAATCACTATTGATTAGAGAAATGCAAATCAAAACAACTCTGAGGCACCACATCTCACCAGTCAGATTGGCTAAGATGACAAAACAGAAAAATGGCAAATGCTGGAGAGGATATGGAAAAATTGGAACACCAATGCATTGCTGGAGTTGTGAACTGATCCAACCATTCTGGAGAGCAATCTGGAACTATGACCAAAGGGCTATAAAAATTTCATACCCTTTGACCCAGTAATACCACTTCTAGGGTTGTGTCCCAAAGAGATCATAGAAGTGGGAGGAAGACCTGTATATACAAAAGTATTTATAGCAGCTTTTTTATGGTGGCAAAGAATTCAAAATTAAAGGGATGCCTATCAATTGGGGAATGGCTAAACAAGTGGTGGGATATGAATGTAATGGAATACCATTGTGGTATAAGAAATGAGGAGCAGATGGATTTCATATTTACCTGGAGAGGCTTATACAAATTGATGCTGAGTTGAGAAGAGCAGAACAAGGAGAAATGTGTATACAATTACAGACAAAACATATGTGTGACAACCAACTTTGATAGACTGGACTCTTCTAAGCATTGAAAGGTTATAAGACAACTCCAAAAGGCACATGATGGAAAGAGATGTCTACATCCAGAGAAAGAACTAGAAAGAACAGAGTTTGAATGCAGATTGAAGCAAACTAACTGCTCTCTTTCTTTTTCTTTCTTGGTTTTGTTTCCTCTTTCCCATTGTTCATTCCATCGGTTTCAATCCTTCTTTACAACCTGACTAATGTTTAATTTGAAAGTATTTTAAGGTTCTATACTTGATTACATGCTGCCATGGGGGAGGGGGGAGGAGAAGGAGGCGAAGAAAATTTGAAAGTCAAGGGATTGTGGAACTGAATATTGTTAACTAAAAGTAACAAAAAAATTAATAAAGAAAAATTTGTTTAATGTTTTTAAACACTTCCTTTTGACCACTGCCTCCCTCAGTATTCCCTGACTATGCACCCCCCTTTTACCTACACTTTCCCATTACTATTATTTCCAAACACAGAGGACAACATAGAATCTGTGTACTCACACCTGAGACCACAAAAGGAAATATGAACTGATCTCAAGACCTTGGCATTCCTGTATATTTCTAATGAAGTCCAACAACAAAAGATAGAAAGAAAAATCCCATTTAAAGTTACTGTAGACAGTATAAAATTTTTGGGAAACTACCTGCCTAAATAAACCCAGGACTTATATTAACACAACTACAAAACACTTTTCATGCAAATAAATTCAGATGTAACTAATTGGAAAAACATCAATTGCTTGTGGCTGGGTTGAGCTAATGTAATAAAAATGACAGTTTTACCTAAATTAAATTACTTATTTAGTGCCATACCAATCAATTTATCAAAAAAAAATTTCTTCATAGAACTAGAAAAAAGAGAAACAAAATTCATTTGCAAGAACAAATGGTCCAGAATATCAAGAGAATTAATGAAAAGAAATGCTAGGGAAGGTGGACTAGCTATACAAAGTTTTAATCTGTATTATAAAGCAGCAGTCATCAAAACTACTTTGTACTGGCAGAGGAATAGAGTAGTGGATCAGTGGAATATATTGGGTACACAAGAGTCAACAGTCAATGACTATAATAATCTATTGTTTGATAAACCCCAAAACCCTAGTTTTGGGATAAGAACTCACTATTTGACAAAAAACTTCTGGGAAAACTGGAATATAGTATGGCAGAAACTGGGCATAGACCATTATCTAAAACCATATACCAAAATGAAGTCTAAATGAGTGCATGATATAGGTATAAAGGCTGATAATGTAAGCAATCTGGGAAAGCAAGGAATAGCTTACCTGTCAGATTTATGGAGAGGGGAAGACTTTATGACCAAACTAGAATTAAAAAGCATTATAAAATGCAAAATGGATAATTTTGATTACATTAAATTGAAAATCTTCTATAAAAACAAACCAATGTAACCAAGATTAAGAGGGAAGTGGAAAATTAGGAAAGAACTTTTACAACCATAAAGGCCTCATTTCTAATATATATAGAAAATCAGGTCAAATATTTAGGAATACAAGTCATTCCCCAAATGATAAATGGTCAAAGGATATGACCAGGCAATTTTCAGAGGTAGAAATTAAAGATATCTACAAAGATCTCTATAAACATATGAAAAAATGCTCTAAATCACTATTTATTAGAGAATGGCAAATGAAAGTACTACATCTCACTGGTCAGATTGGCTAAGATGTCAAAACAGGAAAATGACAAAAGCTGGAGAGCATGTGGAAAAATTGGAACAGTAATGCATTGTTTGTAGGGATGTGAACCGATTCAGCCATTCTGGAGAGCAATCTGGAATTATGCCTAAAGGACTAAAATAATTTCATAACTTTTGACCCAGCAATGCCACTTCCAGGGCTGTATCCCAAAAAGATCACAGGAGTGGGAGGAAGACCCATATGTATAAAAATATTTATAGCAGTTCTTTGTGTGGTGGCAAAGAATTGGAAATTGAGGGGATACCCATCAATTGGGGAATGGCTAAACAGGTTGTGGTATATGTATGTAATGGAATACTATTGTGCTGTAAGAAACAAGGAGCAGATGGACTTTATATTTAACTGGAGAGGCTTATACAAACTGATACTGAGTGAGAAGAGTAGAACCAGGAGAAATTTGTACACAATTACAGACACAACGTATGTGTGATGACCAACTCCGATAGACTGGACTCTTTTCAGCAATGCAGGGTTATAAGTCAACTCCAAAAGACTCGTGATGAAGAGAGATGTCTACATTCAGAGAAAGAACTAGAAAGAACAGAGTTTGAATGCATATTGAAACAAACAACCTGCTCTCTTTAATTTTCTTGTTTGGTTTTGTTTCCTCTTTCCCATTGTTCTTTCCATTGGTTACAATCCGTCTTTACAACCTGACTAATGTCTAATATGAAAGAAAGTACTTCCAGATCCTGTACTTGATTGTATACAGCCATGGGGTGAGGGGAGGGGAGGGAGGGGGAGAAAATTTGAAACTTAGGGAATTGTGGAACTGAGTCTTGTAAACTAAAAGTATATAAACAAATTAATAAAAGACAAAAAAGGAAAAAAAATAACAGCAATGTTGTTTTAAGAATGACACTGAACAAATAAATTATTTTTTCTATTATAAGTGTCCAAATTAAATATAAAGGCCATATGAAGGAAGATGCTATCTGCATTCAGAGAAAGAACTGATAAAAATCAATACAGCTAAAATTAGAAGAGAAGGCACATGAGAACAATCTTTGCAGTAAGTATCTGATAATGATCTAATCTTTAATGATATGTTGGAAAAGGATTTAAATTTATAAGATAACCATTTCTCTAACTGATAATTGGTCAAATAATATGAAAAGGCAGTTTTAAGCAGAAGAAATCCACATTATCAAGGGCCATGTTAAAAAATGCTCTCAATCACTAATAGAGAATTGTGAGTTCCCACCTCATATTAATCCAACTGACAAATTTTATAAAAAAAAAAAAAAGGAAAATGACAAATGCTACATGGTCTGTGGGAAATTTTAATTCATTTGGTGGATCTTTGAATTGTTCAAACACATTTGGAAAGTAATTTGGAACTATATGCTTATGTTTACTAACCTCTGCCTTCCGTTTGAATCACTGATATAACTACTAGGTCAGTAGCCCAAATAGACCTAAGAAAATGGAAAGAGACTCATATATCCAAAGAAAGTGTTTTTTAGTAGTTCTCTTTGTCATGTTGCTGTTGAGTCATGTCAGACTTTTTTTTTAAACCATTTTGGGGTTTTCTTGGCAGGTATTGGAGTGGTTTGCCATTTCTCATCTATTGGGGAATGATCGAACATGTTAGGGTATATGAATGTGATGGAACATTGTTGTATTGTAAGAAATGATGAAGAAGATAGTTTAAAAAGACACCTGGGGAGACTTATGGGAATTGATACCAATCAAGGTGAACAAAACCAGGAGAATCATTTGTACTTATAAAAACAATATTGGAAAGAAAACTTTGAAAAATTTAGGAACTCTGATCAATACAATGACCAAGTCAAATCAGTAGAACTGTGTTTAAAAAACAAAAACAACCCCAAGATCCCTGACCTACGGGGAAAGGACTCAATAATGGACACAAGCTTAAAAGAATTCCTGGAAGAGCTAAAAATACTTTTCAAAATCAAATAAAAGTGGTAGAGGAAAAATTGAGTGAAAAAATGAGATTGAGGGATGAAAATTATTAAAAAAAAACAATAAGCAACTTGGTAAAAGTGGCACAATTCTAAAGAAGAGCAATGCCAAAAAATGTTCAAACTATTAAACAATTGTGCCTATTTCACAAACCAGCAAGGTTATGCTTAAGACTTTGCAAGCAAGGCTTCAGCAATATGTGAACTGAGAATACAGAAGTGCAGATTCGTTTTCAAAGAGGCAGAGGAACTAGAAACCAAAATGGCAATATTCCCTGCATTATGGAGACAGAAAGGGAGTTCCAGAAAAAGCAGATTATTTCTGCTTCATTGACTACCCTAAAGTCTTTGTGTGGATCACAGCAAATTGTGTCAAGTCATCAAAGAGATGAATGTACCAGATCATCTTATTTGTCTCTTGAGGAAATTGCATGCAGATCAAGAAGCAACAGCTAGAACAGAATATGAAACAACTTAGTCATTCAAAATTGGGAAAGGAGTATGACAAGACTGTATATTGTCACCTTATTTATTTAACTTATATTTAGAGTATATCATATTAAATGCCAAACTGGATGAATCAAAATCTGTAATCAAAGTTGTTGGGAAAAATATCAACAGTCCCAGATATTCAGACAATAACTTTGAATGTGAATGGGATGAACTCACTCATAAAATGGAATTACATTGCAGAATAAATTAGAAACCAGAAACCAACAACATATTGTTAAGAAGAAACATACTTGAAACAGAAAAAACACAGAGAGTTAACATGAGGTGCTGAAGCAGTATCTATTATGCTTTAGCTGAGGTTAAAAAAAGAGGCATGGATAGTACTCATTCTCAGACAAAGAGAAAGCAAAAATAGACCTAAATAAAGGCGATAAACAGGAAAACTATATTTTGCCAGAAGATATCATAGACAATGAATAATATTAGTACTAAACACAAATGCATCAATAGCATAGCATCCAAATTATTAAAAGAAAGGTTAAATGTGTTACAGGAGAAAAAAAAGTAAACAGTATACATACATATAAATATATAATATAAACAGTAAATCTATACTAGTAGAGGACTCAACTTTCCTCTCTAAATAGATAAATTTTACCATAAGATAAATAAGAAAGAAATTAAGGAGAGGAATAGAATTTTAGAAAAGTTAGATATGATAGACCTCTGAAAAAAAATTGAATGGGAAAAGAAAGGATCTCCCAGCTGTATATGGCAAAAATTGATCATGCATTAGGGTATAAAACTTCACAAGAAAATGCAAAAAAGCATAAAGTCATGCTGTAATAAAAATTACATTCAGTAAAAGGTTGTGGAAACATGATTAAATATTAATTAGAAAATAAACAATCAGTGGAGCCAAGATGGTGGAACGAAAGCAGAAACTATTCTAAGCTCCTCTATGAATCCCATCCCTAAACTTTAAAAAGTGAATCTGAATGGATTTTGGAGTGTGTATCAGCAATGCCATATTCACAATGCCTATGGAGATTACAAATATGCTGATATAATTATCCATTACAAAATACGTCATGTTTGCCATATGAGGAAATAAACTAGAAAATTTATTAAGATACCAAAAGACTGAGTCCCAAAACCAGAAAGTGAAAGCCATCAGAGTAGTTATGATATTGGCACAGGTAGATAAAGTAGAAAGCACCCACATTTTCAAGCCTTTAAAACAGAACAGGCTACCTCAGCAAAGGTCCTCCTCTCCCCACGCACAGCAACCACCCAGCGTCCTGGAAGCGCGCTCCCAGCAGCTCCGGCCCCTGGCAGTCCTCAGCAGGAGTCCTTAGCAGAAAGTCCTTAGCAGTCCTAACTCAAAAAAGGGCTTCGCGCTGCCACTGCCTCTGCTGCTGCCGCCACCGTTGCCACCACCGCCAGCCACCGCAGGAACGCTAGCTTGGCTTCCGCTTCCTCTTGCTCCGCCCCTTCCTGCTACATCAGCAAGTCCAATGGGGCATGGAAGATCTTTAAATCCCATAACCCTTACAGAGTGTCAGAATCCACTGGGAGATGTAGTGTAGCAGAATCCAGCCCAGGAAAGTGCCCACGAGGATCGGGGCAGAGGGAGCACAGATCACACAGGGGCTGCAGCAGCTTGAGCGCAGACTACAGCAGAGAGAGAAGGAACCCCAGCCAGCAGACTCACCCATTTCAAGGACTATTTGTGGACATCTCAGCAGTGTCTCACCATGGGACAGCAGGATGCATCTGAGTTGGGTAAGAGAAAGTGCAGGGTCCCAAACAGAGATAGCAGCTTCTCCTGGGGCTATCAGCCCACAGCCTAGAAGTTTAAAAATCTGCCTGATTTTCCAGGGGCCAGGATGGCAAAGTAAAGTCTGGCAACTGTGACTCCCCCTCCCTGACCAAGAAAACCCAGAGATAAAAGTCCCACCCAGAGTAACATCCTGAAATAGCAGGATTAGCTATGGAGAAGGGTGTAACTGAGGCAGTAAGGAGTCTGAAGAGGAGAGCTGGAGGGGTCCTAACAAGCCCCACCTCATCAGAACAGCAAAAGCCTGACTGAGCTTTAGCCCAGGGGCATAGAAGCAGAAATCTGAAGAGGCCAGACCTGTGGGCCAAACCTGCCCCCACAGATTACTCTGTGAGCCTCAGAGGAAACACTGAGAATCCTGGTCCTGGCCTTAATCTAGATACCCAGAGGCTATAGCACACAAAGCCAACAAACAGGCACCTAGCTCCCAGCCTGAGAAGCTTAGGTCAGAGCCCTCTGTACTCCAGGAGCAGAAATACACTTTAAGGGACAGGAAATAGGCAATTACAATGGGCTGGAAGCAACTTGCAAAGGCAAGACCAAAGACAATAGAATCCTATTATTCTGGACAAGAAGAATCACTTTCAGAAAACACCATGGACTTTGTGTCCACACCTGAGACCACAGATGGAAATATGAACTGGTCTCAAGCCCAAAAAGCTGTGCCCCTGGGCTACAGCTCAGGCAGGCTCAGCAGCTGGAGGCTGGAAGTTCTGGTGTCTGCAGATTCCCCTGGTAGTGCTGAGGTCCACCTGGGATTGTGTTGTTAACACTTGGTGGCTCCATCCCCCTCGGCTTTGGGAGCTCTTTCTGGTCAGGTAAGGTGGAGCTTGTTGGGACCCCTACAGCCCTTCACTTCAGACTCCTTACTGCCTCAGTTGCCCTTTCTCAATGACTCCTGAACCTGAGGCTATTTTCACTATTTTAGGATGTTGCTCTAGGTGAGACATTTATCTTTGGGTTTTCTAGGCCAGGGAGGGGGAATTGGAGCAATTAGAGTTTGCTTTGCCCTCTTGGCCTCTGGAAAAACAGATAGGTAATTTTTCAACTTCCAAGCTGTGGGCCGATAGCCCCAAGAGAAGCTACTATCTCAACTTAGGGCCCTGTGCTTTCTCTTACCCAGGACGGATTCTCCCATACTGTGGTGAGATGCTGGTGAGACAGGTACAAATTGCCCTTAAGGTGGGTGAGTCTGCTGGCTGGGGCTCCTTCTCATTCTGCTGTAGTCTGCTCTCTAGCCTGCTCTGATGTAGACCCTGCAGCCCTGCACTCCCCCTGCCCCGACGCATGTAGGCACTTTCTCATGCTGGATTCTGCCATGTTCCATCTTCCAGTGAATTCTGTCACTCTAAAATCCATTCAGATTCAATTTTTAAAGTTTAGAAGGATTCATGGGGGAGCTTAGAAAAGTTACTGCTTCCTTCCCACCATCTTAGTTTCCTATCCCAAAATTGCTGTTATTGAATATAATAGTCCCTTGGTTCTGGTCATTTCACTATTCCTTATTTCACCCAAGCCTTTGCATGTTTTTTCTATTGAGCCCATCATTTCTTATAGCACAGTAATATTTCATCACAATCATATATCACAACTCATTCAACCATTCCCCAATTGATAAGCATCTCCTCAATTTCCAGTTCTTTGCCACCAAAAAGAGACTGCTATAAATATTTTAGAACATTTTAGAACAAGTAGGTTCTTTTCCTTTTCCCCTAATCATCTGTGGAAATAGACCTAGTAGTGGCATTGCTGGGTGAAAGGGCATAGATAATTTAATAACTCTTTGGGCATAATTCTAGATTGCTCTACAAAATGGTTGGATTATTTTACAATTCCATGAACAATGGATTAGTGTCCCAATTTTTCCACATTCTCTCTAACATTTGTTACTTTTCCTTTCTATCATTTTGGTCATTTTTCATACCTGATCTTAGTGGGAAGGCCTCTAATTTATCCCTATTACAAATAAAGCTTACTGATGATTTTAGATAAGTGATTTTTATTGACTTAAAGAAAAATCTATTTTTTCAAGTACTTATAACAGAAATTAATGTTGAACTTTATAAGAAAAGTTTTTCTGCATCTATTGATATAATTATATGTTATTTTTATTTATATTATTGATGTAATCAATTTTTTAATAGTTTTTCTTATGTTAAACCATCCCTGTATTCCTGGTATAAATTCCATTTGAACATAATATGTAATCTTTATAACATATTGTAATCTTTTATCTATCACTTTATTTAGGACTTTTGCATCCATATGCATTTACTAAATTGTTCTGCAATTTTCTTTTTCTGTTTTCATTCTTTCTGATTTAGGTATCAGTATCATATTTTTTTTCATGAAAAGAGTTTAGTAGAATCCCTTCTTTACCTATTATTCCAAATAATTTAATGTTGGAATTAGTTGATCTTTAAAGGTTTAATGGGGAGGGGGGGTGGAGTCAAGATGGTGGAGTAGAAATAGGACTTCATCAGGGCTCCAGCTTCAACCTCCCCCAATTCATTTAAAAGGGGAGTCTGAACAAACTTTGGAGCTACAGAACCCACACAATGACACAGAGACTAACCTCCCATTAAGGACAGCCCAGCAGGCCGGCATGTAAGAGCCAGCACAGTGCTCTGGGAGCCAAGTCTAGCTCCACACTGATGTTTTAGCCCCAGGGTGGGTGTGACCAGCTGCCAGCTGGAGAGACTTTGGATGGCCAGCAGTGGTGGCTGTTTCCAGAATTATTAACACATAGATGCTAAGGACAAAGTAAAAGGTCAGTGAAGTGTGGACTTTGGGACCCAGTAGTTGGGAGTGCATAGGTTTTTGCCCCAAGGGAGAGAAGCCTCTGAGGAGCCGTGACATGTAGCACCTGCCATGTGGCAGCTTCAGCCGCTGTCCTGCAGACTGTAGGGGGACCAAGCTACCAGTCGGAGGGGTAATCACTCTTGCTTTAACATGCTTGGATCTGGATTGCAGTCTAGGGTGGAGGTCCTGGGGTGTATGACCACCTTGCCAGAGTGTGTGGAGGATTCAGAGAGGGCACTCAACTAATACCTCTGGGAGCTGAGAAAACCCCAGGATTTGGGATGAAAGCTCCTCTGTCTGGTGGCAGAGTCCTACTGTGGCAAAAAGCCCAGGGGTCAAGTGACTGAGGGGCCACATGGCCAGGCAAAGGAAACAAAGCAGACAGAAGATTCCAACATTAGACTCCATTTTGGGAACAAAAAGGATCAAAGCATGGAACAGGAGGAAGATAGTGAAGTCAGAACTTCTGCACCAAAAGCTTCAAAGGAAAATACAAGCTTTTTACAGGCCATAAAGGACCTTAAGAAGCAAATGAGAGAAGTGGAGGAAAAATTGGGAAGAGAAATGAGAACAATGCAAGAAAATTACAAAATGAGAGTCAACAGCCTGACTGAGGAAAATACTACCTTAAAAAATAGACTAACTCAAATGGCAAAAGAGGCTCAAAAAGGCAATGAGGAGAAGAATGACTTAAAAAGGCAAATTTGCCAGATGTAAAAAGAATCTCAAAAGCTCACTAAGGAGAATCATTGCTTCAGAATTAGATTGGAGCAAATGGAAGCTAGTGACTTTATGAGATATCAAAATGATGTTAAACAGATCCAAATAAATGAAATAATAGAAGGCAATGTGAAATATCTCATTGGAAAAACCACTGACCCAGAAAATAGATCCAGGAAAGATAATTTTAAAATTATTGGACTACCTGAAAGCCATGATCAAAGAAAGAACCTAGAAATCATCCTCCAAGAAATTCTCAAGGAAAACTGCCCTGATGTTTTAGAACCAGAGGGCAAAATAGAGGTTGAAAGAATCCACTGATCACCTCATGAAAAAGATCCCAAAAAGAAAACTCCTAGGAATATTATAGCCAGGTTCCAAAATTCCCAGATCAAGGAGAGAATATTACAAGCAGCCAGCAAGAAACAATTTGAATATTGTGGAAACCCAATCAGGATAACACAGGATCTGGCAGCTTCTACACTGAGGGATCAAAGGACTTGGAATATGATATTCTGGAGATCAAAGGAGCTGGGATTAAAACCAAGAATCACCTACTCATCAAAACTAAGTATCATGTTTCAGGGGAAAATTTGGTCATTCAGTGGAATAGAACTTTCAAGCATTCTTTTTTTTTTTTAAACAATTGGGGTTAAGTAACTTGCTCAAGGTTACAAGGCCAGTTGTTTCTGGGTGTGGTGCTAATTATCTGAGCCTGGGGTTATCCAGACACTGGAGCCAGTGCTCTTACTTGCTGTGCTGCCTGGCCACCCCCACTTTCAAGCATACTTGATGAAAAAACCAGAGTTGAATAGAAAATTTTACATTCAGATACAAGAAGCATGAGAATCATGAGAAGTTAAACAGGGAAAAGAAATCCTAAGGAACTTATCAAAGTTGAACTATTAACGTTCCTACATGGAAAAACGATAATTTTAACTGATGAAACTTTTCTCAGTATGAAAATAGTTGAAGGGAATAGAAATATATATATATATATATATGTGTGTGTGTGGTGTGTATGTGTGTGTGTGTGTGTGTGTGTCTATATAGGAGGGTATATGGGCATATGAATACATATGTGAATGTGTGTATATATGTTTACCTGTAAACATAGATAGAGGGCACAGGATCAATTTAATAGGAAGGGATGATACTTAAAAGGCGAAATTAAGAGGTGAGAGAGGAATGTAATGAGAGGAGATGGGGAGAGACACAATGGGGTAAACTATCTCATATAAAAGAGGCAAGGGAAAATGTTTACAATGAAGGGAAGAACAGGAAGGCAAAAAGGCAAAACCTTATTCTCATTGAATACATACACAATAAATAGGGTATCTCACCTTACAGGAGAATAGTGGGGAAGGGGATAAAAGGGGAGATGATGGAAGGGAGGGCAGGCTGGGGGGGGGCAGGGAGCTAAGTTGGAAACACCCACTTTTCAAAAGGGACAGGATCCAAGTAGAGAATAGAACAAATGGGAAGTGGGATAGGAGGGAGGGAAATATAGTCAGTCTTTTACAATATATGGTCTGTTCAACTTCTTTTTCTAAAATATGTCTAGTTAGATATTTTATTTCATTTCACTTAAATTGTTACATTTACTGACATATAATTGGGCAAAATAACTCCTTATAATTGTTTTAATTTTGTCTTCATTGATGATACATTCACCCTTTTCATTTTTAATACTAGTGATTTGGTTTTCTTCTCTCTTTTTTTGAAAACAAAATTAACCAATTGTTTATTTTATTTAAAAATAACTTCTAGTTTTATTTATTAATTCAATTATTTATTTAACTCTCAATTTTATTCATCTCACCTTTAAGTTTTAGGATTTCCAATTAGGTATTTAATTGGGGATTTTAAATTTGTACTTTTTCTAGTTTTTTAATTGTATACTCCATTCATTAGTCTGTTCTTTCTCTATTTTATTAATATAAACATTCAGAGATACAAACTTTCCTCTAATCACTGCTTTTGTTGTATCCCATATGTTTTGATATGTTTTTCAATACTGTCATTCTCTTTAATTAAATTATTGTTCCTATGATTTGTTCTTTAACCCACTCATTCTTTAGGATTAGGTTTTTAGTCTCCAATTAGTTTTTAATTTGTTTCCTAGGTCCCTTATTAAATGTAATTTATATTGCATTATGGTCTGAAAAGGATACTTTTAATATTTCTGCTTTTCTGTTTTTAATTAAAAAATTTCTATGTACTTATATGTGGTCATTTTTTTAATTGATAAAAAGCATCTATCTAAAAGTACTTATTTGTCCATTTTCTTTCATCTTATTTTTACTTGCTATTTTCTTTCTCAGTCTCTCTTTTCACCCATTCCCTGTTATCTTATCTTCTCCCGTTAACCTCTTATTCCTTATTTTACCCATCTCTCTAAAAGTCCCTCCCTTCTCTATTCTCCCAACACTCCTAAATTTGATGCATATACCCTTTTACAAGTCCCTCCCCCACTACATCCCCCAGTTTTCTCCCCTCATTAGAAGTTCAGAAGACATATATATATATATATATGTTGTTTCTTCTTCAACCCAGATGGGATTAAAGTTCCAATATTCCCAGCCCTCCTCCCCCACCTGCTTCCTTTTTATTAGCTCTTTGTATCATACCCCATTTTTGGAGATAATATCTCCTTTGGAGATAATTTTAGCCTTTCCTATGCAATTTTGTGTTTTAGAATAACCTCATTATATGGAACTCAACCCCTACTTTTCTTTCAAATGACCTTAGTAATGATAAGTTTTAAAAATAATATTACTAATAACAAGTAATATTGATAACATTTTCATATATAATAAGTGAACAATTTGACTTTAAGCAGCACCTTATAATGAGTCTTTAAGGATTTCCTTATATTTCCTCTGGATCTTTTATGTCGAATTTTCCATTGAGTTCTGGTGTTTTTGTTACAAATACCTAAAAGTCTTTCAGTTCATCAAATATCCATTTTTTTAAATTCAGGATTATACTTAACTTTGTTGGATAAGTTATTTTTTGGATGCAATCCTCACTCCTTTGCTCTTCAAAATATAATGTTTGAAGCCCTAGGGTCTTTTGGTGTAGAAACTGCTAGGTCTTGTAAAGCCTGATTTTTTTCCTGCAGTATCTAAATTGTTTTTTATCTTGTTGCTTGCAATATTTTCTTTTTAACTTAAGAATTTTGAAACTTAGCTATGACATTCCTGTAAGTTTACTTGGTAGGACCTATTTCAGACAGTGATTGGTGGATTCTTTCTATTTCTACTTTACTTTCTTGTTCTAGGACTTCAGGGCAATTTTCCTCAACAATTTCTTGTAATATTCCTTTTTTTTAGATGATAACTTTCACATAGTCTAACAGTTCCCATATTGTCTCTCATTGATATGTTCTCCAGATCAATTATTTCTCTAATGAAATGTTTCAGATTCTCTTCTAGCTTTTCTTGTTTTATTTTACCTTGATAATGTCCTTTGATTCCACTTGCTCAAATCTAGTTATCATGGAGTTATTTTCTTCCAGAAGATTTTGTACCTCTTTTTTCTAATTGGTTAACTTCCTTTCCACAATTTTCTTGGATTGTTTCCCCCCCCCCTCCATATTTCCTTATTTTATCTTATTTTATTTTTGAATTTCTTTTTTTATTTTCTCCCTTATGATTTCATATCTTTTTCCCATTGGTTAGTTTTCTTTTCATAATTTTCTTGAATTGTTTTTATTTTTTTTTCTAATTTTCCCTTGCTCTCTCCTATTTCATTTTTAAATCCCTTTTAAAGTTTCTCCAAAATTCTTTTTTGACCTTGTGACCTTTTGACATTACTTTTTAGGGTAGTGGTGACTGTTTTTAACCTCATGTCTTCCTCTTGCTGTGAAGAGAGTAAGAACGAGAAGAGGCCTGGGTGCAGGGCAAATTTGGGTGTGGATTTATTGATCAAGTACTCTATTGCCTGGAGTATACACTCAAATCAGGCAGCCCTGAATTGGGGTACAGGCAATGCTTATAAAGGCAAAAACCACAATTGGGGAGGGGAGTTAGTGTAAGCAATGACATACAGAAGCCAAGAACAGCCATTGGTTGGATCTATAGTTCAGGGCTAATTTATGAAACATGGCCCAAGGGTACAAAGGTGCAACTGGGTCCTTCCTGGAACAGAGTGGGCGGAACAGGGTGGAGGGCACAGGGGCAGTGGAATTCCCCTAACAGGTTGGGATCATGGAACACGTCAGGGTCATACTCTTGGTGAAGGGTGTGGGGGACCCTGCTTGGTCATTGTTCTGGGTGGAGAATCTTGCTGGGTCAGCATCCTGGGTGGAGGACCTTGCTGGGTCAGCATCCCAGAACAGGGTGGTCTCTTGCATGGGATAGACTTGCCCCATGATCTCTATGCACACTTGAACCATAATCCTTATACAAAATGTTGCTTCAAGGTTTACTGATTTAGGGAAGTACTAACTTAGGGGAAAGATAAGGGATCAGGGAACTATGCCTTGGGTGATTCACTTTTACCCAGGACTACACCTTTAAGGTCTTACAAGCAGTTACAGGGTTTAGGATAAAGACAAAGATAAATACAAAGGGGCTTAATGGTGGGCTCTAAATCGGGTGGCATGGGATTTGGGCTACCTTACAACACTCTGAATGTGAACTCAGATCTTCTTTTATACAAAAGTAGCTATAATGGATTCTTTTTCCTTCACTACTTATTTTTATTTTTAATTTATCTTATTTTATTTTTAACAGCTTAATAGTGTTATTATCAAGTTATAATTGTGAGTGTCATTGTCCTAGGCCTCAGGTCCTTTTTGCTATTGTTTTCTGGATTTTATCCAGAGGCTCAAGCTCAGGGACTCCACTCTCCCTCCCTTAAGCCCCTACCCCACTCTTCCTAAAATGTTCATGCTCCCTGGGGTGCCACACTTACTGTATTCATGCCTCACCCAGGGCCATAGCCAGGAATCCTGTCTGCTCAGCACCAGTAGAGTTCTGGCTCCCACAAACAATTGTCCCTTACTCAGAGTTTGCTCTTCTTTAGATGAAAGTTTCTGAGGTTGTGAGCTTAAAGGCCCTAAGGTGAAATTCCCTGAGGCCTAGTCTGCTGCCCTCAGGGCCTACTGTTTGTTGATTCAGCGGAGCCAGACCTAGAGGTGATCATACTTCATTCAGACCAAACCTCAGACCCTGAGGTCCTCTCTAGGTGCCTTAGGAGGACAATTGCTTTAACCCTTTACTTTTCCTGCATTCATTTCATGGTGATTTTCTGTCTGGAAGAAATCTGGAGGGCCTGGAAATTTCTGAGCTCCTCCGCCATCTTCCAAGAGCGTCCATTTTACCTCTTTTGAACTTAATTGTTATTCCTCTGAGTTTAGGGCCTGTAACCACGCTTAACCCTGGAGTACTAACACCAGGCTCAGAGAACGTCTTCAATCCACCTTGGGTATATGACCCTGAACTGGGTAATGAGCTGCCAACTGGCACCTCTTCCTTCACCTTGTATATGATTAAGTGCCTTTGTGAGGTTCAACAACTTCTTCTTGCTACTATATAAAGCCTCAGTCCTCTTTAAGTTGATTTGTTGGAGAGGATTTTGGATAGATGGTGAAATAGGTCAGAAAATTTCTAGCTCTCAGAGTTTTTCCCACAAGAGATAAAATAGCACTTAACACGAACATAAAGTGTTGAAAATATATGAGAGTAGGGGCACAATACGGGTCCTCCTGGGACAATCAGAGACCTGAAGAAAAATTCTAGGATGAGGTTTAGTCCCAGTGAAGAGTAAACACCTCCAGGCTAGGGTCTGATTAAACAATGAACAGCAAGCCCTGGGCTTAGCTGAATTGGCAGGATGCTGCTGCCTCAAAGACAAGGACTTTTACCCCCAGACTGTGAGGGGAGTTGGGCATCTGAGTTGGGGGACAATCTAGGGACCCTGTGCTGACAAGGAGCACCAGACCCAGACGTGCTGCAGAGATTCTGTGGGGTGGAGAAGTGCAGAAGCAGTGGGGCAGGACACAGCTGTGGGCACTTACAGGAGGCTGGAGGTCTTGGTTTGAGTTCAAGGTCAGAGGTGAGAACAAGAAGATCAGAGGTCAGAGGCACCATCCCCCAGACCCCAGGACTAGAGGTTATTATAAAAACTAAATTATTACCAAAAAATGCCCAGGCAAAGGAGAAAGAATCCAACCCTGAAGAGTTACTATGGGGATAGAGAATAGTGGGGTTCATCGTCAGAGGAGGACACTGAAGCAAAGAAACCCATTCTCCCCAAAAGAGCAATGTCAGATGGTCACCTGTCCCCCAAAAAATTCACTGAAGAACTTAAAAAGACTTCAAAAATCCTATGAGAGAAACAGGGAAAACTAAGAAGAAAAAGAAGAATAAACCAAGAAAAAAAAGATTATGAAAAGAAAGTCAACCAATTAGGAAAGGAGATTCAGAATCTTAACAAAGAAAATGACTCCTTGAAAATCAGAATCGGGCAAGGGGAAGTCAGTGAAGTTATAAGAGATGAAGAAATTACATACACACACATACATATTTAGTAAAAGAATGTGACATTTCATAAGAAAAAAACAACAGATCAAGAAGAGAAAACATAAGAATCATCAGACTACCTGAAAGATATAATCAAAAAAATAATCTTGATATAATTAAAGAAAATTGTCATGAAGCATCAGAGCAAGAGGGGAAAGCAGAAATAGAAAAAAATCCACCAATCACCACAGGAAAAGCATCCTATGAGGAAAACTCACAGGAATATTATAGTCAAATTTAGAAACCCCCAGCCCAAGGACAAAATATTATGAACAACAAAAATACAATTTACACATGGTACCACAATTAGAATCACGCAAGACCTAACATTTGGTGACACTAAAAGATCGCAGGTCTTGGAACACTATACATTGAAGAGCAAAAGGACTGAGTTTCAACCAAAAATATCATACCCAGCAAAGCTAAGCATAATTCTGAATGAAAAGAAAAATAGACATTAATGAATTGCAGACTTTTAGGACTTTGTTTAAAAAAAAAACAACCTGAACTCAATAGATTTGACATACAAGGCACCTTTGTAAGAGCCAAGAGAAATATAAGGTACATACCAATGACCAATTACAAAGGACTTAATAAAGATAGAATGTTTTATGTATAGAACATTTTATGTATCTAAAATGTAAAACCCATGTCTAAGATTGTTATTAGTAATTAGGTAACTTATAAGAAAGATTGGGGTAGACCTGAGTATGACATGACTTCAAAAAATAAAACCATTCAAGAACAGCTAAAAGAGTAATTATCTGATATAAAAGAGATGTGAATGGAAGAACCCATACAGAGGAATTAGATGGGGGAGGAGAAAGTTTTGGAGACCTACGTTCATTGGGAATGGGTGAAAGAGGGAAAAATACATACATACATACATACATACATACATAGAGAAATAGAGAAATATATATATATATATATATATATATATATATATAGACAAGTATAAAAGTCTTCCAAATTTAGAAAGGGGGAGGGGAGGAATAGGGGGAAAAGAATAAAGTAAAAAGTGTACAGCAGAGAACAAAACTTACAAGGAAGCAAAGAAAAAATGTTCAGCTTTCAACATAATACACAGTATTTAATATATAGACTTTCTTGAAAAGTTGTCATTATATATTCTGAATCCTTTCCTATGTTCTGCTGTGCACAAGACATGTTTTTTCTTTTCTTATTTTATATTTAAGTTTATAATGTTTCTTTTTCTTTTCTTGCTATGTATTTAAGTTTTAGTGTTTATCTAAAATAATTTTAAAGTTGATTTTTGTAGTGCTCCCTGACTGAATCCACATTTTTAGTGTATGCAAAGTTCTCTGTCTATCCTCCTATGCCAACCTGTGCTGGAAAAATGATTCACTTAGATTTTTTCTTGTATTTTTAATAAAATCCCCATTTGGTGCATTTTCTTGATCTTTGAGAAGTTATGTTGGGGAGCCAAGCTATACTTCTTTCTACTCCATCATCACCAATCAACAAACATTATAAAGCACCTAATATGTCCCAGGAACTGTCCTAGATACAAAACACAAAAACAGAAATACAAAAACAAAAGCCAATTAGTCATTGCTTCAAGAAGCTCACGTTACACCAAGGAGGCAACATGCACATATATAGGCATATACCAAAGAAATACAGAAGATATAGTAAATAATCTAGGGTGAAGGTGGGGAAGAAACACTAGTGCAAGGGGTGCTCAGGAAAGGTTTTATGTGAAAGGCAACACTTGAGCTAAGTCTTTAAGGAAATTTCAAGGGACATGAAGGGATTTCAAGAGGCAGGAGTGAGGGTGAGTGAGGGAATTACATCAAAAGGTGAGTGAGGGAATTACATCGAAAGAATGGGATACAACAAGGCACAAAGAGATGAGTTGCAATGTACAAAGAATGCTAAAAAGGCCAGTCTGGTGAGTCAGGAAGTGCATGGAGAACAATAGGGCTAGGAAGTCGTTTGGGGGCCAAGATGTGAAGAGTTTTAAATGACAATTAGAGGGGTTTATAATTGATTTAAGGTAATAGTGTGACACTTGAGTTTATTGGAATAACATGGCTATTTCTGAACATATCACATGTTTGGTGAATGAATGAGCAAAGACTTTTCAACCGATACAATGAAGAGAAAAAAACCCCAAGTATTTTGCTTATTATTGTTAGATATGAGATTTAACTGAGTGACTTGAATTTTTCATTGTTCAACCAGTTATGGTGATCTACAGTAACAGCTTTCATGAGACATTTATTTCCATGGTTTATAATCAAATATATATATAATTATAGAGTGTTAGTTCTGCAAGGAAACTTATGGACCATCTAGTCTTGTATCTTCCCGAACTATTCATGAGGGGACTGTCACTAGTTCACCTCATTGTTATTGTTCATTATTACCCACGGTTACAAAAAAGCCTCCTTTTCCTCCTTTTTTGTCTGTCCTACCACCCACTTTTTCATCCTTTCACTCAGCTGATGGCTTTCTTTACCTACTGGATTGAGATTTAGGAGATCAGTGCAGTCTTTGGTAGAGAATTGAAACATTTGTCTGTTTAGAAACTATATACTCTGGGTTTAGAAACACTGATGTGGCCCAAGTGTCTCCCTGTGATCAGAAAGCTTATCGGTACCAGGCAGAGCAGAGGGACTGAAACCCAGTTTCCTCCTCATCATGTCTGAATGCCTCCCAACAAACCCAGTTTTCTTTCATAGCCATACTTTTTTTTAATCATTTCTACATTTGTTCCCTCATATAGGAAGGTGAATGAGTAATCTTGCTTTACAAAAAAAGGTGATTCATGAACTGATGATTTGGTGACAGAATTTACATTTGAATAGGATTTCAATTGTTCCCTCCAGAAGTATATCCATCAAGAAGCTCTAAAAAAATTATTGGTAAAAAATCAAGATTTATTCACCTGTAAGAACAAAATGGGAGAAGGGGATCACTCAGGTCTCAGATGGTGACTGAAAACTAATGTGCATACATACACCAGCTCAGCCAAGATGAAAATAAATGAAAATAACAATTGCAGGAGGGGTTGTGAGAGGACTGGAACACTAATGCGCTGTTGGTAGAGCTGTGGATTGATAAAACCATTCTGGAAAAAAAGCAAAAATAAAATTATAAATGTACCCCTGTATCAACAATGCAGTATTCACAATGCCTACAGTAACTATAAATATGCTGATATGGTTATCAATCACAAAATGTAACAGGTTCTCTACATGGGGGATATAGCTAGAACATTTATTCAAATACGAGAAAACTGAGTCCCCAAACCAGAAAGTAAAAGTCATAACAGTAGTTATGGAGTTGACACACATAGTTAATGTAGTAAACACCTGCATTCTCAAGCCTTCAAAACAGAACAGACTACCTCAGGCAATGATCCTCCTCTCCTCACACATGGTAACTGCTCAGCTTCCATGCACCTCTCTCCCAGCAGCTCCAGCCCCCTGCAGTTCCCATCCCTGGCAGTCCTCAGCAGGAGTCCTTAGCAGAAATTTGGGCTGGCTCAAAAAAAAAAAGGAGTTCTCGCCACAGCAGCCACTTACCACACTGACTCTAGCTTGGCTCCGGCTTCCTCTTGCCCCACCCCTTCTTGCTCTATCAGCAAGTTCAAGGGGCATGGAAAATCTTCAAATCCCATAACCATTACAACCCCACAAGTCAACTAAACTGGGCATTGGCAGCAATGCCACTAGCTGGTATATTATCCCAAAAGGTAAAAGATAGTGTGAAAGGAATAATATACATATATATGTATGCACACACACACACACACACACACACACACACTTTTTTGTTATAGTAAAAAACCAGGGAAAATGTAGGTAACCATCAATAAGGTTATGGCTGAACAAATTATGTTATATGAATGCAAGATAATATTATTGTACCATAAAAATGATGAAAGGATATAGAAGAGATGTGGGAAAACATGTGCAGGAGAACAATTTATATGATGATTGCAATAATGTAAAATAAAATCACTGTAACTGTTGGAACTCTGATCCATTCAGTGGCCGCCCACGACACTGAAAGACTGATGATGAAGCATGCTTCTCACATCTTACCTAAGAAGTGGTGTTCAGTATCCACATCAGATCTCCAAACTTTGGGTATCCCCCAAGGCTCTATACTGGGCCCTCTACCCTTCTTTCTCTCATGGTAATGTCATCAACTCCCATGGGTTTAAATATTATCTCTATGCTGATGAATCCCAGAGCCTTATCTCCAGCCCTGGTCTCTCTCCTGAGCTTCAGTCCTGCATCACCAACTGCCTACTGAACATTTGTAAATCTATGTCCTGGAGACACTCAAACTAAATGTGTCTGAAACCAAACTCATCATCTACCACCATTCCCCTGCTTCTGCACTTTGCCATTTCACAGAATAACAGAATTTGAGAATTGGAAGGGACCCCAGAAGCCATCTAGTCCAATACATCCACAAAGAAATCCCCAATAACATCCAACAATTGGTCATCCAGCCACTGTTTGGACATGTCCAAGGAGTGGAGAATTCACTACCTCTCTGGGTAGCACATTACGCTTTGGGGTAAAAAAAAATGGTAAAATGATATGGGTGATGTCTTTTCAGCCTATTTGTGCCTGACTTGTGATAGCATCCTCTGAGCTCTCATGGGTCTGATCAGCCAATTGGACACACTTTACCTTGACCCCGACATAGTGATGTCTTTATGTCCTCTTTGAGAAGGACAGGCAACCACCCACACTTGGGGCAACTCTGCTTGTTAGGAAATTCTTTGTGACTTCCACCCATTTTCCCTCTAAGATAAAACAATTCATGGGGGCAAATAATGTTAAAGACATTGTAGTTTTTGTAGTGACACAGCTTCACAAACTGTGAATTTCTAAATTCCCTGTCCCATCCCACATTGCCTGCAGCTGGCATCTTGTTTCTAACACCACAATGCTTCACATTTCCCCCCTTCCTTCCACTAACACAATTACCACCCTATCTTAGGCATTCCCTTTGTAACTTTATTGTTGAAATAGCCCCCATTACTTCCAGGATCAGATGAAAAAGTTATTAGGCATTTAAAGACCTTTGCCTAAAGGAAGTCTCAGCCTGTAGTGAGTTGGAAAGGGCAGCATTTAGCCCAGAGACCAAAGTAGGGGAGCAGCGGAGAAGAAACAAGGAAAGGAGAGCAAATCCAAACGGGAGTAAGATGAGCGTGGAAGGCAGCACTAACTTCAGGCGGATGGCAATCAGGTGGAAGTCCAACCAGTCCGGCCTCCTGGCCTGGACTGCCTCCCTTCTCCCCCTCCCCCCGCAGCCAACCAAATGCCCAATCAAGGCACCCTCACAGCTACCTCTGAGAACATGTCCAAGGACACAACAGGCGGCAGTTCCTGTCCAAAAATCATTATAATTTCACCTCCTTGCCTATCAAGCAAGACTGACACACCAGTTAATCAAATGTATGTGATGAGGCTCAGGAAATAAATGGAAAAGCACCCATTTAAATGTCCCTATATTCAGCTGCAATTCCAAAGTCACAAGTGCCTCCAAAACCATTATTTCTGCAGAATTCACCTTCATCCAATAAATACCAGACACAAGCATAAAGCTTTACCTAGTGTAAAACCAAGGATGGAGGAAGTTAAGCCTGCCCCTGCTTCTTTTCTCTCAAAAGAAAAACCCAGTAAGGTAGGTATCAGACCTCCTCAGTCACTTTGAAGGAGGCAGGTAAGTAATTTATATTTGAAAGAAGAGGGGAGGGAAAAAGAAATCTGATAACTTAAAAAGACATTATAGACATGTATTTACAAATCTAATAAAATTATTATTATACCATTAGTTGACATAGACCTGTAAAAGTCGTCAATTATGTTTTTCAATACTTAAGGTTATCCTAATACTTGTATTGTTGGCATTATAGCACATTGCCCATTTGTAGTATATCATAGAAGTACATTTTTGTCTAATATCTTTTAAAACGGATGTTTCTGATTTCTTTGAAATCAGTTATGACTGAGTTTATAGCATGAGCTTAATTGTATTACTAAGATATCCCTTATGGATCTGTTTTTGGTATTTAGTAGAGTTTCAGTAGGTCTCAAGACTACCTAACAATTTATGCCAAGTCCCCCCTCTCTCAGACTCCTACTTGACTCATTACCTTATTCATTCTCTCCAGTTTATAAGATAATCAAGGTGTATGTTCTGATAACAGCTGATAAATTATTTAAATTATAATAGCTCTTATTGTTACCAAAATTATTGCATCTTTAACGTAGCTTTATAAAATAGTGAATAAGCTTGAACAATCCCTTTCACTATAAGCTTTAATTCTTGTCGCTCTTTTCCATATCAACCCTTTAATCTACTTGGCTTAAACAAAGAGGCTCTCTACTCTATTAACAATGTAACAAACAATAAAACAAAGTTATAGCTATTTATGTTGAAAAGTTATTTACCTGTGAAAAAGATCTCAGCAGAGTTTCCTGTCACTCTGGAAGCACAATATCACCATTCATCTCTCTAACAATGGTGTTATAGGAATGTAAATTTTTAAGATCTTCCCTGTCCCTAGGCCCTTGATAGCCTTAAGTACACCTGGAGCCTGGGAGTGTGGGAGGCTTGCTTTTCAGGAGATACTTTGTGATTGGGCAGTGGGTCAAGAGGGTTGTTACATTCTCTGAGACAGGTGAAGGCTATATAAACCCTGATGTAAGGCATTGTTTGGGGGCTCACTTTGAGAAGTGTTGTGTAATTTGACCAGATGAGACTTTGGGCAGCTGTTGAGAGCCCTCCAGATTTGAAAATCCCAGACATTGATGCTTCCCTCTCTGGTGACTGACTAGGTATGGATGTAATGGTTGGACAGTTGGAGGCCTATCTGCTTGAAATGTTTCTCTGTCTTGTAATTTCTGCTTGTAACCTGTCTGTATACTCTGAAGTTCAGGGTGCTGACCTTTTCCCCTGAACTAGGTAAATGATATGTTTCATTGATTAAAGCAAGTTTGTTAACCCATTTTGAGTTGCTTTCCTTGACAAAAGCAGATCTAAGAACTTGTGTTGATAGCCACCCTGGGGATGCTGGGGTGCTTGCTGTTACAGATGGTAGCCAAAATTTCTCAAGAATTCTCTTCATGCTGTTACTTCATGATATACGAGTCCAACTTATTCTTCTCAGGAAGTGCCTCTTCAGACTCTTTCTCATGACCAGTTATTCAATCTTTCTCAAGAGTTCTCTTTTATCTCTCTGCTTCACCTCATCTCCAAATTAACAGATTCCAGAATGATAACTAAACTGTAACTCCCCAAAGAGTCCATTCTTTCATAAAGATATAGTTACAATGCCAGTGAAGAAGGCTATTAAAACTGTTCTTAATACTTCAAAATTTTAAATTTCAAAATTACCAGGAAAGCGATTTACAATATTAAATAAAAATTTAGTTTTATTCAATTAACTAAATCTGACTTATCTCACCTGTACCCATTTGAGAAAGAAGGGGAGTGAAAGCCCTCTTAAGTAATATGGTCATTAAGCTAAACAAATTTCCACTTTGGCCAAATAACTATCACCACCCACACCACCCACAAATCTCAATCTGTACTCTGAGTCCCTTACTTCTCTATCATTAGATAGGTAGCATATTTTGGTGTGAATCTTTTGGAATCATGGTTGGTCATTTTGTTGCTCAGAAGTCTTAAATCTTTCAAAGTTGTTGTTTTTTTTTATAATATTGCTATTATATAAATTGCTCAGGTTCTGCTCACTTCACTCTTTATCAGTTAACATAAGTCTTCCTAGGTTCTCTGAAACCATCCTTTTCATGATTCCCTCCAGTTTTCCATCACATTCATATAACATAAATTGGTCTAAGATCTTCTGTTTCAGTTTTTATTTCTTGACCACCAAATAAAAGAGCTGTATCTGTGGGTTCTTTACTTCTTTGTTTGATCTCTTTGGCTAGAGATCTAGCAGTAGTATTGCTGAATAAAAGATCAATGCACAATTTAAAAACTTAGGGGGCCTAGTTCCTATATGCTTTCCAGAATGTCTAGACCATTTCACAGCTCTACCAGAAGGAGCCACAGTTGTCTTTTTTTCCTTTTTTTGTTAACTGATAATCTGATGGCTATGAGGTAGCTCCTCAGAGTTGTTTTAATTTGCATCCCTCTAATTATTAATGACTTAACACCTTTTTTAAGTGGCTTTTAGCAGTTTGGATTTCTATATAGAACTGTATGTTTGTATCTTTTGACCAGTTATTCTTATTATAAATCTAAAAACATTCCCTATAGAGCTAGAAAAAATAATAACACAACACATTTGGAAAAACAAACAGTCAAGAATATCAAAGGAATTAATGAAAAGAAATGCTAGGGAAGGTGGACTAGCTATACTAGCTTTTCATTTGTATTATAAAGTAGCAGTCCTCAAAATTGCTTGGTACTGGCTGAGGAATAGAGTGGATCAATGCGATAGATTGGGTACAGGAGACTCAGCAGGTCAATGACTATAGTAATCTATTGTTTGATAAACCCAAAAACCTCAGTTTTGGGGATAAGAACTCACTATTTGACAAAAACTGCTGGGAAAACTGGAATATAGTAAAAATAAAAAAAAACTGGGCATAGACTATTATCTAACACTATATACCAAACTCAAGTCTAAATAGGTGCATGATCTAGGTATAAAGGATGACACTGTAAGCAATCTGGGAAAGCAAGGAATAGTTTACCTGTCAGATTTGTGGAGGGGAACACTTTATGACCAAACAAGAGTTAGAGAGCATTATAAAATTCATAATGGATAATTTTGATTACATTAAATTGAAAAGCTTCTGAACAAACAAAGCCAATGTAACCAAGATTAAGAGGGAAGTAGGAAATTGGGAAAGAATTTTTACAACCTATGTCTCTGATAAAGGTCTCATTTCTAAAATATACAGAGAACTGAGTCAAATCTATAAGAATAAAAGTAATTCCCCAATTGATAAGTGGTCAAAGGATATGAACAGGCAGTTTTCAGAGGAAGAAATTAAAGATACCTATAAGTATATGAAGTAATGCTCTAAATAACTATTGATTAGAGAAATGCAAATCAAAACAACTCTGAGGTACCACATCTCACTAGTCAGATTGGCTAAGATGACAAAACAGGAAAATGACAAATGCTGGAGAGGATGTGGGCAAATTGGATCACTAATGCATTGCTGGTGGAGTTGTGAACTGATCCAACTTTTCTGCAGAGCAATCTGGAATTATGCCCCAAGGGCTATAAATAATTTCATACCCTTTGACCCAGCAATGCCACTTCTAGGGTTATAACCCAAAGAGATTAGAGAAGTGGGAGGAAGACCCATATGTACAAAGATATTTATAGCAGCTCTTTTTGTGGTGGCAAAGAATTGGAAATTAAGGGGGTGCCAATCAATTGGGGAATGGCTGAACAAGTTGTGGTATATGCATGTAATGGAATACTATTGTGCTATAAGAAATGAGGAGCAGATGGACTTCACATTTACCTGGAGAGGCTTATATAAACTGATGCTGAGTGAGAAGAGTAGAGCCAGGAAAAATATGTACACAATTACAGACACAACATATGTGTGATGACCAACTTTGATAGACTGGACTCTTCTCAGTAATGCAGTGATATAAGTCAATTCCAAAAAACTCATGATTGAGAGAAAGATGTCTACATCCAGAGAAAGAACTAGAAAGAACTGAGTTTGAATCCAGATTGAAGCAAACCACCTGATCTTTTTCTTGTTTGGTTTTGTCTCCTCTTTACCATTTTTCATTCCATCTGATACAATCCATCTTTATAACCTGACTAATGTCTAATGTGAAAGTATTTGCAGATCCTATGCTTGATTGTATGCTGTAATGGGGGTGGGGAAGGGAGGGAGGGAGAGAAAATTTGAAGCTCAAGGAATTGTGGAATCTTGTAAACTAAAAGTAAACAAACAAATTAATAAAGACCAAAAAAAAAAGAAATTAAAAAAAAATCTTTCTTGAGCTCCACCCGGCCAATTCATATTTCCTTCTGTGGTCTCAGGTGTGAGTACAGAGTCTATGCTGTCCTCTGAATTTGGTTGTTCTTGCTTGCTATAAAAAGCTTGGATCTATTTTCTTGCTTTTCCCTTCTCAGCTTCCTTCTTTCCCATTATGATTTCTTATTTACTGATTTCTCAGGCTGGGAGCTAAGGGCCTGCTTGTTGACTTTGAGTCCTGTAGCCTCTGGGTGTCTAGACTGAGGCCAAGGCTAGGATTCTCACTGTTTCCCCTGAGTTACCCTGAGGCTCACTAAGTAACCTGTGGGGAAGGGAGTAACCTGGCAGCTTTAGATTTCTGCCTCTATGCCCCTGGGCTATAGTTCATGCAGGCTCAGCAGCTGGCAGCCAGCAGAGCTGGTGTCTGCATATTCCCCTGGTGGTGCTAATGCCCACCTGGGCTTGTGTTGTTAGTGCTTGCTGGCTCCACCAGCCTGGGCTTTAGGAGTCCCTACTTTTCAGCTGAGGTGGGGCTTGTTGGGACCCCTCCCACCCTTCACTTCAGACTACTTACTACCTCAGTTACACCCTTTCTCAGTGACTCCTAAGCCTGAGGCTATTTCTATTATTTCAGGATTTTACTCTGGGTGGGACATTTATCTCTGGGTTTTCTGGGTCAGGGAGGGGGAATCTGAGCAGCTAGGGTTTTCTTTCCCATCTTGGCTTCTGGAAATTTTGGTAGGTGATTTTTAAACTCCCAGACTGTGGGCTGATAGCCCCAGGAGAAGTTGCTGTAGCTGCTGTGGGGCCTGCACTTTCTCTTACCCAACTCAGACTGATACTCCCTCCTGTGGTGGGAAGGCTGTGAATTGCCCTTGGGATGGGTGAGTCTGCTGGCTGGATCAACTTCTCATTTGGCTCTAGTCTGCTCTCTGGTCCACACTGGTACAGCCCCCATGTGCTCCTCACTCCCCCTGCCCGGCCCTATGTGGGCACTTTCCTGGGCTGGGAATCTGCCACCCTCACCCAATGGATTCTGTCACTCTAAAATCCACTCACATTCACTTTTTAAAGTTTAGTGAAGGAATTCATTAGAAAAGTTACTACTTCTGTTCCACCATCTTGGCTCTGCACTTATACAGTAGGCTTTTAATAAATTTTTATTGACTGATTGATAGACATATCAAAAGAAATTTACATACATAGCCCATAAATTGTTTTTCTTGAATATACTCAGTTGTATATGGAGAACTTCTAAGGGGGGAGCAGAGAGGATATTAGTCGGTATAGATAGTGATGCACAAAAAGAGAGAGAGAGAGAGAGAATAAAACAAAGAATACCAAAGAAATGTTATGTACATATGTATGTGTGTGTTTATATGCAGATATGTATGTGTACATAGACATGTACACATATGAGTGAGAGAGTAGAGAAAGTTTCAAAGGGGGACACAGCTAACCAGGACACATTTCTAAAGTTACTATTTTAAATTAAATAAATACTTTAAAAACTATGTAACAGAAGTTCTCTTTCATATGGCCCTCTTTTCTGTTCTTTTTATATTGAAATATTTATACTTGTTGGTGTTTGCTGAGTTTGGAATAAAAAACAGATTTAGAAAACAACAGACACACACACAAGAGTTGCCACCAGTTATGACCCTGGACAGGTCCAAATAGCATATTGATGAATGAAACATAATTTCTCAGCAGGCAGCAAATACTACATTCCCTTTTGTCACCCCATGAACAATGGATGGTTCAATCCAACTCCTTCAATATATTGCCTCTACATTCTGGGGCCAACTCCAATAAAATGACATACTCCTAAAAGTGAACCACATCCTTACTGACTTTCTCACAATGAATGAAGACAGAAGAACTGGCAGTCTGAATGGACCTAGACATTATTGGTTGAGACTTTCTAACAAAATAAAAAACAATGCAAGATATGAAGGCATTAACACAGAGAAGTTGATTCTTCAAATGGGTAGTTGGAACTTTCCTGGGAGGGATAAAGACATGCCTAGGTGCTGTCTAGAGTTTGAAGAAAATACAGGATTTGGAGGCAGGGAGCACTGCCACACGATGGGCAAGATAAACAGCCAAGAATACTTCTGACAGTTAAGGACAGAGAAGAAAAATAGGTATGGAATGTTTGTAGGCCAGAATCAAGGATCTGTAGGTTCATGTGCCAGGACAAATAAGACAGAGATGAAGGCCAGGTCCCTGGAAACCTGGCTCTTTTAATTCTGAGGCTCTAGAAATGGACAGGGGAGTGTCTGCACACTTTCTCCCAGTCTCATGCTATCCTATACCCAACAACCAAGAAAAAACATTCTAACCCCCCCCCCCCCCCCCCGAGCCCCACCCACAAACAAAAAAAAACATCTCTCCCCCCCCCCCCCCCCCGAAAGAGATTCTTTGTAATGTTTGAGCTTCTTGAGGGAAGTTAACCAAGAGACAATCCCTGCTCTCAAGGAGCTCACAGTCTACCAAGGGAGTCAACTTGCAACTAATCCCCAAGGCTAATTTGGAGCCAATCTCGAAGGAAAGGTGCTAAGAATAAAGAGGCCTGGGAAAGGCTTCATGGAGAAGCTGGGAGTTTTAGCTTGGATTTGAAGAAAGTCAAGGAAGCTCATATAGGGGATTAGGAAGGTGAGTCCTTTGGGGAGACAGCCAGTGAACATACTTCAAGTAGGGAGATAAAGGATCCTGTGGAGGGATCAGCAGGAAAGCTGAAATCACAAGAAATCTCTGGATCACAGAGTATTTAGAAAGAGAGAGGGGAGCAAGACAAGACTGGAAAAGTAACAAAGGACCAGGTTGTAAATGGCTTTAAAAGCAAAAGAAAAGATTTTATATTTGGTCCAGGAGGCAATAGGGAGTCAATGAGGTAACTTTGAGATAACTCAATATGGAGGTAACACAGCCAGGCCTGTACTTGAAGGTCAGTTTGACAGCTGGGTGGAGGATGAAGTGGAGTGGGAAGAGACTTGGGGCAGAGAGGCCCACCAGCAGCCTATTGGGATGATTCAGAGAAGGAGTGATGAGGGCCTGCCCCAAGGCAGGGCTGGTGTCAGAGGGGGCATATGTGAGACATACTACAAAGGGACAGTTGACAGGCCTTGACAATTTATTGGATGTGAAGGGTCTTAGAGAGTAAGGAGCTGAGGATGGCCGCTAGATCTTGAGCCTGGGTGACTGGGAGGATGGCGGCAGCCTCAGGAGTAACAGGTTAAGTCAGGAAGGGGAGAAAGTTGGAGGGAAAAGTAAGAAGTTCCATTTTAGGCATGTTCAGTTTAAAATGTTCTAAGAAGTCAGACCTTGGACGGCACGAATAACTGGATCTGGGATGAAGTTGTTCTATTCTTCTCTGTCCTTGCCACAAGGCTAACTCACCACAGACTAGTCTTAGCACATCTATCAAGTTGACAAATTGTCATTAAATGGCTATTGAAAGTCATTAGATGGCTGATGTTCCTATAATACACCAGATGGCAGCATTGGGCCATAAGTGCTTTCTCCTCTTCACTAGGTGGTCCCTGCTACAGCAAATCAAAATACATTTACTGTATGTAAAGCATTACTCATCATTTGGGGGTCATATATATGTGTGTATTCTCTACTCCGTCCCTTCTCTAGGGAGCAGAAATCATAACTATACTCTACTGGCCCAATCCAGAGAAGCCCTAGGCTAAAGCTAAAGACAAGGTTCTGATCAGAGGCAAAAATGATGGAATTGTTCACTGGGTTGTCTCCAAGGAAGGCACAGTGTTATCAATTATGTAATATAGTAAGTTATTAAAACTTTTCAAATTAGAAGTTTTTCAAGTCTCATAGTGGTAGCTCACATCACACAAGGTAGAGTTAGGGCTCACAACTGGACCAAGCACAAAAAAGGGGATCAATTCTGGGAAGTGATCGAATTGGTCCTCCCTATGATGAGGGCATGGTGATTCTGGAAATGGAGCCAGACTTTGTGTCTCCTTAGTCACAGAGACCTGGGCCTGCCACCAGGCCCTCAGGATGGCTGCACTACACAGTACAATCCATAGTTTATTGTTCTCTTACCTTAATGAGATTGCAGACAGAGTACCCCCCAAATCCTCTAACCAAGACACCAAGAAAAACACTTTTAAAAAAGATCACTGATAGCTTAAATTCTTAGACCATATTTTTTTCCAAATATACTACTGTCCACATCCATCATCAAGCAAACCTTTTCTAGTAACAAAGATTAAAAATAAGAAAACAGTTGATCAAACCAACTGACACATGAACTGAGTCGGATGGACATAAGTCACTTTCTGTACCACTTTTCCAAAGAATAAAGGAAGTATATTTTTCTCATCTCCTTTCCATAGCCCAGCTTCTTTGCCAGTATAATTACACAGTATTCCCTTTCATGTTATTGTTCTTCCTGTTTATGTGCTTGGAATCATTGAGTGCATTGTTTTGTGGTTCTACATACTTCACTTTGCATGTATTCATGTAAGTCTTCCCACGTTCTCCAAATCGTAATCCTCATAATTTCTAATAGCACAATGGTGTTGTATTCAATGCAGGCCTCGTGGTTTGCTTGGCCATCCCTCAACTGATGAGCAAACTTTGCTTTCACATCTTTGCTATTGCAGAAAGCGCTTCTCCAATATCTTGGTAGATGGCGAATCTTTCAGTGCTAGAAGTTCAAGGTAGTAAGAGGATGTGCATCAGCCACCTTTTTACACGACAATTGTAAATGGCTTTCCAAACTTGTCGGACCAATTCCCAGCTCCACCAAGAGCGTGTGAGTGCCCCCGTCTTCCCACAGCCCAGCCAAGACAGAGATCTCCAGCTTTTGTTGCATTTGCCATTTTCTGGGCTAGAGGTAAAATCTCAGAGGTGTTTAGGTTTGCATTTCTCTTACATTTGGTGATTCATAGGGTTGTAAAAGTTGAAAGTATCACCTTTTTCCCGCAAGAGCCATTTATTTGCACAGTACTTAGTCCCAGGTGTTTGTAGCCATCCTGTCTATCTTGGACATCAGATGCCTGTCGGAGGTATTTCATGTAAAGATTTTTTTCACCAAATTATAAGTTCTTTTCCCTATGCTACCTATTGTTCACACCCAAAGCTTTCCAATTTCACATAAGTCACCTATTTTATCCTTTATGATCCAGTGGTATCTATATGAACACTGATTATACTTCTAATTATTTATCTAGCTTTATTTCTATAAAGAGTATCCTAAGATCGAATTTCTGTATCTGGAGTGCATTGCGGTAGATTGACTACAGATATTTTATGCTTTATGTGATGGCTTGGAATGGAGTAGGGTGCTGTTTTCTATCATTGGCTCTTGGGTTTTGCTGTCAGCATGGGAAAATGCTGATGATTTTTATAGGCTGGTCTTGTTTCCTGCTACTTTAGTGAAGGGACCATCTTAGTTGCTTTGCTGGCCCTCTGGGTTTTTCTGGATAAACCAATAAATGATTTAATTGATGAACAAGAATTTATTCAGTGCTGTCTATGATCCAACACTATGCTTGGTGCTAGGGACATGACGACAAAAGCAAACCAGTTCCTACCCTCAAGGAGCTTATATTCCAATTGGGGGAGGACCACAATGTGTATATATGTATGTGGGTGTGCATATTATATATATATGCATATATACACACATTATATAGCATATATATTATGTGTACATTTATCTTACATGCATGTATAGCTAATATATGTGTGTATGTTTGTGCATGTATACAGAGAGGGCCAGCTAGGTAGTAGATAGAGTGCCAGACCTGGGGTTAGGAAGATCCAACTTCCAATCTATCCTCCAACACTTCCAGGCTGTGTGACCATGCCCAAAGCATTTAACTTCTCTTTAACCTCATTTTCCTCATCTATCAAATAGAGATAATAGAAACACCTACTTCCCAGGGCTATTGTAAAGATGAAATGAAATAATCATTGCAAAGTGCTTAGCACAGGGCCTGGCAAATAGTAAGTACTATGTAAATGTTAGCTATTTTGGTTATGTGTGTGTACAATCACCTATCTTCCATTCAGCCATCAGTGACCGTCCTAGACCCCAGATCCCACCACAGCAGCCCTCCACTCAATAATCTCCAGTGTTTCCCTATTGTCCTAGGACCAAATACAAAATGATCTTTTTAGCTTTCAAAGCCCTTCATCACCTGGCCCTTCATGCCTTTCCAATCTTCTTACACCTTATTCTCTGAGACCTATGTGCTTTGGATTCAGTGACCCTGCTCCACAAACAAGACCCTCTCTCTCTCAGCTCTGGGCATTCTCCTTGTGTCCCAAACCTGGAACCTTCTCCCTCTCTGTTCTGACCACTGACCTCTCTGGCTTCCTTTAAGCCCTAATTAACATCCTGCCTTCTACAGGAAGCCTTCCCCAGCCCTTTTCATTCTAGGGCTCGCCTTCCATTCATTATTTGCTGCTGATCCTGCACACAGTCTGTTTGTACATATTCCTTTGCTTCTTGTCTCCTGCATTAAATTTTGAGCTCCTTTTACCTCTTTTCATATCCCTGGTCCATAACACAGTACCTGGCACATAGTAGGTAATTAAAAAATGTTTATGGACTGACTGACATCTATCTACATCTACCTATAATGCTTCAAAAGTTTTGGTGCTTTTGATGCAAAAGTTAAAACTGCATTATATATGGGACAGTCTGTATAGAAAAGGACATATATATGTGGATATGTTATATCATATCATATCATATCATATTCTGTATGTACAAATACATACATACATATCTAGGTATATGCAAAATGTGTAGAAGATGTAACTGAGACCCAGGCTGTGATGCTTTGCACTGAACCCCACTTTCTTTCTCCTCCCATGAAATTCCACATGAATTCTGTTCTTTGCCCTCAGCCAGGTGGTGCCTCCCTCCCATGAAAACTCTATTATACTATTTGTTCTTACCCATTTTATGGCCTATTTATCTGACTCCACTTCGTATGACCTGTAAAGAAACTTTGAGCTGGCAGCAGGGAAGCTGAGCAGATGTCCCACAGTCTGGCCCTCCCCCTCCATTTTCCACTCCAGCCTTTCTGGTACCTTCTAGAAGGTCCATCAAAGCTTTGGGGCTATTTGCACAATTGGGGCATGTGGGTGCGATGAAAGTTGAAAGTACCCTAATAGAAAGGATAGAGGCAAAGGGCTTTTAGTGCTTGTCCCCAGGCTCAGAAAGACTCAATAGGAAATGCTAACCATGAGTGAGTTACATGATATTTGCACATTGGGCTAAAGAAAAGGCAAATCATTTGGGGTCATCCTAACTCAAGATAGAATAAGAGTTCTATCAGAGGGGAAAATCCAAAGGGTCCCCAACTACTTGAGTGCCAAGAAGTTTTAACAACCAGGAAGATCCAGCGTTCTTAACCTGGTGTCCACTGACCCCCAAGAAATCCATCTTTTTGTGGGGGAGGAGTCTATGAACTTAAATGGGGAAAATACAGCATCTTTATTTCAATATAATTGATTTCCTTTGTAATCTTACATATTTTATGCATTTTTTAAAAATTGTGTCAATTGACAGACCTAGTATTAGAAACCCTTCTTGAGAAGGGTTCCATGAGCTTCACCAGGCTATCAGAAGAGTCTGTGGAAACCCCTGGGGTAGAGGGAAAGAATGAAAATGCTGTGAGTGGTCTGAAGAAGGTTATCCAGGAAGTCTCAAGCTAAGAGTTACTACAAAGCAACAGTTCCTCAAGGTGACAGCTGCCAGCCATCCAGTCATCCTGATCTATGTCTTGCCACTGGATTCTGATGACCTTGTGGTGAGAGTGAGCTTGGTGACTTTGCACAGCCCTGCGTCACTTAAATCCAATTCACATACAAGCTAAGACATTACCTTCCAGATGTCATTGGTCCTCTTTGAGAATGAAGGCTCAACAGCAACGACGACAGCTCTCTAGGGGATGGGTTACGGAATCGATCCTTACTAGATACTTGGAACCTGAGCAATGGGAGGTTTGAGCTCATATGACAGAGGAGCTGTGAGTGGGCCTGGCACAAGGGGGAACTTCACCCCGAGGAGCACATGGATTCGGGGAGGGGGAGAGAATTATTCCATTGCTGCTTTTTGCTTGTTATACTATCTTATTTCAATACTATATCATGAGATTTACAGGCCCTGCCTATTAGTATAAAATGAACTATTAGGGAGAGAAGATAAAAAATAGTTGATTGGGATGCCCGTTCCATTGGAACTAGGTGCTGAGAACCTGTTAGCTTGCCAATACAAGGGGTCTGCAAATTCCATTACTATTACGCTGGGACACCAGGTTATTTATCAAAATGGTATACACACCAAAATGGCAGACCCATTGCCCACTCTTAGGTAATGGGACTAGAGATGCTTCTATGGAACTGGTCCAGATTACATCTAGTATCCAAAAATCCCCTGATAATGTTTTACACCTTCTGCTTTGCCTTGGCATGCTTTGACTTGCACTCAGGGTGACTCCATTCCATTTGCCTCTTCCTGCCCCAGTGCATAGGTTTTATGTCCCTCATACATTAATCAAACTCAGTTTCTCAGAATCTAAATCCAACCTTCTTTCTACTGGACCATCCTGGCAAAGAGAGCAGCAGCACAATGTAGTATTTGCACTCAGGCACATTTTCAGACATGGTCAGGCCATGCGCTAGGACAAGCCATAGACAGCTGATTTTGTACTATAGAACTTGCAAATGAGGTGAGGGATCTGGCCCATCATTGTACTTGTCTCATGCTGGCCTATAGGCCAGCATCGCTCATTGTTTTGTTTGAATATTGCTCCAGATAAGGAGCTGAATAAGAAGTGTGGTTCAGAAATGCTTGGAAAGTCTTTGCAGTTTGCAGCCCTGGAACAGTGACAAGTCCCATAATTACAGACCCTAATATTCTTTACTGTGCTGATTAGAACATGTGCTGGGCTTTTTCCTTTCCTTCTATTTCTATCTAGTGCATGAAGATGTTGGCATTTGTTTTCCCCAGGTTTATATGGTCTGGCGATTTTTTTCTCCCAAGATTAAAATGGAGCCTGAGGTTGGGATTTGTGGGACAGAACAATGAAGAATCATAGAAGTTCAGAGCTGGAATACACCTCAGATGCTGCCTAATGGTGACCCATGTGCTTAACAAAGCATCATTCAGTGTCTGTTTGAAGACCCCCAAGAGGGGCATCCCACCACCTCACTTTTGAAGAACTCAGACAGTGAGGAAGTTCTTCCTGATATCAACTCTATGTTGACCCCTTTGTGACTTCTACATTCTGCCCTCTGGATGAACAAAACAAGAATCATCTTTCTTTCATGACATAGCTCTTCAAACACGTATAGGAACCTCCCAGGAGTCTCACTTTTCTCTGGCTAAAGCTTTACAGGAAGAGTCAGCTTGCAATCTACAGCAGAGCTAAGCTACATAGAGGGGCCATTCAGCACAGAGCATGGCACTGTGTGCACACTTTGCAGGAGAGAGGCAAGGTAAATCCACAGCAAAGTAGCCAGTGCCGCTATGGTCATATTGCTCTCCCTTCTCCCAGAGTGAAGCCAATGCCTGATCATTTTTGCAAGAATGAAAATGATGATACCAACAACAAAGAATGATCCAGCTCTCAAAGTCAATACCAACCCTCTCAAATTCATTGTTATTGGTGGATCAATTAGCTGGTGAGGGGGCATCTCCCAATGACAGTGAGTACAAGAAACAACCTGTTCTTTAATTCTTCAGACTCCAAGAGTTTAGAAGTATCCATAATTCTCTGCAATTTACTTTTGCAGAATGTTAATTATCCTTATGTCAACTATATTATAGTTATTGGAAATAAGAAAATATAATTTGGTTGTGTAAACTTTTTAACTGAGTCAAAAGCAATCTAAGCCTTTGTGAGCTCAACTGAACAATTGGATTTCCCTAAGTCTGATATGCCTAAGTTGGATGTATGTGATGTCCATTAGAGAAATTTCCAAAAGTCTTTCCTAGCTAATCTGGGGATGGTACACTGTATTTGAATCCCAGGGGTACAGGTTCATAGATTTAGACCCAGGAGGAATCTTAAAGATCAACTATTCCAATTCCATCATTTCATAAGTAAGGAAACTGAGATCCAGTGAGTTGAAGTTAATCTTGCTTAACTAGGGTCAAGGAAGTAGTAAGTGGCAGACTTGGAATTTGAATCCAATGCAGAAAAACATTGCCATGGTCCTGTTAATCGAGTGGATTTGTATCATTTTTGGACTTGCTCTACTTTCTACCATAATTATGTATAGACAGAGTCCATTTGTAAAATACTTGGAAAAAATTAGCCAGGGCAAAGCAGAAGGTGTAAAAAATTATCAGGTGATTTTTGGATACTAGATGTAATTTGGACCAGTTCCATAGAAGCATCTCCAATCCCATTACCTAAGAGTGGAAAATGGGTCTGCCATTTTGATGTGTATACCATTTTGATAAATAACCTGGAGTCCCAGTATAATAGTAATGGATTTGCAGACCCCATATATTGGCAAGCTAATAGGTTCTTAGAACCTAGTTCCAAGCTCACGATTGTGTCAAGTATTAAGACCCAGAACTTGTGAATCCCAGTGGGATGGACTTCCTTATGTAACAGGAAGGGGCTGGAACAGCGAGGAGCTAATACCTTATATAAGGAAAAGCACAAGTTGGAGAGTCAGAACTTCTTGGGGCAAACAGCATGGAGGCTGAGGAGGAGAGGCCCAGGCTGGAGAAAGTGATTTTCATTTTGAGAAAGGAGCTTATGTTGGTGGAGCTTCTTCTGAGAGCCAGCTGAAACTTCTGCTAAGAGCTTGAGAACCAGCTGGAGCTGCTAAAGACTTCTGATGGCCAGCTGGAGCTGCTGACGACTTCCAAGGGCCAGCCAGAGCTGCCAGAGGAAGTGGGACTGTGGTACTGTTACTTTGTCTGTTTTGGGTCTATGTTGATTTCAAAGGCAGAAAGTGAATTGACAAGGATGCCATCAATGTATATGAATGCTATTGTGGCTTGGTTAAGCTTTGTCTTGCCAGGAACAGAAACTGTGAAGGACTTGAGGTGGATTAGACACTGTGAGCTTCAATATGGAATGGGAACTGCATGGAGAGCTGGGCAAGGAACTGGGAGCTATCTACCTTTGAACTCAGATGGCAGTTGGTTAGATTCAGGCAGGAGCTGGGACCATGGAAGAGGAACCATGGAAGCTAGCTTTGAGTAAAGATGAAAAGACCTCTCTTTGGATATTTAATGCTGACTGATGAGATTGTAACTTATCTGTGACTTAGGGGTGGTTGGCCTTCATACTTTCCACTACCCCTTAAGAGGTTACTTAATAGTGACTGATAACATTGTAACTTAATTGCATCCCATGGGTGGAGAACTTTGACTTTTGTACTTTGTGTCAATTAAGGAGGCTTGCCTCCTTAAGGGTGATTGAATTAAGGATTTACTAAATGAAGTCCTTACTAAATGATTGTTATCTTCTGCTTAAAATTATGTGACCAATTTGGTGAAAACTATGTGGCCCTTTTAGTGATAAATTGTGAAGTTATAACATTGTGAATGCTGTGCTTTGTTTTCTGTGAATGTTTTGTCTTAGTTTGTTACTGAATAAATAGAGAGTTCACTATACTGTGTAATCAGAACCTTGAGAAGCTGTTAACAGCAGTAGTCCTCTGGAAAGCTGTTTGTGCTTGGCTTTATAGCCAGCTTCCCATTTGAAAAAGAACTATTACACTGGAAATGAAGACAATACTGCAAAGTACCTCAAGGGCCAAACATTAAAATCGGGATGAATTTCATCAATATGTAACAACCATGCTGTGATCATTGCTATCGGGATGGCATCCCCTTTCCCACAATTTGTGAAATAATACCATTTTGGTTTGGTAACATGGAACTTGTCGTGAGGGGGCCTTCTCTAAAAAGATGACATAAGAGTATGCATCTTGCTAAGCCGTGCAGAAGGAGCTGGACTGGGACATAAGAAGGGCTCTGAGCAGTCTTCCTGGTATTGCCCGCCATCCTCCTCTGGGTCCTTGCCTGGGGCTCTTGTGAGCTGCCGTTGCAAGATAGTGGTAATCAGAGCCATTGGGGCAAGCAAGAGTCTGCCAAGAGCTGAGCATGTGGGCCTGTAAGACAAACTCAAACACAGAAAACCCTTGATACCTTCCTCTTTCCCTCCTCCATCCCTGGCAGGGGAGTAGACCTCTGGTAATTACCCGAGCTACCCTTTCTTGCTCTCCTCTCCCAGAACACTGAGAAGCTAACAGAAAGGAGTCATTTCTGTTCCCTTAGACAAGCAACTCACACAACTTCTTCCTTACAATTTGGGCATCAATTTTGTGACATTATTGTTGCTACTTAGACATCTACTCTTCTTCAGGGGAGGCCCCTCATAGGCTGGAATAAGGCACCCACCATTGAGCTGGACAGATGTTCTCTGGCTCCATGAGCAAAGACTGTTCAGCGTTGAAGGACTTGTCCTTTGGAGTGATGCAACAATCCCTTTTCAGTCTCTTGTTCTCTATGACTAGTGGGCGGTTCTCTATGACTAGTGGGCGGGGGGCGCGGGGGAGGGCACAAATTCTATTCTCAAAATTCAATATTCTCATCTCTGTTCTTAAAATGGAATTTGGGCCTATGTAATCTCAAAATTAGGGTTAGTTCAATTCATTTCAAGAGAATCACACAATTTGGGGGGGGGGAGGAATGAATACAGAGAAAAAGAAGCCCTTTAAAATATTTTTTTTTACTTAGAATAAATATAATTTGGCATTTCTATACAATATAGCATGCAAAACATGACAGGTTATCTTAAAAGCAACATAGAATGTCAACACATGCACTGCTACTGAATAGTGATGTCCTCAAAGTCTGTTTTTATTTTTAATTCAGTCTGTAAAAAATAAAACCTTTTCAGAGTGTAATTCATTTCTTTGGATCATGGTTTCCAATAGAAGGAAGTCAAATGATCTAAAACTACAGAATTTGATGGACTAAATGAGCCATATAAGTGTGTGTGCAGGGTCAGAGGGAGAGGAGCAATGGATGACTCCATGAAGTTGCAGAGAGGTAGTTACCTTTTGGGAGTAGGGGTGTATTTTGTAATGTACATGCTATTGACCATGTGGAAGATAACCATGAAATTACCAATAAATGGGTAGGAACATGGAGGAAACCATTTGGGGAACTTGGCAAAAGCCTTCTGAACAGTCCCTCTCACTACTCAGGAAGCAGCATCACTAGAAGGGAATCAAAAATTTCCCTAATAAAAAATCACAGTGATTTTTTTTATAATCATTGAATTTCCCTAAAGGACATCACACAGTCTATGATAAATAGAAAGCATAAAATATGATAGGAGCTTAACTCTGGTGGCTGATTCTACATATATAACTAGAGCTGATCATAGATAACTAGAGAAAAGGAAGAAGGGACTGAAACCTCTGCAAACTGGTGGGTGCCCAATCTGTACACTGGGGTGTTTTTCCTGGTGGTATTATTGGGTGTGTTTTTTCTTTCTAAATAAGTGATCCATTCCTTGGAAGAGTATCCCAAGCTCTGGTCATTGGTTTCCCCCACCAATCCTGGCATTAAAGTCTTAGAAATCATGAACATAGAAATACTAGAGCACAGCAAATGGTATTAGTACAGAGTGGTGTGCCAGAGGATCCTTGATTTTAACAACTGACTGCTGTGTGGTCCTCCCTGTGGAGAGATCTTATTAAACTGGACCCTTGGATGTTCTAGGGTCTACTGAGATAATGATGGGAAAATGAGCTCGAGAAATGTGAAACCTCTTTGGCTAAGAATTCCATTGATATGCCAAAGTCCTGCATCCATCCCTGTGGCAGCTCCATTCATGTTTCTAAATTATCTATAATTTTGAATTTGAGAATGGTTTCTTAAGGCTCAAAGAGATGAATGAATACAGATTCTCAAGGCTTAGTAAATGATGAAGGGGGGATAAATTTGAACTCAGATCCTTCTGAAAACATTATATCCAACATAGTGCCTCTCTTGGTTAAGAAGATAATTCATCTACAAGGTCCTTTTTGTAATCTTAAATTTTGTCCAATCTTGGGCTGGCTCTAGCCAAATGGTTCCAAGAAAACTAGACATATGAAAAATAAGGTCTCATCAATTTGTTCTCCAATAAGCCTTTGAGAAGTTAGTCCTTGAAATTTCTGATGCCCAGGCTCTCTTAGTTGATAATCAATGTTGCTTCTGATTTTGGATATTTGGCTGCTACTGTATTTAAAGCAAACATTCAGGCTTTAGTTCAATATTGCCATTCTGTCTGAAATAAACAGATTGTCAAACATATGTGGGCCAAAGTGATCACAGAGGCAAACTCTCAAATCTCTGAAAGACCTCCAATTGCTTTCAAATTTGAGGAGTGGGACTAGGAGCCAAAATTGGTCTCCCTTTATCTGAACTGGCTTTTGCAATATATTCATTATTCTAGGCATGAGCACATCATCATAAAATCCAAGGGATTTAGATTTGATAGAGACCTCAGCAGTCACCACCTGATTGATCCAACATATACCTGAAAGGAATAGCCAATGTTACATGCCTGTCAACAGACATTCTCTAATATTAGGTCATGGTTTTGTCTTTTAGGAAATAGAGATTAGACCTGGGATCTCATTGGTAGAGGGAGAACCCAGATGAATCAATTCCCTCTATCAATGCATGTAGGTATCTTCCCCACAACTAGAAGTTTTAGAGAGTTGTCTGAGGCATTGGGAGATTAATGACTTTTCCTGGGTCAAAGAGCCAGTGAATACCATAGGGAAGACTTGAACTCAGGTCTTCATGACTATGAGGTCAGCTCTCTATCCATTCAACCACACTGCCTCTTGTTTTCATTGTTATTTGATAATATTTCTGTCTTCTTTCCATTCCCCTTTAAAAGGACGGTTTTTCTGGCTTCCAAAATAAATGTCTTAGAATTAGAAACAAGGTTCGTATTCCCAAAATATGATGATCACTAAATTATTATTATTTTAGGGCAGTCCCTTTTGTGATTAGAAAAAAAGAGAAAAAGCATCTTTTTAAGAAGATGTTGGATTTTGCAAGCAATGCTTTGGTGCCAACTACGCTGGGGAAATCCCGCATTAACAAAATGTGCATCAATAGACAGCTTTGGTGACACCAACACTGTCCTAATATTGTTCCCTATGAACAAAATTAGCCTCAATGAGTTTGTGATCAAACCATTCCAAGAAAGAAGAGCATGAAGACTTCGCCTTGGTTTAACCCATGGCCACTGTTCTCCATGAGACCCCCACGGAATACCCACCACCAGCTAGGCAACATCAAGAGGCGTATTGGCCTCTCCTTTCTCCTTTGACTTATTTCCTGTTCCAGTTCTGTGAGATGCTCTGAATCTTTTTGATTTTGATCCTCTGGTCAAGCATCTTATACTTTGCTGGATGTTCATCAGTTTTCTTTGGAATGGATGGTGCATAGGAACCAGATGCATATGCTGGCCTTTTGAAATGGCGCAGGGGAGGCTTGATGACTGGAGGGAACAGAAAGAAAGGTAAAGGTCATTAGTCACATGAATGGATCACAGGATCATGGGATTATAACCTCAGAGGTGCTTGATTCCAACCTCTCATTTTAAAGAGAAAGAAACTGAGGCCCAGGAAGATGATGTGACTAGTCCAAAAATCACATAAGTAGTGTCAGGGGCCACATTCTCTCACTCCAGAGCCAATCAAGTTTCCACTATCTCCAGAAAACAATCTAAAGATCCCTTGACATCTTCCTTTCCCTTGTGACTAGCTTCTTTTAATGAATGAGAGAGAAAACTGAGCTAGCCTATGTATATATCTTCTTTAATAATACATGAAGATCAGTCAACAAACATTTATTAATCACCTACTATGTGCTAGGCACTATACTAAGTGCTGGGGATACAAAAGGAGGCAAAGGAGCCAATCTCTGCCCTCAAGGAGCTTACAATCTAATGAAGAGGACCTTGATACTTTAAAAAATTCATCTAATTCCTGCAGAGGGCAAATCCACAACAGCAAGAAGGGGGAGGATAGGAAGGAATTGGGAAATTATTAAGCCTGTCTCAGGGACTAAAAACAAACAAACTCCCAAGTCTCTCTCTCTCAGCAATATTTATCAGAGCATCTCTGTAACATTACCTATAATCAGGAAGAATTCACTAAAGACTGAGCCTTTGGGGCATGAATTATGGGAAGTGCCCCAATATCAGTTTCACTTTTTACTCAATCCGACAGCAGAGGCACCAGAGATGACATGATAATTGTGACACACACACACCAGTTAATATACATATGATACACTGGACTGAAGATGTAAAGCACCAAAGGCTTGCTGCACCAGGAGACTTGGCCAATGCCAAGAAAATGAAAAGTAACTAAGGATAAACTGAAAATACTCTGTTTATCTTAAAGACTTGATAGCAATTCACTTGGAAAAGATCTGGGAGTTTTCATTGGCCACAAGTTAAAAAAGAGTCAATAATGCAGTCAGGTTACATTGGCAGATGACCATAACCTTCCAAGTAATTCCAAAGAAGAAGGAGCTGCTTCTGGGGTTCCTGGGTTCTCACTCCCTAGAGGGCTTCAAGCAAAGGGGAGAACATTCATTTGGTATGTTATAAGAAGGATTCTTTTTCAAGAGAGGGTTGGACTAGATATCCTTGTAATTGAAATTCTCTGATGCCACAACATGATGGCGTGCTTAAAAGAAGAAATGTTCTTAAGTCTTGGTAAATAAGAATGGCCCCCTTTTTTATAGCTCCTTACAGATATTCACTCATTTGAGCCTCATAAACATCCCTGTAAGGTAAGTATTAGATGCATTTTACAGATAAAGAACTGAAGTTTATAGAGGTTAGGTGACTTTTTTCACGGTTATAGCTATTAAGTGTTCAAGGCAGTATTGGAACCCAGGTTCCCCTGACTCCAAAGCTAGTGTTCTATCCACCAGAGTTGCTTCCAGACCAGCTCTCAAGGTCAGTCATCCAGAGAACTAACTCCTGCAGAGGAGAGGCCAGCCATTCCCACAATTATCAAACATAGTGCAGGGCATGCCAGGCTGGCTGAGGCAGCAAGGTACCCTGGGAGAGAGACAGGAGATAATGGGTGCTATGTAGAAAGACTGCCAATAACACTTTGACCACCATCCTTAGACCCTGATGGAACCAGTCCAGCACCCTGAACCTAGGAGCCTTGGGAGGAGCCAGGCCTCCAGCCAAGTACCCTTGGCCATCATCCTGGGAAGGTGCCCCCAAGGAGACCTGCCCCTGCAGGGTCTACAGCCACAGCTACTGGAGACCCTAAAAAGGAAAGTTCTGGTTCCCAAAGGCTTCTGGTCCCCCAAGGTCCTCCTCAACATCTGAAACTATGATTTTATCAATGAAAATTACATCAAGGAAGAAACATGACTATCTTCTCTACCGCTGGACCCTAAGAACCATGGGATCATTTCATCTCACAGCAAGAACCTTCCAGATATATTGCTTTCATCATTAGAACTTGAGTTCCTCAAGAGAAGGGACTGCCAGTTTTCCCTTTGTATCCCCACAACTTTGCACAGTGCTTTGGATACAATAAACACTTAATAAGTGTGTCATTCATTCATTGTTTCATTCAAGACCTGGGTCCAGCAGTCATGTAACATTGAGTTGGTATGAAAAAAATGGGGCACAGTAGAAAGAGAAAAGCTTTTCGGGTTCAAATACTGCCTCTGTTATTCATTACCTGCGTGACCTTGGGCAAGTTACAAACTCTCAGGGTCTTCATTCATTCAGCTTTAAAATTAGTGGGATGGACTAGATGTCCTCTCAGTTCCCTTCTCTCTAAATCTATGAGTGCAAGTTAAATGCCTTGTGCCTCAGTTTCCTCATCTGTAAAATAAGATTGGAGTCAGTGGCCTCTAATCTTTTTAGTTCTAAATCCATGATCCTAAATCATTTTCCCCTTTCTAAGCTTCATCAGTTTCCTCATCTATAAAATGAAAGACTGAATAAGGTTCCTTCTAGTTCTGATAGTCTATCATCAGCCCTCCGTGTAGCCTTGGAGACAGGCTAAGTGATCACTTTGAGTAAATTATAAACTTATAGAAGATGATAAAAGATCTAGAACAAAAGAAAGTCAGTCTTCTTCTCAGAGAGCTTAATTTTGTTATGAAATGTTAGGATAAACAAGGGGACCACGGCCAGTATATTCCAGGAATAAATGTGAAAACATTTTTTTCCCTGTTTTTCCAGAAGATATTCAGGCAAGTCAGGCTTAGAGTTAAAGCTGAATTCAGAAAATGTCAGCAGCAGAAGAGTTACTGCTCCTTTAGCCCATAGCCACCCTCTACAAGTACCATTTTCAGTGCTCAGCAGGAACTCATCCCAAAAAGCCTATTCAGCCTTTTTAGTAGGAAGTACCATTTACTGTTTAACAAGATTCCCATAGACAAGATCAAATATGGCCCTGTCTATTGGAGCTGATGCCTATGGAGCAGGAGCTTCTGACAGATAAGATGCCTGCTTACTGAGAGATCCCAGACCTAGCCTCACCATCAGGCTCACATTCAACCAAATTAGAAATTAGATGATGTAGTTAGAGAAAAGTCTGTAGAAGGCAATCTTCTTAAGGGCAGGGAACTTGGCTTCATTTTTTGACTTTGTATTCCCAGAAATCAGTGCAGTGTCTGGCACATAGGAACTATGCTTACTTATTTGGAATAAACTGAAGTGTCCTTGTATCTTACCATGAGAAGGGAAATGTGCAGGAATAGAGAGAAACACAGGCTCAAGGACCAAGGTGTAATTGTACATGATTTTGTTCAATGCCTTTTTTCCTTAAGAGGTTAGTGTCCTTCACAGCGGTTCCATTAAATTTTTTTTCCAGTAGTGGTACAGCATGGGAGGTGGGTGAAAATGGCTCCTCCTCAATTGCCGGAGGAACTGAGTGAAAGTAATCCAGTGATCTTTTTTTTTCCCAGGACAGAATTAAAATTAGTATTCCTTAAAATTTTCCCCTTTGGTAAGAAACACCAAACAGAAACAATACTATGTTCATGTATGGATCTTAGTGGCAGTCCTAGAAATTCTCCCTTCTTTTATCTTCTCCATAGTCTCTCCCTGTTCACCTATCCAGGTCTGGAGCCATGATCAAGTGGACTCTATCATTGTTCTTGGATGGGGAGCATCAATCTACTCCCCTTTGCCCTGGCCCTCTGCCATACAAGTGTCTTTCTCTTTCCAAAGTGCCCCACTGTGACCACCACTCCCCTTCCTGTACAGTTTTTTTTCCCATTAAAATGTAAACTGCTTGAGGGCAGGGGTTCTCCTTTTATTTGTATCCCCAGAGCTTAGCATAATGCTTGGGCACATAGTAAATGCTTTTTCTTTCATCTTCTTTTTTTTTTTAAGCACAAGATCCTTTCCCATAAACCAATTTGCTTTGATAATGCTAGGTGGCACAATGGATAGAGTGCTGGGTCTGGTGGCAGGAAGACACAGACACTTACTAGCTGTGTGACCCTGGGCAAGTCACTCATCCCTATTTGCCTCAGTTACTCATCTGTAAAAATGAGCTGGAGAAAGAAATGGCAAACCACTCTCTTTGCCAAGAAAACCCCAAATGGGCTCATGAAGAGTTGTACAGGACTGAAAATCACAAAACAATGGAGATTTTGACAAAAGTATATATTTCTCTGCTGAAGTTAAGAAACTCACCTATATTGCTTTCTCTTTTTTGCTTCAGGGAAGAAAGGACAGTTAAAGAAGATCACACAAAACAAATCATCTCTTATGTCTTTTTTTTTTACAATTTCATTAAATTGGATTCTGTACTGAGATGCTTTGCCAGTAAGAACTGTAACTTTCATTCCAAAATACTCTTTGTTTCCAAGTACTTTTGCCTTCCTCAGCTCCTCTGAAGGCTTCCTTCAATCACTTCTATTTCTTTCATTTTCCTTATTCTGCTGATCTTTTCCACTTCCAAAAATGTCTTGAGGCTGCTGTGCAGATCTATTCTCCCTCTTAAAGTGGACCTAAGAGTCCTCATTCCTCACACTTACACAGAAAATTCAAGCCTCATATTCAGTCTGCCCATCACATAGCCTGTGGGAGTCCTGGACCAAGCAGAGAGTTACATTATTGTGATTCAAGGCAATGGTTCTACATTCATCCCCCCTGACACCACCCCCACTCCTGTGTGTTACCTCTTTCAATCAAAGATTCTAGGAAGCTATGAATTCATCAGATGGGGTGGCTAGATGCAGAATCTGATCAGGCATGGTACACCGTGTTGCTGCGTTGATGGTTGGGGGATGGAAGGAGAGCCCAGGACCCAGAACACAGCCCAGTTCTCCTGCCACAAGCAGTCCTGTTCATACCAAGTCCAAGCCTGCTTGCTGGAGCTGGCTATACCAGGCTCCACAAACTCAGCTTCCCTCATCCCAACCCTTTGTGGCACCAAACCTGCTCTCTCCTTTCCCTGTGTAGACTCATTTCGTCTCTCCCACTCTGTTTAATCACTTTTCTCTTGTGAACACCCTCAACTCCTTTACTCCATGAGCCTCCTTTCTACACTTCCAAAGGCTAGCTTCTCCCATTGATCCTCTAAAGCAGAGGTTCCCAAACTTGTTTGACCTATTTCCTCCTTTGCAAAAGAAATTACCCTGTGCCCACCTGAAAATCTGCTTTCTTTAACTCTTTAATGTTTGTTTTAATTTGCATCATTTCAAAAAATAACATTTTTAAATGATGCATTTACATTTAATAATTTATTGTAAATTTGTAAATTTTGTGCATTGGAATTTGGATGATGCAATACTGTAGCCTGTAACTATATAGTATCATATTGTAAACAAGTCATTACATGTACATATTCCTGCTGATGCATTCTGGACTTCCTAACAATGCCCAACACGCTCACCTGCCACAACTTTCTTGTTAAGACCTGTCGGTGGACTTGACCACTGATGATTATAATTTGCATTCTGTGTGTTTATTTGGAAAATAATGTAATCACTATGACTTTAACTCTATTACACAACAGATGAAACATGTACAAAGTGTTTCAAATTTTTCTTATCTTCTCTTCTTTCCTTATGCTTCAACTGCCCCTTATTTTTATTCAACTCTCCCCATTTGCACTCAAGACTACTATCACCCCCCTCCATTGTTCCAGCACACCCTAGGGAGCATCATTACCCTCTTTGGGAACCTATGAAAGTCTAAAATAATGTCTGTTTAACTTTGTTAAACAGACCTGGGGAAGTCCTGTGGTGTGCTCCCACAGACTTCAGCTCCCAGAGGTTACTTCTGCCTGTGCCCAGGCATAACAACAAGCCCTGGAGGCAGCTGGGTTGAGAGGCAACCTCAGTCTTAAAAACTTTCATCCCACCAACAGTGTAGGGGGTCTGGGGTTCTGACAGCTGAGTAGAAGACTGAAGGACCTTCCATTGTCGAGGGACACCAAGCACCACTGTGCTGATCAGACACCTCCCACGCTGTGATTGCAGGGAGAAGGAGCTAATACACACCTGGTGAGTGTAGAAGCAGTGGGGCAGGGACCCTGCTGGCTGTGGACACTTGCAGGAGAGCAGAGTCTCTGGTTTCAGTTCCAGGGCAAAGAGAATGTGACTGAGGACCCTACTTGTGGCTTAGGATAGGAGCCCAAGGTTGGGGCCTGGGACAGACCTCAGAAAATAACAGCAAGAAGGACCTGAGGCTTGGGGCATCATTCCCCATAACTCGACACTACAACCTGATTACACTAATAGCTGCTAAAAAAACAAAATAAAACAAAAATAAAAATAAACAAACAAAAGGGAAAGAACTCAAACATAACTAATTACTATGGGGATACAAAAGGTCTGCAGTCACATTCAAAGGAAAATAATCGAGCTAAAAAGTCACTTCCTTTTTCAATAAGAAACATCAAATAGTCCCAAGTACAAAAAGAGTTCTTGGAAGAATTTTAGAAGGATTTTAAAAGTCAATAAGAGAGATCAAGGGAAAACTAGAAAAAAATAGTAATCCAAGAAAATTATGAAAAGGAAGCCAAGCCAATGGAAATAGACAATTAAAAACTTTAAGAAGAAAATAATTCCTTGAAAATTAGAATTGGGCAAGGAGAAACTAAAGACATTCTAAGACACCAAGAAATCATGAAACAAAATCAAAAGTATGAAAAATAGAAGAGAAAGTGAAACATCTCATCAGAAAAACAACTGATCTAAAGAATAGATTGAGGGGAAAGAATATAAGAATAGTTGAACTACATGAACATTATGATAAAAAGAAGAATTTTGATACAGTATTACAAGAAATTATCAAGGAAAGTTGCCCTGAAGTTCTAGGAAAGGCTTGCACAACATTCAGCCCTCAAGCCTGCACTGCTTGCACCCCCACCAAAGGATTTCAGGTGGCCTGCAAAAAATGTAGAGGATATAAAACAAACCTACACAACATATTGCCCATGGGCCATATATCATGCATGCCTGTTCTAGAACAAGAAGGCAAAGTAGAAATAGAAAAAATAGTCTACCACTCACCACCTGAAAGAGATTCCAGAAGGAAAACTTAAGGGAATATCATAAGCAAATTTCAAAATTCCTAGGTTAAGGAGAAAATATTGTATGCAACAAGAAAAAAATAATTTAAGTATTGTGGAGCTATAACAAGGATTACTCAAGAACTAGCAACTACTACATTAAAGGACAACAGGTCTTGGAATACTATATTTTGTAGAAAAAAAGAGCTGGGGTCATGATCAAGGGCAATTTACCCAGCAAAGTTAAATATAATCCTGAATGGGGAAAAAAAAGGACATTTAACAAACTCAAAGATTTTCGAGTATTTGTGACAAAACCACAGAACTTAGGGGAAATTTTGACATCCAAGAGAAATAGAAAATAAACATTAAAAACCAATTATAAGAGACTAAGGTCAAATTGTTTACTCTATATATGTGAAAATATTAGCAGCACTCATAAGATTGTCATCATTATTTGAGTAGTTTGAAAGAAAAATGTGGACTGAGCTGAGTATGATAGGGTGATTCTAAAAAATAGAACTGTGTGGGGAGAAATCAAAAGGAGTAATTATATCATACAAATGAGGTATAAAAGCAAAAATTGATACAAGAAGACACTAGTAGGGGGGGAGGGCAGGGAAGGCTCGAATCTTACTCTCATTGGGAATGGGTTAAAGAGGGAACAACATGTATATATCCAGAAGTGAATAAAAGTCTTCTAAATTCCAAAAGAAATGAGAGCAGAGGGCTAAGGTGAAGGGAGAGGATAAGGGAAGGAATCTTAGAGGGGTGTCTAGGTTAAGGGACAGGAGGGCAAGGTATCATGTAGAAGTAAAGCAGAGGAATGAAGATGCTTAGAGTAAATAGGGTGAGAAGGATAGTGAAGAAGTATAGTGCAGTGTACACGGAAATTATTTTTTTCTTTTCTCACTTTGTATTTAGGTATAAAATTTTTAAAATTTACCAAAAAAAACACAAAATAAATTGCATTGGAAATAAATCAGGTTCCTTATTGAAAACTACTTTTATAAGTCTTTAGAGTCCTCTAATTCAACTTGATGGGATTTTACACAAAAATAGGTCAGAAATAATAATGGAGGCAGTTGATACAGTCTCAGAGTGGGAGTCAGGAGAACATTGGAACTCAAATCTTGTAAAAGTGAATGCTAAAAATTGTGTCTATATGTAATTAGAATTAAATAGACCAAAGATAAAAAATTATTAAACTCATGTGAAAAGGAAAGAGAACTGTTAAGAAAAGAATTTCAAGGGGCAGCCAGGTGGCACAGTGAGTAAGAGTGCTGGCACCAGAGTCGGGAGACCTGGGTTCAGTTCTGGGCTCAGATATTTAACACCCACACAAAATAACTGGCCACATAACCTTGAGCAAGTTACTTAACCCCAATTGCTTAGGGGCGACCATGTGGCACAGTAAGAGTGCTGGCTCCAGTGTTGAGAGACCTGGGATCTGTTCTGGTCTCCAATACTCAGCACCCACACAAAAATAATAATAACTGGCCGTGTAACCTTGAGCAAGTTACTAACCCCGATTGCTTAAAAAAAAAAGAAAAGAATTTCATAAATGCAAAGACCCAAACATTTGGGAAAAGAACTCATTATTTGACAAAAATTACTTGGAAAATTGGAAAGCAGTTTGGCAGAAACTAGGTACAAATCAACGTCTCACACCATCTACCAAGATAAAGTAAAAATGGGCACATAATTTGGACTTGGGGACATATAATAAAGCAATTAGGGGAGCATGGAATGGTCAGCTATGGATAAGAGAAGATTTATGACATAATAAGAGATAAATGAGCATAATGGGAAGTAAAATGGATAATTTTTATTACATTAAATTGCATTATATTAAACTTTCAAAGGATTGCACAAACAAATCCAATGCAGGCAAGATTAGAAGGATAGCAGAAAACTGGGAGGAGGGTGGAAGTTACATCAAGTTTCCCTTATAAAAGTCTTATTTCTCAATACATAGAGAACTGAGTCAAATCTACAAGAATATAAGTTATTCCCCAATTGACAAATGGTCAAAGTATATGAATAGGCAGTTTTCAGAAGAAGAAATCAAAGCTATCTATATTCATATAAAAATGTTCTAAATCACTATGGGTTAGGGAAATGCAAACTAAAACAACTTTGAGGTACCACTTTATACCTATCAGATTGGCTAAGACCAAAAAGGAAAATAACAAATGTTGGAGAGGATATGGAAAAAAATTGGGAAGCTAATGAACTGTTGGTGGAGTTGTGAACTGATCCAACTATTGTAGAGAGCATTTTGGAACTATGCTGTAAGGACTATAAAATTGTGCATACCCTTTGACCCAGAAATATCACTTCTAAGTCTGTATGCCAAAAAGATTGAAGAAAAAAGAAAAAGGCCTATGTGTATTAAAATGTTTATAGCAGCTCTTTTTTTGGTGGCAAAGAATTGAAATTGAGAGGATGCTCATCTATCAGGGAAACTGCTGAACAAGTTCTAGTATATGATTGTGATGAAATGATATAGAAAATTATGAGCAGAAGAGTTTCAGAAAAACCTGGAATGACCTATATGAATTGATGCAAAGTGAAGTGAGCAGAACCAGAAAAGCATCGTACACTGAAATAGCACCATCGCATCATGATCAACTGTGAATGTCTTAGCTCTTCTTAGCAATACAATGATCCAAGACAATTCCAAAGGACTTATGATGAAAAATGCTTTCCACCTCCAGAGAAAGAACGGATAGAGTCCGAATGCAGATCAAAGCATATTTTAACTGTCTTTATTTTTCTTTCTTTTTTGGTGGTTTGTTTTTCTTTTTCTTTTTTTTTTTTGGTCTATTTTCTTTCATAACATGGCTAATATGGAAATATGTTTTGCATGACTACACATGTATAGTCTATATCAAATTGCTTGACTTCTCAGGAAGCGGTGAGAGGATTTTAAACTCAAAGTTTTAAAAAATGAATGTTAAAAATTGTTCGTACATGTAGTTAGAAAAAATACAATATCAAGTTTATCTTTGTTAAAAAATAAAATAATTCCACAATTATATTTCAATAAACCATAAAGGCATTTCCTAAGAAATATAGAAATACAAGATTTCAAATGGAATTTATCAGATGTCAATGAGGAAGACCCTTAAATTAAATGTCAAGGGCACATAATTGGCAAACTTCAAGACTACAAAAACCAACATATTATCATAAGAAAAGAATGGGAGGAGGGGAAGAAACTTCATATATTTAAAAATAGTACTTGGAATTTCACAAGATTTTTTCCACAAGAATTGTAAAGGATAGAATTTAGAACATGATATTCTGAAATTTAAGAGATACATAAGCTTTATTGCGAAATCATTTTCTGGACAATGTTAAACATTATCAGCCTGTTAGTCCTGTCATAAATAGTGATAAAGTTATTTGAGCACAATCCCTGCTTGCCCTGTGTCATCACTGTTTTCTTTTTTTTAGATGTTCACAAACCAGCCCTTTAACAATACTTTCTAGAGCTTTGCCGGGAAGTGAAATCAAACTCACCGGCCCTTAGTTTGAAGACCACATTAACTTCCCCTTTTTGAAAATCAAGGAAACATTGTTCTTTTTCTTTTCCTATGCTGTCTTTCCTGTTCTCCACAATCTTTCAAATGTGTCACTGGCAGAAGCATAGTAATAATATTCATAGAGATAAGATTCAGAAAATTAGAAAAGAATATTATCAATTAATTTTCATGCTAATTATTAAATAAAATACTGGCATAATATAATACAAGCATATTCATATATGCACGTATACATGCATAGACTGTGTTCACTAAGTGCATTTGGGACATATAGAAGGAATAATAATAGTATTAAGCTGGATTCATTATTATTAATGTTGGACTTATACCAGGAATGGAGAGATAGCTCCATAATTAAGAAAAATAACACAATAAATCACATCTGCAATAAAATAACAAAACCATAGAATAATATAAAAGTAGGTAGAAAGAGCCATCGATAAAATGCAGTATCAATGGGAAAATTTTTGTCTCAGCACCACAAATAACACTTACCTAAATCAAAATTGGGCATTATAGGTTAAAAAGGAACTTTGACTTCAGTAATGGTATAAAACACACCTGACCTGCTCACTCTGTTGTTTCTCATAGACCTAGACCTATGAGCTATCGCAAAAGACAAGGAAAGAAATCAAAGGAATCAGCATTATTTGCATACTAAAATATTTTGATTCTAAGGTGTCTCTTTTAGCAGAAAATATTGTGATTCATTTAGGAAAAAGCAATGTAATTCAATATATTTTGATAAAAAAATATTTTCAGCTATCTTGGACAAACTCAGAGTCACCAGGATTTCCACATATCACCAAGATAAAAATATAGAAATAGAAATATCATTCATAATAACAATGTAATATATTAACTATCTGTAAATTAATTTATCAATATAAACACAAGGTTAATATACAGGTAACTATGGATAATTTCTGGTAGAAATAGAATAACTAAATCATTGGCTATATTTTCATGGAACATGGTTTGATTGACCCAATAAAGATAACAATATTATCCAATTATAAATTTATTTCTATATCAAACATAATTAAATGGAGTAAGTCAAAGGACTGCATAAAATAATATAGTTCATAAAATGAAAATTAAAATGCCAAGCATATTCAGAGAAATACTGAAAAATAAAAGGAAGCATTTTAAACTCACCAGATCTTAAATTATATTACGAAGTCATCATTGTAAAAACAAACAAAACCTAAGCCATCTAGTGCTGAATAAAAATTAGAAAATAAATAAATAAGAAAATATTTGCAAATAATGAGTCAGAACCTAGTGATATTTATATAGTATTTTATATTTGCAAAGTAATTTACATATTTTTATCTCATTTGAACCTCACAACAAATCTCTGTACTACATTTACAGGTATTATTATCCACATTTTACAGATAAGGCAAATGAAGTTCAAAGGTTAAAGGTCACACAGATATTAAGTGTCTGAGATAGGATTCGAAATCAGATCTTTTTGTCTCCGGGTACAGAGTGCAAATCTGAATCAATAACTAATCACCATTTCACATATTGTTGGGGAAGTATGGAGGGGAATATGATCCACTCAGTTGAAAGAATGGTAAGTGTGAAGGCACAAAACTGAATTTGGAAGGTAGAAGGGCTTCTGTAAAGGTTCATTTGGGGGAGTCTTGTCACTTAAGGTAAGTGGCCACCTGCATTCTGTTTGAATGTGATTCTGAGGGACAGAGCTGCCACTCACAATGCTGATGTCAGAGACAATCAGTAAGAACCATGGCTTCAAATCATCTTTACGACCAGTGGTGTAAAAAATCATACAAGAGTAATTAAGGCTAATTCATTTTAAATGAGAATGTGTTGGTTATTATTGTAGTTCACAGATGAGAGCTATTAATAATGAGATTACCTTGATAGTGTCCTATTTTAAAGAACAGTTCTTGCTAATTGGGTGCTTAGTTGTTTCTGGACAAGTGAAAATGTAGCATGTCTGCATCCTCTAAATCCTGGTGCTCAGGTCCACCATCCTGGTTGTCTCACCCTAGTTTTAGCTCCACTCAGGAAGACCCTTCAATTCCTAATCTGAACACAAGAATTCACAGAGAACCTTGTGTAGTGGACTGTTTGGCAGTCATCTTCACACCTGAATGATTAACCTGAGCCAGCTCAGGGATGCACCATCACATTTTGAAGTGAACTCTTCTAGGAATTATACTGTACTCAGTGTTTTGCTTTGTCATAAATTTGTACTTCTTAAAATGTTTTTTCCAAGAGCAGAATAGGTCACTTCTCTGTGGGCTGTTCTTCAGGCAGGCTGTTCTATCCATAATCACCTAAAACAGGAGAAATACAGTGTCACAGAAAGACCAACAGACAGGGAGAGAAAAAAGCTCATTCAGTCTAAAGAATGCACTCCAGCAAATCAAAGGAAGCTTGGGGGGCTCTAGAGCACCAACTACAACATGTTTGGGTAGCCTCAGTCACTACACAGCACACAGCTTCTACAGGAAAGGAGCCCAGCAGGGAGGTTGTACTGTACCTGCCAATCTAAGGATCCCTTGAGGCCAATGGCCAGGCTGAGGCTCCCCTGAGAGCTCAGGAAGGATGGCAGGGGCTTGCTTCAGCAGTGAGAGAGATCACTTCCCCACTCCTCTGCTATTTCAGGCTGGCTCTTGAAAGAAAGGCTGCTGGAGGGGCTCATAGGAAGGATATCACACCTGGGAGGCTACTTTGTCATTGATAGACATGAAGGGTCAGAGGTCACCATTATGTAACCTTGTGGTTTTCTGAATGGAAAATGCTAGTCCTTGCAGTATCCTGGCATGGACAGTTGTCCCTCAAGGCTGGTGTATCATGGCTTAATGATTTTCATTATTGATAACAGATATTGAGAGCTTATTGAGGACAAATTGGTGTTTTCTTGCCATTTCATTCACTTTGTTTTCATTCCTCTATTAGGCAAACCAGGCTTCTTAAAACCTCATTCTCCCACAGGATGGACGGAAGATAGAATGTGCCAGCTGAATCACAGCATCACTACTCCTTCAGACTCTTGTAAAAACACCCCAGAACCCTGAATTCAAGAATCCTAAGAAGAGCTGTGCCCTCTGACAAATAGCTCTGCTCCCAGACTGAACCCTATAGCAATCTTTGATGGGGCCAACTACTAGAAAGAAAGGACCTACCACCCCTAGGCAGGCAAACCACCCTAGCTGAAGCAGCAAGACACCCTAAGGAAGGGACAAGCAAAGGCCAATCAGGCCAAAGTAGGTCAAACCATCTCAATAACCATCTCCTCTTGGACCATGGTGCAGACAGCCTGGGATACTCCCTACCATCACCAGTACCAATCACCAACCAAATGTCACCAACAGGAAAGTCCAAGAGCCCTGGGAACCTCAGTGTCTCCCAGACCATGGACCCTGCTTTCACAGCGGCCCCTTCAACCATGAAATCCTTATGGATATGTGGCCTGTCAGCTCCTCCTGTGCAGCATCCCCTACCTCCTTAGCAGCTACAGCTCCTGAAGACCCAGAGAAGAAAATTCTCAAAACCAAAGTCTGGCACCAGCAAATGGCTCAAAAAAACTGGCATGGTCTTGTTTTTTTTTTTTTTGGAGGGGGAAAGCCAGGGCAATTGAGGTTAAGTGACTTGCCCAAGGTCACACAGCTAGTAAGTGTTAAGTATCTGAGGCCGGATTTGAACCCAGGTCCTCCTGACTCCAGGACTGGTGCTCTATTCACTGCACCACCTAGCCACCCTTGGCATGGTCTTGTCGATAGAAAAGGCTTTAAAGAAGATACATTGCCCTCTGCTTTAGCCCTGAACCCTAAGGATCACCAGGCCTTTATATTTGATTGGCAGCTAAAGTCTCCCATGTGTGTCTTCTCCCCTGTTAGAATGTGAGATCCCTGAGAGCAGGATCTCTCTCTGCTTTTCCTTCTACATCATAGATGCTTAGTAGTATAATCTGCATGGTTATTCATTCTTTTTTCACTCATGTCTGACTTTTCTTGACTCCTTTTGGGGTTTTCTTGGCAGAGGTACTGGAGTGGTTTTCCATTTCCTTCTCCAGTTCATTTTACAGATGAAGAACTGAGGCAAAGTTAAGTGACTTGCCCAAGGTCACACAGTTAGTATCTGAAGCTGTATTTGAATTCAGATCTTCCTGACTCCAAGGAATATGATAATTCATTATCATATCATTAAGGGCCACTGAGCTGCCTTAATTTGCATATAGTAAGGGCTTAAATAAAACCTTTTTTTTCTTTCTTTCCCTCACTTATTCATTCATCTCTAGCTTTTTCATGACTAAGTTTACTCTTCTCAGCATAGGAAATAGATGAATCAGAGTTAAGTAGCTTTGATTTCTCTTTGTCTCCTATTACCATCACCCAATTCATCTGAAGCAGTGATTCTATCCCTCCTTAGATAAGTGTCTGAGACAGGATTTGAACTCAGGTCTTCCTGACTCCCAGTCCAGTGCTCCATCCTCTACACTGCCTGGCTGCCTCTGAAGCTCAGCCTGGGAGTCTGTCTTAGGGCTTTCACTCTACTTAGATTTCTTACCTTTTCTCATGATGCTTCCCTCCCTTCACTCCCTTTGCTTTGACCCATCACTATCAGATTCCAGCCAAAGCCTGATAGAAGCCTGTTAACTCTAATTTGTAAGCCTTAAGTAGAAATCCACTGACTAGTAATGTCTCCCATTTCCCTTCCTTATTCTAATTAATTGTGTTGATCAGATTTCCTGCCCTTTTACCTTGTTTGGTGTCTTCTGACTGTCCATGATGACACGCTGCCCACCTGCCTACACTAGGTTAGCAATGGGCATCCCCTGAGTCCCATCCTGGTCGGCTTCAGGGTTCTTTAAGACCTTAACTTGCCTGATTTTCATGCTTGCCCTGTGAGATGGGCACTGCCTTATCATTAGCTTCATTTGACAGATGAGGAAACTGAGGCTTAGAGATGAAAATAACAGGCAGGGATGCACAGCTAGTGTGTCTGAAGCAGGGTTTGAGCCCAGCTCTTGCTATTTCCAAGTTCTCTACCCTATCTACTCAGCCATGCTATCTTTCTAGGAACATTTCCTTAGATCCTGATATTTATGTAGTGGTATTCTTCCACAGATCTCAAACCACTTCAGCTTCTGTCCTGATCTTTCCCCTCTTGACCAGGAAATATGAGCCATCACATCACAAGGCCATCGGTCTTGATCTGGAGGGGGCCTCAAAACTCATCTAATCCAGCTCCCTTTTTTACAGATGAGGAAACTGAGGCCCAGGGAAGGGAGGTGCTGAGGACAGAGGCAAGATTTAAGGCCACTTCTCTGACTCCAGAGTCAGCACCCTTAGCCCTAAACCAATTATTTCCATAACTCCTCCATCAGCTTGATGAGAATATAGTTAGAGTAATGACTGCTTAGTATTGCTTTGCAAAACCAAGACCCACAACCCTTTAGAGTTCAGCTGATGCCAAAGCAGCCCTTCCCTACAAGAAAAGACAAAAAGAAACGTAGCTTTCAAAACCCTGATTCCTGAAACCCAAGAAAGCTAAACAGAAATGAGGCGAAGAGCCACATCCAGTTACGCCAAGCTTCATTGAACTACAGAGCCCTCAGCCCCTCCTCCTTTTTTGTTATTCTAAAGGATTAGTCACTCATCAAATATTAGTGAAATACTTACAGGGTATTAGGAAAAGAAAATGTCCTGCTGAAACCTAGCCCTTGCTGTCTTAGCGTTTGTAGCCCTCTAGGAGGATAAGATGCCATGAATGACAAAGGTGTTTGACATTACATGACATAAACATCAGAGAGCTGCAAAGCCGATGATTTGCAGGTGACATGGTGATGGTCATCACGAGCTGGTGAGGTCCAGGGAAGGCTTCCTGACATTGGAGCTGGGCTTTCAAGGACAAGGAAGAATTGAGCAGGGGAAGAAGATGAGGGAAGACATTTTTGCCACAGGATATAGCAGGAACAAAGGTATGGGGTCTCTATTGTGATGAAAGTTTGGAAAGCAGTGAGTAATCTTGGGGTGGATGGAATCTGGTATATGTGGAGAGAAGAAAGGTAAGGCTAGACTGGAAGGCAACAACCAGAAGGTGGAGGCCTTCCGATACTGGCATTCTTCATACAGTGGTCAACGGAGGAGGAGAGGGGAGAAAAGCAGAGGGGAGGGGAGGGAAGAAGAGAGGAAGGGAGAGAATAGGGGAGGGGAGGAAAGGAGAGGGGAGGGGAGGGAAGAAGAGAGGAAGGGAGAGAATAGGGGAGGTGAGGAAAGGAGAGAGGAGGGGAGATGATGGGAATGGAGTGGAGGGGAGGACAGGACAGGACAGGAAAGGAGAGGGGTGGGAAGGGGAAAAAAGAGAGAATGGGAGAGAAGAGGGAAGGAAAGGAAAGGAAAGGACAGAGGAAGACAGGGGAGGAGAGAAGAGGGAAGGGGAGGAAAGGAGAAAGGGAGGACCTCTGAATTTATGGGGTTGTTCAGTCAACTGCAGATAGAGAATTAAGCGAATGAATCCATCTTTTCAAGTAACTACATGGGAGGTATTTTCAAAAGCATTTCAAGAATATTACTTAAATTTAAACTTTAATAGTCATACTCCTGAGGATATTACCAAGTTGCCTAGTTCATTTGAGGAACTTCATAATTTTATTCTTTCTGGTCACAATGATGTTGTGAGAATGAGAGCTTGGCATAGCAGCTAACCCATAGGAAGGAGATGCTTAATAAATGCTGGCTGAAGACTCATAAGGGACAAAGGCTGATGCTATGTTCATTTGCCAAGAAGGCATCAATGTTGGGATTACAGAAATGGAGCTATGAGTATATATAAACACATAGACACATATATATGTGTGTATGTATATATCTTTGTAAAACAGCCTAGATGAGTGAAGGACCAGAGCTCTCACTCATAGAGTGCCCAACTCAACAACTGGTGACCACTCAGGGCCTCAGCAGAGTCATGTCCAATATACCAGGGAACGCTGCTAAGGACTGACCTGGCAATGTAAGGCGATTTGAGGAGCCTGTGCTTGGGGCTGGGGAGCCATGAGGACGTCTCTTTATGCCTGTTATGAGAAAAAGAACAGAGAAAGTAAAGACAAAGGGGAATTCAGGCCTCCTCCTTTGATCAAATGAGATAATGATCTTAATAACAATAATAATATGAACAATAATAACTAACTCAGAGTTCTTCAACATGTCCGAAGCACTTCCCAAGCATTATCTCATTTAATCCTTACAAAAGTCCTATGAAGTAGGTGCTATTATGATTATTACTATTATATAAGTAGTACTATATATTATTATACCCATGTTACAGGTGAAGACCTTGAAGTTCAGCAGTAAAGTGACTTCTGCTCACGTGGCTAATGAGAGTGATAAGGGACAGAATTCCAGCCCAGCTCTTTCCTGACTCCCAGGCTCTCATTTTTTGCATTACATGTCTAAAGCACTTAGTAAATTGTGACACACTATATAATGATGAATTATTACTTACCACAAGTTTTCATCTAATCAATTTTAAAATCATGTGAATATCATGAGTGAGGAAATATGTCTTTCAGAAAAAAATGTCTCGACTCAACCTCCACCCTACTACAGGATTTCTAGGGGAAGTCAGAGACCGGACAGGCCTTCAAGGAATTTGGATGATTACAAGAGAAAATTAAAATAGTAGCCTATGAATTCTCAGAACAATATTTAATAAGGATGTGGTCTATTGGAGGTGATTTAGAGTATCAGCTGCAAAACTGCATCTACCAGGACAGTTTCCAGAAGATTCTCTTGCAAAATCATTTTAATCAATTGGAGGCTCCAATTGCTTTCGTCCCTTTTCAGATGTATGAAGGTGGGAGTTCTCTTTATGGAGCCCACAAAGATTCCATTTCCCTGATAGAGGACAGCAAGGAAGAAGGTGACAATTTTAAAGAGAAGGGATTGGTGGATTGGATTTAATCCTGTCTCCTATGAACCTTTCCCACCAAACCACTACCCACATCTGGGCAGATCAATTGTGCAATTTGAAATTTGAGGAAACTGGGGGCACCTCCAGCACTCACACCAGCAAATAGAGCTGTCCCCACAAATAAGCATCTGGGGATGGTGAGAGGACTCACGATGCCTGTCATGAATGTTAGCTGGGCAGGCAGAAGGTGATCACACTTTGTTCCATAAGAAGCCCTGGACTTTTAAAATGTATTGATTGGGGGTGGAGTCAAGATGGCAGAATAGAAGCAGGACTTCCCTGCTGCTCTGGCTTCCACCTTCCCCAATCCATGTAAAAAGGGGACTCTAAACAAACTTTGGAGCTACAGAACCCACAAAATGACACAGAGAAGCGAACCTCCTGCTGAAGACATCCTGGCAGGCCGGCATGAATCAGCCAGCACAGTGCTCTGGAAGCTGAACCCAGCCCCACACCGAGGCTTTAGCCCCAGGGGAGGGCCTGGCCAGCCACCAGTCAGAGAGACCCCAGATCAGCAGCAGCTGTGGCCATTTCCAGAATTATCAACACATAGATGCAAAGGACAAAGTGAGAGGTCAGTGCAGTCTGGACTTTGGGACCCAGCAAGTAGGAGTTCATGGCTTTTGCCCCTGGGGTGAGAAGCCATGGAGACACTGGCACAGCCAGCCAGCACCACATGGCAGCTTTAGCTCCTGGCCTGCAGAGTGTAGGGGGAACCAAGCACCAGTCTGAGGGGTAATCACTCTTGCTTTAACCTGCTTGGATCTGGATTTCAGTCTAGGGTGGAGGTCCTGGGGTGTGTGTCCAGCTTGCTAGAGCATGTGGAGGCCTCAGAGAGGGCACCCATCTAATACCTCTGGCAGCTGAGAAAACCCCAGCGTTTGGGAAGAAAGCTCTCCTGTCTGGTGGCAGAGTCCTACTGTGGCAAAAAGCCCAGAGGTCAAGTGACTGAGGGGGCGACATGACCAGGCAAAGGAAACAAAGCAGACAAAGGATTCCAACATTAGACTCCTATTTTGGGGACAAAAAGGAGCAAAGCATGGAACAGGAGGAAGACAGTAAAGTCAGAAATCTGAATGGAAATGCAAATTTAAAGATCTTCCCTGCCCTTAGGCCCTTTGATAGGCTTAAGAGACTCTGAGAATCTTCATTGATTTGAAAATATACTCTGGCTCCTAATAGGCTGAATGTGGTCACATGGAGCCTGTGGCAGGAGGCTTGGTTTTCAGGAATGCCCACACCTTGGTGTTGTGTGATTGGGCAGTGGGTCAAGAAGGTGGTTACATTCTCTGACCCAGGAGAAGGCTATATAATCCCTGATGTGAGGCTTTGCTTTGGGGCTCACTTTGAGAAGTGTTCTGGGATTTGATCAGATGAGACTCTGGGAAGCTGTTGTTGAGAGCCCCCCCAGCTTGGAAAAACCCAGATGTTGATTTGGTATGGATGTAATGGTTGGACAGTTTGGAAACCTATCTACTTGATCTGTTTCTCTGTCTTGATAATTCTGTCTGTATACTCTGAAGTTCAGGGTGCTGAACTTTTTCCCCTGAACTAGGTAAACGATACATATTTGACTGATTAAAGTAAGCTTGTTAACTTGAGTTTGCTTTCCTTTTAAGTTGCTTTCCTTTAACAAAGCAGATCTAAGAACCTGTGTTGGCAGCCACCCTGGGCACACTGGGGTGCTTGCTGATACAAACTCCTGCACCAAAAGCTTCAAAGGAAAATACAAGCTGGTTACAGGCTATAGAGGACCTTAAGAAACAGATAAGAGTAGTGGAGGAAAAATTGGGAAGAGAAATGAGAACGATGCAAGAAAATTATGAAATGAGAGTCAACAGCCTGACTGAGGAAAATAACACCTTAAAAAATAGACTAAGTCAAATGGCAAAAGAGGCTGAAAAAAGCAATGAGGAGAAGAATGCCTTAAAAAGCTGAATTTGTCAGATGGAAAAAGAATCTAAAAAGCTGAATGAGGAGAATCATTGCTTCAGAATTAGATTTGAGCAAATGGAAGCTAATGACTTTATGAGAAATCAAGATGCTCTTAAACAGATACAAACGAATGAAAGTATAGAAGGCAATATGAAATATCTCATGGGAAAAACCAGACCTGGAAAATAGATCCAGGGGAGAAAATTTAAAAATTATTGGACTACCTGAAAGCCATGATCAAAGTAAGAACCTAGAAATCATCCTCCAGGAAGTTCTCAAAGAAAACTGCCCTGATGTTTTAGAACCTGAGGGCAAAATAGAGGTTGAAATAATCCACCAATTACCTCCTGAAAAAGATCCCAAAAAGGAAACTCCTAGCAATATTATAGCCAGGTTCTTGAATTCCCAGATTAAGGAGAGAATATTACAAGCAGCAAGGAATAAACAATTTGAATATTATAGAAACACAATCAGGATAACCCAGGATCTGGCAGCTTCTACACTGAGGGATCGAAGGGCTTGGCATATGATATTCCGGAGGGCAAAGGAGCTGGGATTAAAACCAAGAGTCACCTACCCAGCAAAACTGAGTATCATGTTTCAGGAGAAAATATGGTCATTCAGTGGAATAGAGGACTTTCAAGCATTCTTTTTGAAAAAAAACAGAATTGAAAGAAAATTTGACATTCAGATACAAGAAGCAAGAGACGCATGAGAAGGTAAACAGGGAAAAGAAATCATAAGGAATTTATCAAAGTTGAACTATTAACATCCCTACATGGAAAAACAATAATTGTAACTTATGAAACCTTTCTCAGTAGTTGAATGGAATAGAAATATATATATATATATATATATATATATATATATATGTGTGTGTGTGTGTGTGTGTGTGTGTGTGTCTATATATGAGTATATATGGGCATATGTTTACAGATATACATAGATAGAGGGCACGGGACAAATTTAACAGGAAGGGATGATACTTAAAAGGTGAAATTAAGAGGTAAGAGGGGAATATAATGAGAGGAGATGGGGAGAGACAGAATGGGGTAAACTATCTCATATAGAAGAGGCAAGGGAAAATGGTCACAATGGAGGGGAAGAATAGGAAGGCAAAAGGGAATGGATCAACCTTACTCCTGTTGAATTTGGCTCAGGGAGGGAAGGAAATACACACTAATAGGGTATCTCACCCTAGAGGAGAGTAGGGGAGAAGGGGATGAGAGGAGGAATGATGGAAGGGAGGGCAGGCTGGGGAGGAGGGGAGTTGGAAGCAACCACTTTTGAAAAGGGACAGGATCCAAGTAGAGATTAGAACAAGTGGGAGGCAGGATAGGAGGGAGAGGAATATAGTTGGTCTTTTACAATATATCTACTATGTTATTGTTTTGCATCAGCCACACATGTACAACCTATACTGAACTGCTTATCTTCCCAGTAAGGGTGGGAGACAAGGGAGGAAGGATATGAACCTGGAATTCAAAGTTTTAAAATCAAATGTTTAAATATATATACTATTATTAATACTATTTTACATGTAAGTGGGAAATAAGATATTCAGGCATTGGGGCATAGAGATCCACTGGAAAAGTTGAAAGGGGTATGGGAGAAAATATGAGAGAGAGCAGATTGGGGGAGGGGATATCCTGTGGGACTACTATGTTGGAGTAGTGGGTAGGGGGAAAATGGAGAGAAAATTTGTAACTCAAAATCTTTCAGAAATGAATGATGTAAATCAGAAGTTAATAAAGCATTTGAAAAAAATAAATAAAATGTATTGATCAATTGTGAAAAAAAAGAAAAAGAAAAATGTCTCACAAGAATATGAGTTTATTGGGGTGGTTAGTTGTCGCAGTGAATAGAGCACCGGCCCTGAAGTCAGGAGGACCTGAGTTGAAATAAGGCCTCAGATACTTAACACAAAAACTAGCCATGTGACCTTGGGCAAGTCACTCAACCCCAACTGCCCTCCAAAAAGAAAAAAAAAGAATATGAATGTATCCCAATGAATCCTAAGACTATAATTCTATTTCTGGAAAGAACCTCAGATGCCGTCAGGTACAGCATGCTCATTTCATAGGGAAGTACACTGAAGCCCCAAAGATAAGGTAATTTACTCCAGATCACACAGGTAGTAAGGAGGGTAGGATTTGAATCCAGGTGCTGTGACTCCAGAGTCAGAGCTCTTTCCACTGGACCACACTGTCTTGTTTCAGTAAGCTTATAAAAAGAGTCAAGGGATTTTGGATCTCTAGGCTCTGATAAACAGTAGGATTGTAAGTAGAGGAAGAAAAACACTTAATGATGACACAAAGGCCTAAAAATTCTAAATTGCCATGGGGTGGGAGTGGAGTTAACAGGCAAGTAGTTACCAGTTATAGGCAAATCTTCCTCCTTCTTATGCTATATACATCCCACCAGACCAACTTCTATTTTGTAAAAGTCCATGAGCTCATTGAACTAATTGCTACCCCTCCCAAGAGCTTGACATGCTTTGTTTCACATTTAAGGTGTAAGTAGAACATTGATGAGGTTGATACATGCATTGCCAGGCTCCAAAGTAAAGTATGGGATCTCTAAAGATCAACTGGCAGGATGAGATACTGGGCACTGAGCTCCTTTCTGGAGAACTGCTAAGCATTCAGTCTATTGTAAAGATCCCAACTTTGGTGGACTGGCCATCTTGTTTCAATGACAAACATACATTTGCCTAAGAGGCTGTTTTGTGTAGAATTCACACAAGGCAAGCACTCACATGGAGATCAGAAGGAAGGCAAGGACACTTTCTGAAGAATTTTCGAATTGATCATGAGACATGGGAGACAATGACACAAGATAACCCAGCATGGCATGCCTGCATCAAAGAAGGCACAGCGTTCCATGAGCAAAGCAGAATTTCAGCAGCTCAAAAGAAATGTGGAATGCACAAATTTAGATCCGTTCCACCCCAAATGTTCACAAGAACTATTTGTGCTTGACCTATGATAGAACATTCTGAGCTCCTAAGTCAGAGATGTCATTTTGGTCCTTTCAAGAATGAAGGACAACAATCAACCAACCATATATTCTGTGCATTGATTCATTTGACCAAGCACTTGAATCTCAAGATTCATAGCCAGTGTGATCTTTGGGCATTACCTGGCAGTAGGAATGCATTTTGAAAAGGTGCGCTGCACTTTGATTAAAATCTCCTTCCTGTCAGGAAGCATAGCAGGAAAACTGAGGACGGGCAAAAGCATAAACATGGCAGGGGGTATGGGGAGGCAGGTGTGATTGATCATTTTCTTTGGAAATAGTGGCTAAAGATGGAGTCACTAAAGGAGGACAGGGAAATCACGTGCTGGGCCCCTCACTGACTCTATGAGTCAAGAAGGTAATAAGACCAAAAGGGTGGTGTGGAAAGGTAGAGATGGTAGGAAGAAGGGACCTTTGATCAATGTGGGGTATTTTTTTCAAGTTATGTTTGATAAATAGTTAAAATGGATGCCCTATTTGTAGGGGAACTACATGGAGACAGGAGAAAAAATACTTTTCTTCATCAAATACTTTATGGACATGATTCAGAATCCTCAAAGACCATGCCAGTCAATGTAAGGGAAGCTCTGTCAGGTCCTATCAAGAAAGCAAACCTTCACATATGGTCCTGACCATTGACTGTGTGTCCCTCATGTGTCTTTAAAAATATTGACATTTTCTCAGCCAACGGTCATAAGTATCCATCAAAAATTAAGTTGGGGTAGAAAACCCTGTTTGGTAATGGGGCTTTTCAATCACATGTCATTTCTAATGGTCTGTCATGAGTGATTGGGCTTTCATTCCAGTCTTCCATCACTGGCCTCCACTGATATGAAGGCATAAACCTGAAATGGTTTCATGTTTCCCAATCAATCATTGAGTTATCCCTTTATCCAGGATGCAAAGTTAAGTTACTCTTTCCCAAAAGTGAGGTCAGCTGTAAAGGGGAGTGTCACTGAGGCCAAGGAATTCAAGGCCTGAACTAAGGCCAGAAGTCAGTGGTTCAGTTCTTAACTATAACCAGCTGTGGAAATCAGGTCAGTTATTCATTGATACAGCTGACTGCAGGCTAGGGGAACAAAGGGACAGCAAAAAGGGTAGGAAAATACATCAAATTAGGTCTAGAAACCTTTATTAAAGACCTACTACATATAAGGTCCTGTGCTAGGTTCTGAAGACAGACAAAATAACAGAATGACAAGGTATTTATCAAGTGTTTGCCATGTACAAAGCACTGTGCTAAGCATTGAGAAGACAAATAGAAAAGTGAGATAGTCCCTGTCCTCATGGAGCTCACCTTGTAATGGGGGAGAAAATTGATAGAGGTTTCGGGTGCAAGCCAGAGGGGAAGGTCCTATAGTCCTTAGGGTACAGTGGAAAAGCTGATGGTAATATCTAGTCTTTATTTTATTTTCACCAATAAACTTCTATCCATTTCTAATGTTGAGCTTTTTGGCAGGGCCTGCCCTCAAGGAGTTTACAATCTACTAAACTCTTAGGGAAATTTGTAAGTGTCTCCTTTTCCCCATTATTTACAACCATGTCCAGTCTCCCTAATCCCTAAAAAGCCTTCAGTTGACCCCACATCCTGTCAAGCTATCATCCTTTTTTCACTCTGCTCTTTCTCCATTTTCTGCCTCCATTTCCCCACCAGTTCTTCCCCCTTTACTGCTTGTATTCTGACCCCATCAACAGAATTAAATGGATCTCCTTGTGGCTAAATCCAGCAGCCTTTTCTCAGTCCTTGCCCTATCTGACTTCTGTATAGCTTTGGACATCATCAGTCACTCTCTTCTCTTAGATACTCTGTCCTTCCTCGGCTCCTGGGAAGTAAACTTCTCTTGATTCCCTTCCCATCCGTATGATGTCTCCCAATGTCAGCATGGCTATCTCCCATGGTTCCATCCTGAGCCCTCTGCTCTTCTTTCTCTGCTGTATGCTCTTTCCCTTGGTGGTCTAAATCACTCATCTATATTTAACTATCATCCTCACGTAAATAAGGTAGACATCATAATATGATATAAAACATACTGCCAGAGTCAGAGGAACAGAACTCAACTTTGATCTAAGTACTTGTGTACACTTGGGCAAAGAATTTTATGTACCTTGGTCTTGATTTTCCCATCTGTAAGTTTAAGGGGTTGGACTATGTGGTCTCTGATGTCCTTTCCAGCTCTAGATTTAGGATTCTAAGATTCTGTGATTTCCATATTTATATACACAGTCTGAATCTCTCTTGAACCCCAACCTTGCCTTCATGATTTCCCACTGGACATCTCTGCCCAGATATACCACTGGCATCTCAAAAACATGTTCAGAGGAGAGCTCATTCTCCCCCTCCTCCCCATTAATCCACAGTTCCTCCATTTTCTCTGTTGAGGGCACCACAACAATTCTCCCACTCATCTAGATCTGTCTCCCTATCCCTTCCACATCCAATCAGTTGCCAAGTCTAACTGCTTCTATTTCCACAATGTCTCTCTCATTTGTTCCCCTATGTCCACTCTCACACTGAAGTGACCACCAGAAATTATACACTAGAGCCCCCTTAAACCTGCTAGAGGGGACCCCTACTGGGTTCCTTGGAAACCACCTAATAGGCTCCAATAGTAAAGAAATGTTTCACCTGTGTTGCTAGAAACATGCCACAGGTTCCCATGGATTCATGCCTGTTTCGCTTCAGTAGAAATAATACTAAGGCTTTGCCTCAATAAGAATAATACTGAGAAGGCTTTGCTTCAATAGGAATAATACTGAGAATGTTTTGCTTCAGTAAGAATAATACTGAGAAAGCTTCGCTTCAATAGACACAATGCTAAAGACATTGCACCCGTTCCCTCCCCCCCTTAGAAACATATTCTGTTGCTAGCAATCACATTGTCTATAAAATTATGTCTCACAGAAAGCTCGTGGCTGTCTTTTGGTCTGAGAGGCAGTCCCAGCCAGTTAATAAACACTCCTATCAAATTATAATTGGCCTAGCTGTCCTGTTATATCTCGGGTGTCCATTACCACACCTAGTTCAGGTCCCTCATGACCCTTTTTTTGGACTATTGCAATAGCTCCTAATTGGTGAATTCCATTTCCATACACTCTGTCTTCAATCTATCCCTTACACAGCTGGCTGAAGATCCCCACTATGGCACAAGTCTCACCATATCGCTCCTGTATTGGGGAAGGCTTCCTGTTGTCCCTCACTGTCTCCAGGAGCAAATACAAGCTCCTTGGTCTGCCATATAAAAGCTACTACAATTTTTTCTGGTCATTTCCTACTACATTCATAGCATATGATACATTCTAGACAAAGTGGACTAGAGCTGCTCCTTGAAGGGAGCAAGTGTTCCATCCATCATTTGTTTCCATCCCTTCGTGCAGGCAATCATCCATCATACCTGGAATGCCCTCTATTTCCAGCCTCATCCTTAAGAATCTTGACCTTGCTTCCTGGCTCAATTCAGGTATCACTGTTATCAGGACACCTTCTCTGATTCTTTCATTGTAAGTGCCCTCTCCTTTCCCAAATTGGCAGCTACTGCATCTCCTTCCATTGACATCATCACAATGTCAAGAGAAAGTAAACATGACCCTGGGCATGAGGCAGACTACTTATAACAAGTTCCACTGAAGACACGAATGAGGCCAAAGGGTGGGAGGCAGGATGTGGTGCACCTGCATTTTGGGAAGGGATACTCATTGATAATATCAATGGATTTTGGGGATGTCATTTAACAGTGTCCATTTTTTTAATCCACATACCCAATAAAATGCAAGCTCTTTAATTGCAGGGACAGTTGCTGTGTCCCCAGGGCCTCAGGGGCTGTGCACCTGTGGCTTCAAGGCCACATGTGGCCTCCTAGTTCCTGGGCTCAGCCTTTTAACTGAGTCCAAGTTTTACCAACAAATCCTTTTATGAAGGGGATTTGTTCTGTGAAGTTTGGACCCAAAGGCCACACTCGAGGACCCAGAAGGCCATGTGTGTCCTCGAGGGCACAGGTTCCCCAGCCCTGGAGCACATTGTACTGTAGATAACAGGCACCTGCCACATCATAGGCATCTAATTCATGCTTATTGTCTAACATTATCTTATTATCTGACTAACAAGAAGTTAATAAAGGTCTGTTGAACTGAAGGTGTGTAAGCTGACTGAATTGGAAACAAATTTCATTGGAGGGGAGCTTAGCTTCCCAGCTGATGACGGGAAGCTGCACAGCAACCCAGAGAGCAAAGGGCATGGGACTTGGCATCAGGATGGCCTGGCTTCATATCTTCCCTAGGATGACCCTGGCCTAGTCCCTTGCCTCTCTCTGCCTCTCTTCCCTCCTACTTAAAATGAGGGGTTGGATTTGCTGGCTTCTAAGGCCCCCTCTCCATCTGAGTCCTCATTCTGAACGATTCCAGAGCAATCAGAGCAGTCACTCCCCAAGGAGTGCCCCTGCAGCTCACATCCAAGGGGCACAGAGACAGTCAGGCACGAGCTCATAGGAAAGCAATTCAAGGCAAATCAACATGTTTTTCAGTGACTTGGATAAAGTCACTGACAATGATAACCTGCTCCACAGATTTGCAGACTGAGTCATGATGATGATCGTGAGGATAATCACCATTTAGGCAGCACGTTCTGTGTGCCAGGCATTGTGCTAAGGGCTTTACAATCATCTCATCTGATCCACATAACAGCTTTGAGAGGTGGGTGCTATTGTTACCCCCATTTTGCAGATGAAGAAACTGCGACAGAGGTTAGGTGACTTGTCCAGGGTCACATGTCTAGTATGTGGCTCACCTAGGGCTCTCTACATAGCCCCATGCAAGCTGCTCCTAGCTAGAGGCCAGAGTCAGGATCCAAACATATCTCAACAGGCAGGAACACTGGGCTGCATCTGGGACTAGGAAATTCCATCAGGATAAATGGGCACAAAAATACCAGCTTTCTAAGTCCATAATGGAGGGGGTTTAGTTTGGTAGGAATTTGTGCAAACTGGGGTCTTAGTGGTCCACAAGCTCAGCAGTCAGAGTTGTTATGTTTAGTGACCCCAGACACTAATAGAATCTAGGAGGGATTTAAGGGAAGCCAGGCTTCCAGGAATATGGAGCTAAGAGCCCCATTCTGGTGGGCCCACAGCTTAGATGTTGTATTCTATTCTGGGTCCTGCATTAAAGAAGGGCATTAATAAGCTACCTAATGACAGAGTAGCTACAGCACAGTGCATTGAATCAAGACCTGAGTTCAAATCCAGCCTCAGAAAATTACTAGCTGTGTAACCCTCTTTGCCTCAGTTTCCTGTAAAATGAGCTAGAGAAGGAAATGGCAAACCATTAGTATCTTTGCCAAGAAAATACCAAATTGGGTCACAAAGAAGTTGGATGTGACTAAACAACAATTGGTGAGCTTGAGAATATGCAAAGAAAGACAACCAAGATGGTGAAGGAAGGGCCTTTGGTCTAGGACTTCCGAGGCTGCAATAACTGGGCACGTTGTGCCTGGAGGAGAGAAGTGTCGCGGGCCATACTGGCCGGGGTTCTATATTTGAGTGGCTATCACATAGCAGAAGGGTTTGCTACATTCTGTTTGTCTACAAAGGGTGGAAGCATGGAGCTGGCCATAACTGAAAGGATCTGCCTGAATGTCAGGCAAACCTTGGGGTAGGAGCTGCCCAGAGTGGAACGGGCTGCCTCTAGGGAAGGTGGGCTCCTCCTCCTCAGAGGTCTGCAAGCAGAGCCTAGCCAAGCCATGGCTTCATGGGCACGTCCTGGGGGATCCTCTGGGGTGGATAAAACAGGTACCAAAATCCACCCCAATTCTTGAACTTCTGTGACTCTGTTTCTTCAGCTCTGGGTGCCAGGCACAGTGCTGAGTCCTGAGGGTACCCAGAGCAGAGGCTGAGTGCCTCCCTCTGTTTTACTGGGGATGCATGCAGACACAACATACACAAAGAGGAGAAAAGGGGACTGGGGGCGAGAAGAGCAGGTGGTTGTGCTGATACTCAGAGAGTCCTCTTTTAGGAGGGGAGCCTGGAAGCCAAGTTTTACATGGAGCAGGGGGTTCCCAGAAGAGGAGGTGAAAAGGGAGAACGACTCCAGTTTATGGGGGATGGGAAACAGGCAAAGAAAGGGCGGTTGTGAACAGCCTGCAGGTGAGTTTGGGTAAAAGGGAGCACAAGAGGGGCTGGGATGTGGAATCAGGAAGGATTGCTCAGTGGCCATTTTTGAAGGGCTGGAAATGCCAAACAGGAGTTTGTGTTTTATCCAGGACTTAGCAGTCATTTAATAAATGTTGATTGCTCCCGGGGTGATAGGGGTCAACTGGAGCTTCTTTAGCCAGGGACTCAGGACTTCTCGTTAGAGAGGAGAGGGATGGGAGGCAAGGACGCCAAGCGGGAGGTGATCGCCACCGTCCAAGCAAAAGGTGATGAGGGGCAAATAAGAGTGATAGTCAGGACTTATTAAGTATATAAATAGTACCCCCCTGTGCCCTGAGCACTGCGTTGAGCATCTTTCAGATATTATCTCATTTGATTCTCACAACAATACTTAGAGGGTGGTGATAGCATTATCTTCATTTTATAGATGAGGAAACTGAGGCAGACAGTTTAGGTGACTTGCCCAGGGTATCCAGTCTGAGGTTAAATTTGAACTTGTGTCTTTATAACTCCAGGCCCAGCACTCTCTTTAACTGACCATCTAGTTATCTCCAAGGGCCTGAAGTCAGAACCCTCCTAGCAGCTAGCCTGACTTTTTGGAAACAATTAGGGTGATACCCTCCTCACCTTAGGGGCCCAAAGACCAGGAAGCAAATTTTTAAAACCTAAAAGGCAATTTGACTCTGTGGTAGTTGGAAGTCTGAGAGCTTAGGCTCAGTCAAGATGAGGGCTGAGTGGCAAACTGTGGGAAGCTGGCATGGTGGTGTGAGAAAAGGACCAGATCTGGTGTCAGAAGAGCTAGGTTCAAATCCTGTCGGACGTTTATACTGCCCATGGGCTTTGGGGCAAGGCATCTCACATGGCTGGGCCTCAGTTTCCTCATCTATGAGATCTGGGAGATTCCGAGGTCCTTTACGTCTCCAGATCTATGTATGATCCTCTGAACTAGGGTGGGCAACTAGGGCTTTGCACCAGGAGGTTGAATTTGGAGAGTAGAACATCTTCAGTGATTCAGAATGAGAGAATAACAGAAATAAAATAGATAGAAATATCACCTTGTTGCCAAACATAATTAGGTCAAATTGAATGGAACCTGACTGAAGCAGAATTGAGCTTCTCCTCACCTTCTCTTCCCTCTCCCATCACTCAGAAATATGCAGTAAGCTACATGCCCCATGGCTCAAAATTCCTAGTTATGGATCTGCTGGCTCCAGCAAGACAGGGCATCTGCAGGGAAGAGAGGAGAGCTAAGGAACAGCTAGTGTCCCTCTTCAGTGAGATTGCATTGAAGACCAGGACGATCTCTTCCCGTAAGCTTTTCTAATCACTTTTTGATATTATTTCCCTTTTGTTAATTGATTGAAACTTGAATTTCTGGGGAGCTCCTGGCAGTCAGTCTTCAGAAACCAGGGCTCTCTGCATGAGGAAGAGATGGGGGATTGACCTTGGGGCAGGCAGAGCTGAGTGAGGACCCAGGACAGGGGAAAGGGATTCTCATTGGCTCTGGAGAGTCAAGCCTAGGTGTAGACAGAGAGAGCAGAAGGAGACCGAGGACAGCATCCAAACACGGGTACGAATCGTGATCCCGAGATTGTCACCAACATTGTAACTCACAAAACAAGGGCTTATGTATGCATACACATACGTATATGTTTAGTAGACACGCACATATGTATCTATGCATATGTCCATACAGAGGTTTGCATGTGTACATAGAAACAAATATATTTTAGTGATTAAAACAGGAGCGTCTCTACCCCAGGGCTGTAGTGAGTGAGGCTCAGATGAGATTGTACTGGTGAAGTGCTTTAACCCAGTGCCTGGCCAATAGTAAATCTTCTCTTACCTTTCCTAGAGAGGTCTGGGGAGGTTGTGAATTATTCAGGGTCTGTCAGACGCAGGACCTGAAGCCAGATCGAATAATGATCTACTAACCACAATCCTCATTCATGGTTTTGGTGCTAAACCAGGACACACACACACACCGTTTTATAATTTTTCAGTCACATCCAACTCTTCATGACTCCATTTGGGGTTTTCTTGGCTTTTTGGAGGGGTTGGCCATTTCTTTCTCCAGCTCATTTTATAGGTGAGGAAACAGGAGCCAACAGGGTTAAGTGACTTGCCCAGGGTCACAAAGCTGATGCCAAATTTGAACCTACAAAGATGAGCCTTCCTGAATCCAAGCCCAGCACTCTATCCATGACACCACCTATCTGGGGTGTGTGTGTACGTGTGTGTGTGTGTGTGTGTGTCTGTGGTACACAATTATCCATAGCATTTTTAAGGTTGGTAAAATGCTTTACAAATCTTATCTCCTCTGACCCTCAGAACAACACTGGAAGATAAGTATTATTATTATTATTATTCCCTTTTTATAAGTGAGGAAACTGAGGAAGACAGAGATGAAGTGACTTGCCCAAGGTCACATAGCGAGAAAATGTCTGAAGTTGGATTTGAACTCAGATCTTCCTGACTCCAGGTGCATTGCTCTATCCACTGCATATCCTTATCCTGGAAACACTATCCACACATATCCCTATTGTTGGTCCAGTCATTAACATGTGCTTCAGTGCCTGGTGAATGTGGGCGATTCTTGTAACTGGCACACACTGACTGACTGACAGAAGTGGCGTCTTGATAGCTTTTTTGTACCGCAGTGTGATGACTCAAAGCAGGCAGGGGGCCTTCATGTTTCTAGGCCACCAAAGCCAGCCTGGAGCATGAAAGAGCTCAGTGTCATCAAACTCACAGGGTCAGCAGGTCTAGAACTGAAAAGATCATGTGGTCAAGTTTCAGCAGGGAATGTTGTGAGTCAACATTTGGAGCCTTCTACTGAGTTTGGGGCAGTAGGACAGAGAAGACAGAGGTCAGGCCTGAAGGCACTAAGACCAGAGGACAAGTCTTGACTCTGCTATCTAAAAGCTGTGCACATTGGCAAAATGCTTTAACTCAGCACCCCAGGCAGTTTTGTAAGACTGTGAGACTTGGAGGAGTGACCAGGGTGAAGGGGCGGTGGTTCCCTAATCTGATGGGGAAGATTCTCCCATGACTATGAATGGAAGAAATCCATAGTGACTGTGGAATAGTCGTCCTCAGTCAGCACCAGATGGCTATTCTGGTAGAAGAGAATGGCAGTCCTGACCAATCACAAACTCCACTTTTTAGAGGACAAGGAATGAGAAGTTTGAGGCAGCAGAGAGAGCAGCAAGATGGTGCCAGCGCCCCCCCCCCGGCAGCCGCCCTCTGTGGGAGGTGGGCTAGGATGTGAGGAAGGGTATACTGGGAATGTCTGCATAACTACCACCATCCAAGACTGGACAGCATCACTTACAGCATTGTTCTGTTCTGAGAAATGGGAAGTGATACAGGCTGACATAGTCTGGATCGATCGTCCTTCAGGCGCAGCTAGCTCCTCACCAGCCAAGATAATGAGAACCTAGCAGGGGTCATATTATTTGAATTTACACTATAGATTTCTAATGGACTGGAACCAATTGCCAAAAAGTCCCTAACTTTAGCTTCAATATTGAGAATGAGAATTCAAATACACGTGACCACTGCAGGCACTCATTAGTCTCACTGTAGTATGGTATGGTGGCACGGCGGTGACAGAAAATTGTTAATAAATACCAAGTATATTATCACATGCTGGGTATCTTAAATGGTCTTAGAAATGTCAGTATTTCAGTAATGTCTTTAACTTTCCCACCCACTAGTCTCAAAAGCCCTTCCTAGTGTCCTTCCCCCCCCCACCTCCATTGGGATTCACAGCATGAAGGGTTCAAGAGCCAGAATGAAGTCACTTTCTTTGTTCAATTCTCCAAGGGTGGCAGGGGCCTCACTACCTCATGCTACCCTTCCCACCTAAAAGCATAAAAGATTCTGGGTTGGGAAATCCATTGTGCTCTGCACTCACGGAACATCTCCCAGGGTGGTAGATTCACTGCCCTGCTCTTTCAGTTAAAGACACTTTCTTCCTCAACTTATGGCTTTGATTTATTTCAGGACTTGGCAGCTGATTTTGTGACCAAAGTGAGTTCAAAACCAGGCTGTGCCATTTACTTTCTCCACGCTCCCATCTGGACCTCCATTTCTTCATCTATAAAATGGGATAGCAGAGGGATGCGAGGTTGGACTAGCTGGTCTCTAAAGTGACTTCCAGATCTGAAATCCGATGAGTCTATGCATACTTTAGGTGTGCATTTACATGAGCATAATCTCAGTTTTAGACATGAAAGGGATGCATATGAAGGTCAGGGGAATATTAAAAAATATATGGTAGAATGGACATTGGAGACACCATTGTATTGATATGAAGAACAGTTTAGGGAGAAAAAAAACAGCTCTTTCACCATTCAAATTCCAACTGAGTGGATAACTCTGTTTTTTATTTGGTAACCAGAGCAACATACAAGTATTTATTCTTTACTAAAACATGGTTTTGAAGTGTGCTTTTTCTGATAACAAGAATACTCTTTTACATGAATGTCTAGTATTTATTTTTGCATTTGGAGATACAATAAGATGTTGCTTGAGTGGATAAACCAGCATCATTGGGGTAAAATGTTGACCCTTAGAATAGATTTTTCTTATTTTCTTGCCTCATGATACACATCACAATGTGCATTTTCTCTTCCAAATACAGATATTCTTCTCTATGATTTCAATTAAAGATAAATTTATTTTTAATCTCATCCACTTAAAGAAACTCTTTAGAATAAAAAAAGAAATCCCCATTGAATCCCTTCAAGGAGACACTGAAATGGCAAGATTTGGGTTTCAAGTTTGGTTATTATCTCCCCCTTCTCTCTAGAGTCTCCTTAAACATCGGACTAAGCATTTCCCACAGGTTCATTTGGACACGAGTGCAATCAATGACCAAAGTTGGGTCAATTGCTGCCTTCACTATATGGCTTAATATTTTGTATTGAAAATTCCTAAACATCAGCAGGGATGAGCAAGAACCATCTTTAAAGTCAAAACAAACTTGAGGACACACAAGAAAGCTGACTGACTAAAGGAAGACCACATTAGCATGGCTAGCCATCCCTGAGACTCACCCCACAAAAGTCAGCTGACCCTTCTTGAGCATCTGAGCTTTCCCAGTCTCTGGCTGGGACTCTGCCACCTTCTCCATCACCTAAGGGAAGGGCTGCAACATCAGAGGAAAGGAGCAAGAGAGCACAGGTTGTTTTGTTGGTTAGGTGTTTAAATGGCTTCTATCAGGGGAAGGAGGAGAAAGAAGAGAAGGAAAAAGAGGGAGAGGAGTGAAGGGAGAATGATGGGGCAGGAGGAAGAGGAGAAGAAAAAGAAAGAGAGATAGAAGGAAGTGGAGGTGGAAGGAGGAGAAAGGGAAGAGGAAAAAGAAAAGGAAGGGGAGCAGTAGGAAAAGAAGGAGAAAAGAGAAAAAAGAAGAAGGAAGGAGGGAGGGAGGTAGAGAGAAGAAGAAGACAAAGGGGAGGAAAAAGAGAAGGCAGAGAGGGAGGAAAAGAGACAATGGGAGAACTTGGCAGAGTAACTGTCCCCAAATCTGATAAAAAGCCTAAGCAGAGTACTACAAATGAAAATAGCAAATATTTTTCAATTGAAGCATATAAAATTGTATAAAAATATCATCAAAGCAAGGAGAGAAAAATGTTAGCTTCACTATTCCACTACAAGTGCCTGTCACTAAACAACACCTATGGCCACATGTTTGCAACATACATGTGTTTCAGCATTTCAGGGGTTTTATGACTGTGTGCGTGCGTGCACGCACACACACACACACACACACACACACACCCTTCAATCACCTGAATGAGTTATGGGGAACAATACACTTTCCTACTCTAACATGAATAATAATTGGAAAAACTGATATACAAAGGTATGCTTTCTTCTAGAGAAATCTTTTTTAGAAACTAACCAATATTAACTGGGCTTTAAATGTCTTACTTTTTAGAATCAGTTCATAAAGTCTATGGAGATAATGAACTATTAACTAGGATTGCCTTGAACCCAAATATAAGTAGACTAGAACCAGTAAAGGGTAAGCTCCTTGAGGACAGGACTTCTTTGTGTTTGTTCTTGTATCCCCAGCAAAGCAGGGACACAACAGAGCCCCACTGAATGCCTGCTGAATGGAATTGCCATTTAGCTACCATTTAAGGATAACCTCAGATTTGTTTTACAAGGGTATCTGCTTGATGAAAGTCAAAAGAACACTGGATTTGGAATCAGAGAACTCGGGTTCAAATCCTGTCTCTGCCCCTTCCTACTTTTGTGACTTTCAGTAAGTCTCTTTCTCTCTCTATGTCTCAGTGTCCTCACTTGTAAAATCAAAGCATTGAACTAAGGTGTCTTCCAGCTCTAAATCCATGATTCCATGATGAATTTCACAGTTACCCTCTGATAGATATTCTCATTTGTTTTTATTTGGGAATGGGAGTCGGAATGATAATCTATCCATCTTCATTCATTTATTCATTTTTGCCAATATTTAAGAATGCAAATCACTTCATCAGTGGGAAGGCAAGAGGCTGTAGAGGACCCAAAGAAGACTCCTCTCCCATTCTATTCCATCCTATAGAAGGAAAAGTGCCTATTTGCCTTTGTCCAGAGGTAACTAGAGGATCTGTAACAATACCACTGATCATTTTGATTCCCTTTTCTCTTTGGAGATCCTCACACATTTATTCAAAGAATTTCGTATCAGTACAACAGTCCTTCCTTTCTCCAGACAGACCCTTCCTCAGCTTCTTGGAAATTTGATGATAGTACTTGAGAGCCCAACTCTCATTCTCATTGTGACTTACCTTTCTGGTCCCCAGGCTCCTTTTTTTGCAGATTTGTGGTATTGCTGAAAATGTCTTCCTTAATACAAGAATGTCAGCTAGGTTGTCCTAAGGATTATTGTCAATCGTAGCAGAATGGGAGCTAAACTCTGGCCTGGGTAGTAAGGAGCCTCTCAGTTCTTGGAGAAGTTTATGAGCAATGTTGACATTGATCATTAGTTTTTCATTGTTATGTTCTTGGGGTGAACACATAGTCTTTGGGCATCGATTCAATTTAACAAACACTTACCAAGCCCCAACTTTTGTGAAACAGGGATACAAAGACATGAAGCAGCCCCGCCTGAAAGGAGTTTACCTTCCCCTGCCTGAAAATGAGTGTACTCAGAAATACAAAGTAATTCAGAAAGGGCATGCAAAGCCAAAGAAAAGGTTAAGAGATAATTGGAGTAGACTATTAAATAAAAGTGTGTAGGTGGGAGCATGGTGTGAAACCAGACAGGAAAATTAGGTTAGAGTCAGACTTTGAAGGACATGAAGCACCAAGAGTGGAATTGAACCAATTTGTTTCATACTGGAGTTATTAGGTAGATAACGAGACTTCTTGAGCAGAGCAGTGACCTACATTGTATTCTCAGTGCTCGGTTATACCACATGTGTCGTATCTTTTAATACATGAATGGACCTGGGTAGAGGATCTCAATTTTAAAAAAGTATTAGCTCTGCCTTTTAGAAAGGAAAAAGCCTCCAGCTACCACCAATAGGGTTGGACTTTTCTTCTCCTATAATTACTTTATATGTCTTCTGTATGAATTCTGCATGCCTATTTGTGCACATGATGAGTCCCTATGATAGAATGCAAGCTTCCTGAGGTCAAGAAGTGCTTTTAGGTTTGACCTTTGATCCCTAGGACCTAGCAAAGTACTTGGCATGGTAGGCATGTGATACACTAATTGAATCAAGTTGTGGATAAAATGCCACTCTCATGGATTTACATCCTCAACACCCCCTCTTCTGTATCCACAGGAATAGCTTCTACAGATTCCTTATTGGTTCAAGAGTCTTTGAATAATTTAATTATGAACAGAACTTTTTAAAAAAAACATTTTTTATTACATAGAAAGGGAAATAATCCATAGAAGATAGTATACTAAAAGAACATCTATTTCCTCCAATATTATGAGATCAAGGTCAGTCTCCTGTCCTGCTTCCTCTTCCTTTCCTCATTTTATTATCTACTAATAGTATTCATTTTATTTTACCTTTGTACACTCATTCAAAAAGTAGTTTGGAAGAAAATACCACAAAAAACAAATGAACAAATTCACTGGATTTTTTTTCTTTAATATTCAACTCAATCCAACAAGCAGGGAATAGGCACCTACTATGTGGTCAGCATTGGTCTAGGGGATAAAAAGGACCAAATGAAACAGTCCCTGCTAGAAAGGAGCTTAAGGAATATTAACACGCTGACATGATCTTATTTAGAGATAGCACAGCTTTAGAAGGATCTTGTCAGGTCTTTTAGAAATTTTTAAAAATGAACTAAATGGAGACTGGCAAGAAATTGCCTTTGCATTTAAGGTTCTAAAGTTTCTTTTGCTTGATTCCACAGACTGATGATTCTCAGAAATCAAGAGGGCTGGAGTAAATACAGAACTAAATGGACATAGTAGGTGCTTCATCAATGTTTGTTTAATTGAATTAAAGACTTTTCTAAGGCTATTACAGCTGATACAAAAGCAATCAGTCCAGTTACAACAACAGTCAATCACAGGAGTGAATAGGCGGCAGATAGACCAAAACTTAGCAAATGAAGTTTTCATTCTGCAACCAGTTGGTTTGGGGCTTTGCTGTTAGGGAGACCATAGTCCCTAGGTCACAATGCATTAGAAACTGGTACCAAATGTAAATTCAGATTCCCAAGCCAACTCATTCAATTCTAGCATTGACAGCTGGTCATAATATCATAGGGTACAAAATCCACTTCCCGTTTGTTGCTATAATTCAGCACGCTTTCATTGAATCTCCTGGGATTTCAGGTTAAGTATAAGATGACAGAATGGAAAGTATGCTAGATTTGAACTCAAATGATCTGGGTTCAAGGGCTGGCTTTGCAATTTACTTCCTAAATCACCTCACCTTTATGGGCCTCAGTTTCCCCAACTGTAAAATAGATGGATTTCACTAGATGATCTCTAAGATCCCTTCTTGTCTTAAAACTATAATCCTCAAAGTAGTTTTCAACAAAATGCAAGAGATTCAGTGAGCTTATCTTCTTTCTAATTTAACCCCAAGCCTAATCAATTCAATATTTTTAAAATACTCTTTCAGTTCTGGTAACTCTGGACAGCAGATGAGGCATCATTGTATAGTGGATAAAGGGCTGATCTTGGCAAGAGGGATGCCTGGGTTCAAGACCTACTCCTGACACCCACTAGTTGTATGACCGAGGACAAGTCCCATAAGCCCTCAATGCCTTTGGCATCTCTTTAAGACTAGAAGATATTACTGATTTGTATAAGTGAAGGGTATTTCCACAATGGGAATTCTATATACCGAAGAAATCCCAGCTCAAGACCAAAAAATATCTGTTTGGGTTCAAAAGTGAGAGGCAACATGGAATTATAGAAAAAGGGTCCCATTTAGAGGTGGAAACCCTAGGTTCAGATTCCAGTTCTGCTGCTTATCAGCTGTGTGACGTGAGGGAAGTCACTTTGCTTCTCTTGTTCTTGGTTTCCTGTTGTGTTAAATGAGGGGATTAGCCAAGGTGACGTCTGACATCCCATCCAGTTTTTGATCTATGACCCTATCACCTCTGAAAACCATACATCGGGCAATGAAGTAGGTTTTTTTTCCTTTTCTTTTTTTTTGGGGGGGAAGGGGGTAAGTAGGGCAATTGGGGTTAAGTGAATTGCTCAAGGTCACACAGCTAGTACGTGTTAAGTGTCTGAGGCAGGATTTGAACTCAGGTCCTCCTGACTCCAGGGCTGGTGCTCTATTCACTGTGCCACCTAGCCGCCCCAATGAAGTAGGTTTTTTTTTTATTCACCTTTAGCAGAGACCCACTAAAGTACATGTAAAAGGCATACATACAAATGTCACATGAACTTTTTTTGTGTTTTCTCACTGATGTCCTTGGGAGATTCCAAGTCCAGGCAGCAGGGATGGCTGGATGTCCTTTCACATTCTTTTCCTCAAATGGAAATACTGCATGACTAAAATAACTGAAAGCATCATCAACTTTCTTACTCCTGGTAGGGTGATTGACAATCTAGGAGGAAAATGGCTATACTTCCTACAGTTTTCTCCAATATTGTTTCACAAACAACATTTGCTTGCTTTTAAAAATAAGAGCCCAGGAGAGCTGTTGCTGGCTGGTTTGTAAGGCTCTGTGTGTGCAAAGATATGGAAAAGGAACAAGGCCGCCATTACATTTCATGAGACTGAAGGTTGACACGAATTAGGTTGGGTTCACTCCTAGGGACTTACAGAGACAGACAACTTCCAAAGATATACAAGGACCATGGTCTCTACTAGGAACACATGGTCTGTCCTGAAAGCAAACAGAGCTACTAAACACAGGAAAGGAGTCACCAAAATTAAACTTAATTATGAATACAAATAGATAGAAAGCTCATAGAGAGCAGGAACTCGTTTCTTTTCATCTCTAGCCCCAGAATCAGTGTATCCCAGGACCTGACACATAACAGGCACCTACTAAGTACTTGTTGAACTGAGTCAAATAAACAACTAGTCAAATAGTAATCAGTATACGCCTGTTGTCTTCCCCCAAGAACCTCGTTTCTCTGCATGTGCACGGTTTGAATAGAGCAAAGGGTCTCGTAGACCAACACCTTGCACTCTTCCCGTTAACCAGTGAATAAAGAATCTTGTGTAACTCTTTTCAGAGGGAAGGTTTGTTATTTCGATACCATATGGAAACAGCCGTTTTGTACTTTTCATTATAAATTTTAGTCTATCATGGGAAGAAGAAGATAATCTTTAATTCCATTGATTTCGAGGGAATTCTCATTGTGGCCAAAGGCCATCACGAGACCCTAAACTAGACTTACTTTGAGATTCACATAAGGGAAATCTCAGCATCACGGGACCCCACTAGCCACTACTCTGCCATTCTGTTCTGTATATATGCATGTTGTCTCCTTCATTAGAGTGTAATCTCCTTGACAGAAACTGCTTTGAATTTTTCTTTGTATATATAGGGCCTATTAGAGGGTCTGGCACATAATAGCTACTTTTTGATTGATAGGGCAATCAGGCTCTACTGGAAAACAAGAATGGATTGGTTCTCTCATCACTGGGAATATTCCTGTCATTGATACAGATTGAAACCCATCCATGCCTGTGCAACACATCTGTATCCTCCTATGCATTCAGCATAGGGAGATTGGGGCACCCAAAGGGTTGGAAGTCTTACTTCCTTTCCCCCGACATTGTGAGAAACCACTACAGCACATTCAAAGGCTGTCCCTCATTCTCTTCTAGAAGTCAAATTAAATAATTTTCATTCCCTCTTCAGGCTTTGCCTGAACCTGTCTTTCTTATCAACTCTGTCAATAAGCTTCTATCTGGTCAAAAAAAAAAAATAAATCCCATTAAAATGAAAAAGAATTAACTGGTGTGATTCCCTGCTCCTAATCTCTCGGCATGTACCAGAAAAGGAGACAAGGGGCTGAGCCATGGGTAGCCCATGGTGGAAAATCATTAGACACAAAGCCCTAGTGATGGACAACCTCATAGAGGAAATGTTCAGGTCCCCCCTCAACACCCCTCATCTACAGGGATACTACTTAGAGTATCCTTTCCTACAGCAGGGAGAGTAGGCACCTTCCTTTAGATTTACTTTAATAAATGCACAAAGAAAAGTCAGATGAGGTTTGAATAAAATCTTCCTGTAGGATAAATAGGCATTTACAAATTCATCATATCAGAGAATGTGGAGAAGAAGCCCACAGCTGCACTTAAGCATGTCCTAAAGTGAGAAGAGGACAGAGGATGAATATCTCCAGATCCAGCAAAAATCCAGCCAGCGAGGAGATCAGAAGAAATAAGAAAAGCCTTTGAACTTCCATCAAAAACAACATCTGTCTCCAGCATCAGCAGCCAAAAAAAAGGAAAAAGGGGAAAACCATATTTCCAAATGGGAACACTGGTGATGGCAGCGATGGGGTAGGTTTCCAAGCCTTTCTCCCCAAGTCTCCTTTCTCCATCTCCATCCTGTCTGACAAGTGCCTTAGGAGCCAGGACGTTAACAGTGGGTCTGAGGCAGGCCTCTCATACAGGGATGTTTGTGTGTGCAAATCTCAAGTTGGCTTTTCATTAGAAAGCCCCCTCTCCCCAAAGCAAAACTTCAAGCCCCAAAGAGTCATCTCCTGTGCAGTAGCCCGTGAAAGAAGGCAAAGGTTGGGGGAGGTGGGGAGAGGCAGTCAAGTTGGGGGGGGGGGGTGTTTTTGGAAACTTGTCAGCCTCCTCCCAGAAACTGGTCTTTGCAGAAGAAGAGGGAGAAGGAGGAAGAAGCTCAGCTAAAATGATGAAAGAAATTTGCAGGCTCTTTGTGTTTGTGTGTGTGTGTGTGTGCTGTTATTCTTCTGGATCTGAAAAAAAAGAAAAAGAAAAAGTGTCAATGCCACCTTCCCCCCCACCCAGAAGCTGAGAGAGTCAGAGACAAAGAGGTAGAGACAGAGAAGGAGAAGGAAAGGGGGGAGTGGGAAGGAGAGAGAGAGAGAGAGGGAAAGAGGGAGAGAAAAGACAGAGAGAGAGAGAGAAAGAGAGAGAGAGAGAGAGAGAGAGAGAGAGAGAGAGAGAGAGAGAATCAGGAAGAAAAAAAGGGTCACTTAATGTATTTAGCATAGATGGAAAAATTCACCATCCACTCATGCAAATTGATCAAGTCACAATGAATAGGAAAACCTCTTAAATAACTATAATGGTGCAAGGAAAAGGGGGCTGGCTGTATTTGGACTCTGAGGGTTTGGGTTCAGATCTCACCTCTGCTATTTACTACCTCTATGAACTCTGGAAAATCACTTCTTCCTGGGACTCAGTTTCCATACTTGTCAAAATGAAGTTGAACTAGATATCCCCTAAAGTTCCTTCCAGAGAAGGAGCTTTAATCCTAAACATTGATCTTAAATCAGCTTTTCTGAATGGAAAGAAGGGCATAAGCACCTACTATGTGCTAGGCACTGTGTAAAGTGTTACAGATATCATCTCATTTGATCCTCCCAACTTTGAGAGGTAGATGCTATTATTGCCCCCATTTTACAGTTGAGGAAATAGAGACAGAGATTATTAAACATCTTCCCCAGAGTCACACAATTAGTAAGTGTCTGGAACTGGATTTGAACTCAGGTCTTCCTGACTCCAAATCTGAGACTCTAGGCTCTGAATCACCTAGCTGTCTATTGGCTGAAGACCATAAAGTTCTCTGCTTAATTGTAACCTTCTACCTAGGACTGTGAACATGTGGAAGCAAGATGGCCAGCTTTTCATTTAATGGGTCATGACAGATTGGGTCTTTGCTTTTAATGATGCAGGGAATTGCCAGGATGCAGACAGGTAATGCATCCAATTGCTTAGGGAGCTGGCTGGTACAGACGATGCAGAAAAGGGAAGATATTGCCTTTGCTCTCCCCCTCAGTTACTCCAGGGCCTTCCCTCGTTCTCCTGAGGAAGCCAGGTGGTGGAGTGGATTGACTGCCAAACTTCGGATCAGAAAGGTTTGAGTTCAAATCCTACCTTAGATACTTATGAGTCCTGTGCTCCTGGGCAAGTCACTTCACTGCTAATGCCAGCACCTGCCTCACAGGACTGCCTGGAGGGCTGAGTGGGATAAGATGTGCAGACTACTTTGCAAACTTTAAAACACTATATGAGTGTTGGCTATTATTATTGTCCATCAATTAGTGTTTACTAAGTGCCTCTAATGGGGATGCGAATGCCAAGAACGTTGACATCTCTGCTTTATAACACTCCAGCTCATCTCAGACTAGAGCTTCCCAGTGTGATTATATGATTTTCCCATGGTCATATGGTTAAGAAGTCAGCAGCAAGACATGAACCCAGAGCTTCTGAATTCCAAGGCTTAGCCTCTGTCTACTAAAGAAATCCCCCTTTGGATATAAGCTCTTCAAGGGCAAGGGCTGTTTGTTTCACTTTATCTTGTATCCTCAGCACCCAACTTTGTACCTTGGGTGAATATTTGTTGGAGTGACTTACACTAGATTGTATGATCATTGTATCATCCATTTGTTACTGGGTTTGCCCTTCCAGGATAATTGACTTCCAAAATGTTTAATATTTGCTGAGCACCAATTGTTCATAATTTCTAGCATGGTGCAGTAGAAAGTATTTAAGATTTGGAGTCAGAGAACCCGAGTTCAAATCCTGACTCCAACACTTACTTGTGTCATCTTGGGCTTCTCTCGGCCTCCATTTTCTGACAAATAAAATAAAGGGGCCATACCAGATGACATCTCTAAGGCCTCTTCCAAATCCAACCTTAAGGTCCATGTATCTGAGTGACTTCCATACACAACCCTTTCTTTTGGCTGTATTGTGGGATTGCCTTGATAGTGAAATCTCTGCAACACTGATTAGTGATTCACTCTCAATAGAAAACAAAAAGGAAATCATCTATGAGTTAGAGGGCCAATCTTAGCACCATGTTTTCCTTCCTTCCTTCTTTATCTTGTAGATCTCTGGAAATATGGAAATAAGTCAACAGAAGAAGGGAAACAAGACCTTTCCTCTCTCTATCTGCCTTACTTATCATCTTTCTATTATTCCTTCTCTTTTTTTCTTCCTTCTCTCCTGCACTTCCAACTTGAACCTATGCATACACATATTGGGATCTCTCATCTTTTTCTTAGCATGGCTGTGAATGTTGTTTGTTATGATTAAAACAGAGGTGAAATTACAGTATAGTTGATTATTATTTCTGACATTGGTATGGATAAGGAAGAATTGGAATGAAGGTATCACTCTCCCACCAAACCTTTGACCAGAGTTTTTGTTATGTGTTAACAAGAGATCCTTTTTATTTGTCCTGTCCACTTGTGAGAGACAAGGGGAGAGAAAACTAAGCAATGGAATGAGGTGATGGAAAGTAGCAGAAAGAGAAGCATGAGGTCTGGAAAATCAAGCTGAATAATCAGGCCCCATTCACTCAAGGTTGACTACAAAGTAGTGCTATTTCCAATCATCTTTCCCCAGGGAAGTGGAAATCCTCGGACTTCCATAATCATCTGAATAAGCTTCCTAACCTCTGTCAGGAATTTGAATGGGTAGATGGGTGGGTGGAGCATTTATTTTGGCAGTGGAGAAAATTGGTCATAGAGAAGTGAAGCAGGTCCTCTGATGTCCCAAAGGATGCAAAGTCTTGGGAAATCAGGGATTAAAATCCTGGCATCTGAACTCCCTGCCTACTCCTCTGTCTCTTGAGCTCCCCACCCTTCCATATTCTCCAACTGGACATCCAAGTGAAACTGATCAATGGAATTTAGACGAGAGATACAGCAATCCCTCCATTATTCTGCTTTTCCGTTATTTTCATTCATTGGGAAAGGCGGCAAAGCATTCAGAGAGGAAGAGCAAAGCTAAGAACAAAGACAACAGAGAACACACATCCAATGATGTTGCACTACTCCTTCCGAGATGTCAGCTAAAGCAGTGTGAAGACCGATCTCAGCCTTCCATGTCTGAAGAAGCATTTGAGTGAAATCAAGGTTGAGTTATTTGGAGACAAGGTAGCTTCTTCAGGGGAGGATGCTGAGGACAAATACAGAGGAACGATGGTGTGTGTGGCACTTTAAGCAGCCTGCCTGGCATTCAGAGAGCTAGAAAAGAAAATGTGTTAATGAGCCGGGCATTCCCAGATATTGGCTTTGGCACATTCTCATTGTAAAGGCATATATTGCCCATTCACATGGCATTTCCTTTCACAAAGTGAGCTCAACTCAAGATTGAAGAATGGGAGAGTGCAATTAAACTAAAAAGAAAAAAAAAGATAAATATCTTCTTCATGATTCCAAAGAGTCCTGGAAGTCCTGATAGGAGCACTCACTTTTTCAAAAAAAGTTGCATTTTCTCCAGCAGTAGGAAATTCTCAATCTCAACTATCTGCTTGCAACCACTAAGAAGTATGGTTGCTCATTAAGAGTGTAACAAGATCTCCAGAAGATTGAATAAAGCAATGAAAGTTGATATTCCCCGTAATTATATTGGGGGAAAGTTACTTTTGGAAGATTCATTGTATCATTAAAAAAGAGTTAAGAAGCTACCTCTATGAGACGATCCTATGACATGCTTAATGGGCTGAGAACTAGACAGCGCATGGCATAAAGTCAGACTTGGTGATGGAAAGGGCTTTAGAAATAACCTAATCTGACTCCTTTATTTTACTGATGGGAAATCTATGGCTCAGAATGGTTGAGTAATTTGGCCAAAATTGCATGGCCGACAATGGCCAACATGTTGGTCCTCTGACTCCAAATGCCAAAGTCATTTCAAGTACTCCAAGTTGGCTCTTAGCAACGCCTAACAATAATACCTAACACTTACCTAGCATTGTAAAGTCTTCTAAGCAATTAAAAGATTATTATTTTGATTCATCTTCACAAGAGTGCTAAGAGATAGTATCATTACTTAGTAGCTTTCTTTACTATGTTATTCAATGTATATCATTTTACACAATCATTTACATAGCATCATGGGATTGTAGTTCTAAACTTAGAAGGGACCCAAGACTTTCAGTCTATGGAAGAGGAAACTGAGACCCAGGGAGGTAAATCCAAGGTTCCATGGGTCTTGCCTGTATTCACTATAGCTTATCAACGTTCTCCCTAAAACACTATGGTTTCCCTCTTAATGACATGGTCTAATGACTGAGTGATGTGTTGGACAGAGTCACAGGACCTAAGTATGAATCTCAACATGGACACTTACTAGTTGTGTGGCCTTTGATGAGTCATTTAACCCCTGAAGACCTCAGTTTCCTATGAAATAATTATTTCTATGAAATAAGATGTGAACAGTTATATAGACCTTTACATTCTGCAAAGTGCTTTACACATATTATCACATTTGATTCTTACAATAACCCAATGTTATTATTATCTCCATTTTACATAGGAGGAAACTGAAGCTGCAAAAAGTTAAGTCACATAATTAGTAAGTATCTATGGCAGGATTTGACCTCAGGTCTTCCTTACTCCAAGTCTAACAGTCTCCACTGCACCAACTAGAGGAGGTCAAATCAATTATTTATGTGGCTGAGCTAAGTTCTAAGGTCTCCTCTAGCCCCAAATCTATCATCTGATCCCATAAATACTATGGAGGTATCCAAATAATCCAACCTCAACATTGGGCAGTTATGATTCACCTTGGCTCTTCAAGGTAAGCCTTGTGACTGCCAAAGCTGGTTCTTCCCACCTCTCTGATATGTCAAGGAGGACCGATATATAATTAGACAGAACAACTCTTTCTTATTTGTTTGTCAGAGAGAGAAGTGTATGGCCAATAAGTCCTGAAAAGTCATTACAGAAAAGCTCACAAAAAGTAGTAACAAAATTCATCTGGAAGAACAAAAGGTCCAGAATATCAAGCAAATTAATGAAAAGAAATGCTAGGGAAGGTGGCTTAGCCATACCAGATTTTAAACTGTATTATAAAGCAGCAGTCATCAAAACTACTTGGTACTGGCTGAGAAATAGAGTAGTGAATCGGTGGAATAGATTAGGTATACAAGACATATAGTCAATTACTATAGTAATCTACTGTTTGATAAACCCAAAGACTCCAGCTTCTGGGATAAGAACTCACTATTTGACAAAAACTGCTGGGAAAACTGGAAAATAGTATGGCAGAAACTGGGTATAGACCAATATCTAACACCATATACCAAAAAAAAGTGTAAATGGGTTCACAATCAAGATATAAAGGCTGATACTGTAACCAATCTGGGAGAGCAAGGAATAATTTACCTGTTAGATTCATGGAAAAGGGAAGAATTTATGACCAATAAGAGATAGAGAACATTACAAAATGCAAAATAGATAATTTTATTACATTACATTGAAAAATTTTGTACAAAGTCAATGTAACCAAGATTAGGAGGGAAGTGGGAAATTGGGAAAGAATTTTTTTCAACTAGTGTCTCTGATAAAATATACAGAGAACTGAGTCAAATACATAAGAATACATGTCATTCCCCAATTGATAAATGATCAAATGATATGAAAAAGCAGTTTCAGAGGAAGAAATTAAAGATATCTATAATCACATGAAAAATGCTCTAAATCACAATTGATTAGAGAAATACAAATCAAAACAACTCTGAGGAACCACATATCACCTGTCAGATTGGCTAACATGACAAAACAGGAAATGATAAATGCTGGAGAAGATGTGGGAAAATTGGGACACTAATACATTGTTGGTGGAGTTGTGAACTGATCCAATCATTCTGGAGAGAAATTTGGAACTATGACCAAAGGGCTACAAAAATGTAGATACCCTTTGACCCAGCAATACCACAAAGAGATCACAGAAGTGGGAAAAGGACCCGTATCTACTAGAATATTTATAGCAGCTCTTTTTGTGTCCACAAAGAATTGGAAATCAAGGGAATGCCCATCAATTGGAGAATGGCTAAACAAGTTGTGGTATATGAATGCAATGTAATACTGTTGTGCTATAATAAATGAGGAGCAGACAGATTTCATAATAGCCTAGAGAGACAAATAAACTGATGCTGAGTGAGGGGAGCAGAACCAGAAGAACACTGTACACAATTACAGACATATCATATCTATGATTATTAACTTTGATAGACGGGGCTCCTCTCAGCAACACAAGGCTATAATACAACTCCAAAACACTCATAATAGAAAGGGCTATCCACAGCCGGAGAAAGAATTACAGTCTCAGTGCAGATTGAAGCAAACTACTTACTCTCTCTTTTTTTTGTTTTGATTTGTTTCTTCTTTCTCATTCGTTCCATTGGTTATAATCCTTCTTTACAATTTGACTAATCTTTAATCTGAAGGTATTTTTAGAACCTATATTGGATTGCACGCTGCCATAGTGGGGGAGGGGAAGGAAAAGGAGGGGAAGATCATTTGCAACTCAAAAGTTTGTGGAACTGAGTGTTGTAAACTAAAAGTAAATAAATGTATTAAATTAAAAAAAAAAGAAAAGCTCACAATTTTGTAGGGCCCTTTAAAGCAGAACTATTTGACTTGACCCAGATACTCCACAGGTAGGGCAACATAGTTTGGGGCACCAGAAAAGAAATGGCACTGAAATATTTTATTCTGAAACTTTAAGAACCAAAGATATTTTTAGAATTCATTCACTCATTCATTCACATTCATTCAAGAAGTATTTACAAAATGCTTACTATGTGCCATGCACTGAGCTAGGTACGAGGGATGCCAAAACAGAAATGAAACTGTCCCTGACCTCAAAAAGCTTTCATTCCATTTACATATGCATGTAGATAGGGAACATATCCTAGATCAAATCAAAGTAATTTTGGAGGGAGAATTAGGAAAGGCCTTATGTGGTTGCTTTCATTTAAGATGATCTACAAAGGATGCTGGGGAGTCCAAGGGAAACAGTGAGGAGACAGTGCAATCCAGGCCCAACTTGGGATAGGCATGGAGGTGGGTAGTGAAATGTTGGGCACAGGGGGCAGTAAAAAATTTAGTCTGGCAGAATGAGTGTCTGAAGTGAACTACAATGTAAAAGGCCTGGAAAGAGAAGATCCAACAAATCATAAAGGTCATTGAATTCCAAAGAGAGGGGCTTATCTTTGAGCACAGAGGCAATAAGGGAGCCATGGGAGATTTTTGAGGAGATCAGTGACATGATCAAACCTGTACTTTGGGGATTAAAATTTTAGCACCTGCATGGAGAATTATTAAAGAAGAGAAAAACTTGATCCAGGGACATGAATTAGGAAAAGGCTGTTGTGGTAAGTCATGATTGAGGATAAGGCTGTTGGCAATAAAGAAACAGGTGCTAAGTTCTAGTCCAGCAATATGAAAATAACAGGAATATGACAAGACTTTTATTTTCTCAAAATGGACAACTGTGGAACCGTCCCCTTCTGCTGACCTTGAGGTAGTTTCTTTAAACCAGGGTCATCCCCATAGCTGGAAACAAACGCTTTACAGCTCTGGGTCGAACTTCCATTTTCCACATTGGTGAGATTGAATATGTTCATGTATCATGTAGGAATTTGTATAAAATAACTGGATAACAAAAAGTTCCAAGAAACAATGAACTACTGGATTGCATTGAAAAGGAAGACGGTAATTCTATCAAAGGTAGACAGTAATGAAGGTACTAAGCCACGTATACTTCACACATGTACTCTACACGATCATTTCTTCTACGGCTAAGGAAAGTGGGACCCACTAAGATGCTGAGTCCTCCTACCTTGGATGACTCACCGGCAAAACAGCTGAATACTTAGGTAAATGCAGGCTATAAATCCTATACTGTCCTAGTATACCATAACCTTCTCTAAGCGATCCTAAAGCACAGGTTTGTCTATGTCACTCCTCTCCTCAAGAAGTTTGAGTGACTCACTATTGTCTCTAGGATAGAGTATAAATTCCTCAGTCTGGCATTACTTCCCTACTTCCCTTTGTGGATTTTTCATGTTATATACTTAATTTTCATAAAACAGAGTGATGACCATGACACCCTCCTACTCCTCATTAAACATCAGAGGTTCCTCAAATAAAGTTGCCATTGTTTGGTACATTCATCTTTTCACAACCTGGCCCCTTCCTATATTTCCAGTCTTTTCACATTTAGCCCCTCTCCCCATATTCTATGAGCCTGTCACAGTGACCCCCTTGCAACTCCTTGAAAACAGTACTCAATCTCCCATCTCCATACCTTTGCACCATTTTTCCCCTTCTTGGAATGTTTTGCTCACTCACATCCATCTCTTGATTTTCCTGGCCTCCTTTAAGACTCAGCTTCAATCCCATCCTCTGCAGAAGGTTATTTCTCGTTCTGCCTTCCCCCTCTGAGATTACCTCCCATCTACTCAGTTTAGATCTTGTATTTACCTAGTGATCTACATGTTGTTTCTCCTATTAGACTATGAGCTCCTTGAGACAGGAAATAATTACTTTCTTTGCATCCCCAAGCACTGAGCCTGGTGCCTGGAAATTAGCAAGTGCTTAATACATGTTTGTGGATGGATTTGGCTCTGCTCTCCAAATGAGTGCACTGACTGTTACATGAACTTGAAATTCCATCTCCAGCCTCTATGGCTTTGGGTAGATAGGCCCCCAGGCCAAAAATGCACCTGTTCCTCTTCATGCTCTAAGAATTTTCATTTTCATTCAAGATTAATTTGCTCTGATTTTACTGCTCTCTGTTTTCTCAAATTACATGCTAGAGAAAGGTTGTTTCTAATTTTCATCTTAATACCCTCAGCACAATGCTTGGAGTATAGATTCATCACAGAAGTCCTCATGATTCCAGCTCAAGATGCTCCATGATGCACATACAAGACTATCAATAATAGTGAAATTTCCCTCAGATCTTCTATATCAAGAAGTTCAAAAGAAAACTAAGCATCTGTTGAGTATTTCTGTTATTATAAGTGTGATATAAGTCAAAGTGGGTTGAAAAGGTTGGTGGGGGGAATCTAGAAAGATCCTTCAAATGACAGGGTGCCTGTGAAACCATTTTGAAATGGGATTATTCCAACTCCAATGTCCTATGCTTACATGAAGTGACAGGGAGCCCATACTTGGACTGCAAAATCATTGGCACCTGTTGGGCAAAAATACTATTTTTTGGAGTTGGTGAAATCATAATTCTTCAAACTTAGGTATTCATGCAAAATATTGAAATCCATCCGTGCATTCACTTATTGAGCAGTTTTAAGAGGCCACTTTGCATCAAGCATTGGGACCATAAAGATAGAAATGCAACAATCCCTGCCTTAAGGAGACACTTTTTCATGTAATGTCTCATATTTGTCTCAGCTCTGGCTCTACCATGAAATCCTGCTTTGTGGCTTTATCATTTTCTGCAGGATCAAGCACATCTATGATATTGTACAACTCCTCTGTTGATTTAACCCTACTGGCTCTGACACAGAGTAAGGCATGACATTCACCTACATTAAAATGCCAGGTGTCAATGGTTTAGCCAATTCCAATGGTTTGGATATTTTTTCAATTAGACTGATGAGACAAACCCCCAGACTTGTCTATCTAATGAACTCATTAGCATTTACTTTTTCCTGGATCCTTATTAGAAACCTAGGAAATCAGTGAAATAAAGCAGGAACCAATCGATCAACAAGTTCTGGTTAAGCGCCTACTATGTGTTAGGTACTGTGCCAGGATCATGAAGAAGTCTAACAGCTCCTTGCTCCTATCTCCATCACTATCATTTGTCTACTTCCAAGTAGGTAAGAGAAAAACAAAGGGTTTCTTAGTTCCTAAGGAGATGCCAGAGGTCTTAGAGCAAGGTTCTGGCTCTGGATTCCTCAGAAAAGGGATAAGTAGATAGGTGAACTAAGTTAGTATAGATAACCTTTCCCTCAATAGTAGACTTTTTCAAGAAAAACTAACCGAGAACTGGTCCCAGTTCCCCATTCTTCTTGCCATTCTGGACAGAGCTCAGAAAGGGATAATTAGTAGCAATAAACAGCTTGCTTATTCAGGAACTGAGCTCTCATGTTTAGGCTGGATCTTTCTAAGCAAAGCGTAACCAATGAACAAAATGAACGATTTCATTTAGCATATGTGGACAGTCAGTGGACCAATCCAGATGCCCAAAATTGAAGATTTTGGGATTTTTAAGGAGATACAGGGAAATTGTCTTGAAGTCATCAATATAATTTTCTAAATTGATTTTGCTAGCATAAAAATAGTGTGGTTGATTTATTGTATTCCTTTGGTGAGTTTTAGAGAGACTTCCAACCCTAGATAGATAAGGTAGGGGCTAGGATCACTATAGGTTATGATAGAGACAGTATAAACATCAAACCTTGTACCAAAGGTCACATCTAATGAAGTCTGTAGGAGGTTCCACAGTTCAGCTACTATGTAGCTGACATGCAGATGTCATAAACAAGGGGCAATATCACAGAGGTAACTGGAATGATCTCCCACAATTTGGGAAGAAACTGAGGCTAACTGATGCCAAAATTCTTCAACCAGGGGATGGGACGACTGCTGGCTCTGGTGCCAGATGGGCTGTGGTTGAATCATAGTTCTCCTTTTTAGTAGCGGTGTGACATTGGGAAAAGCACTTAAGCTCTCTGGGCCTCGTTTTCTTCCTCTGTAAATGAGAGGCTTGGAGTAAATGACTTCTAAGGCTTCTTCCAGCTCTGTTTCTATGATCCTATGTTAGGATGCATAAGGAGTCTATATTTGGAAAACTTCACACCCACCTCAATCACTGAAGCTAAATGGAAGATACCAGTGAGACAGGTCAGCAAGAGAACAAGATGGATAGAAGGGAACATTTCAAAGTGAGTTCATAGCAGACTTAGTATTAGTGTTCATGCTGAGAGGGGCCTTGAAAGTCATCAAAACTAATTATTTAATTTTACAAATAAGGAAACTGAGGTCTGAGGAGGTTATGGCCTGTCTTGGAATTCAATTTTTGGAATAATGGTTTGTCTTTTTAAAAGTGGAAAACTAGAATGTCCTTGACACTTATGAAAAATTGTCCATACACATTACAATTCCATAGCACTCAGTGAGTACAGACAGAGATGTTGTGGTAATAGTATCTCTCTTGCTCTCTGTCTCTCTCTGTCTCTCTCTGTCTTTCTCTGTCTCTCTCTGTCTCTCTCTGTCTCTCTCTGTCTTTCTCTGTCTCTCTCTGTCTCTCTCTGTCTCTCTCTCTCTCTCTGTCTCTCTCTCTCTCTCTGTCTCTCTCTCTCTCTCTCTCTCTCTCTCTCTCTCTCTCTCTCTCTCTCTCTCTCTCTCTCTCTCTCTCTGTCTCTCTGTCTCTCTGTCTCTCTCTGTCTCTCTCTGTAGCTTGGAAAAGTTTCCCAATGACCTCTCTTTACATTTTTAATAGACTGGAAATTTTGTTATTAATGTTCCTTATTTCTTACAAATTGTCTCCTCTTCTTTGTTTCCATGTGCTGGTCCTCTCTTTCTTCCAGGGATTCTACACTAAGACTATGGAGGAGTTTTGTACTAGAGCTGTCCAAGGTAGTAAGAATACTTGCAAATAGAGGGTTTTTTTTTTCCTTTCAGTTTTTATTTATTTTATTTTTAATTTGTGGAATAGAACAAGCATTTCCATAACATAGTACAATAAAAATATGATTGCATATGAAACTGCAAATCTACTATGTACAACCTGTATTCCGTTCAAATATACAACAAAATTATCAAGTAAATATTTTTTCCTTTTTTTCCTTCCCTTCCCCCTTCCATCTTAGAGATATCTACTATTAGACAAAGTTTCTTAGGAAATACTCTTCCAGGGCCTTATTTACTGCATTCTTTTTTCTTATTTTGTCTTTTTGGAGGGAAGAAGGCAGGGCAATTGGGGTTAAGTGACTTGCCCAAGGTCATACAGCTAGTAAGTGTTAAGTGTCTGAGGCGTATTGGAACGCAGGTCCTCCTGACTGGCACAGGCCAGTGCTCTATTCATGGTGCCACCTAGCTGCCCCAGCATTATTTTTTTAAACAAATCACAAGAGACAAAGGAGATGTGGGTATTCTCCCCTTGAGTTCAAACAGAGCTTATCAGGTTCACACTGGCTTACTAGGGCGGAATGAGACTCTGATCTAATCTAATATGGTGACAAACAATGCTGAGTAGGTGAGCAAGAGCACTTATGGACTATTTCTAGTATCAGAAAGGATTATTTGAGGTATCAAGAAAAAAAGTTTCAGATCTCTTCAGATGAATTGGAGAAAGATTTAGTCCCTCAGTTCACATCAAATACCCCAAGAGTGATTAGAGAAAGTCAATGCATCAAAGTATACAATTTAATTCAGATAACTATTGAATCTTTCCATAAAATATGGTTCCCTATCTGCAGAACTTAAGTATTTAAGGGCTCTCCTTTTCTGCTAGGATAATCTGTGAATGTACACTATCCTGGGACTGGATTTGTTTAATGGTGTTAAATGATATATAGAATGGAACTATTCACAGATATTGCCTTTGATATTAATGGGAAAATTGGAAATTGATGATTCTCAGAGAAGTACTAGAGCATAAAAGCTGTTTATTTGTTACTTCTCAGTATGCAAAAAAATATTTACTTTAATTTGAAATATTCATTGATGAATAAGTCACTAGTCTTTTCTGCCCTCTGGGGCAGAATATGAAGCAGTTGGAGTGGATGGCTTCTAAAGTCTTTTCTAGCTCAATATCAATATGCCTATTAAAGACTCGTTCTCATGCCTCGTCTTGGCCTGCAGGTCTGGGTTCTGGAAGCCTATGCTAGTGGGCCACACACTCAGATAGGTCCTATCAAAATGGAAAGGTTTCAAATACTGCTTGGGTGATTTCATTTCACAAGGAGCAGACAGAATTTCAGAGAAGCCTACCACCAGAATGCTATATTTAAATATAATCCTGCTGGGTACCTGTTGGAAATCTAGAATGGTGAAGAGTTTTGAGATGATGCTATATCAGATAAAGTAGACAAAGAAGAGAAGCATCAGGTGGAATACAAGTTCAGTCTTTGTGTATTTTAAAGTCTGTCATGAGGAAGAGACTTGTTCTTTTGGGCCCCAGATGGTGGAACTAGGAGCAATGGCTGGATCGTTTCAAAAAGATGAATTTCAATTTGATGTAAGGAAAAAATTGCTAATAATTTTCCAAAAAGATAATGGAAGTCTTCAATGAAAGGCAAGATGATTACTTTAGGAGAATGTTGAAAAGGAGATTCTTGTTAGGGTATAAAATGGACATGGTGGGCTCTGAGATTTCTTGCAGATCTCAGATCCTGTGTTCCTATGATACCATAATCACTTTACATAGAGAAAGGTGCAGACATGGCAACATACACCTCAAGAATAGAGAGTATTAACTGTGTAGAACTCTCTTTGACCTTTGTGTAACTGAATTCTTGGTGACAAAAATTCAAGGAAAGCACACTCATTTGCAAAAGCAATTCCATTCACATTAACAAGTAAGTATAGGACTGATGTGGGTGTCACATAAGTATTTTCTAACAAAGTTGGCAAAATGGATTTCAAAATGGCCCGGGATGAAAAACTAAGAAAGGAATGCATCCGTGTCATCATCATGAATTGGTGCTAAAAGCTAAAAGTCGCTGATCTCATCACAACAAGTTTCTCATGTCAGATTCAGATTTTCTTCTCCCTTGGCAACCATACTTCTAACTAGGTTTTGTCTTTGAGAGTTTATCTAACAACAGGCATTAAAGAAATAATTCAGCATCTGTTAACTGTTCCTGAACCATAGGGACTATAAAAGTATTGAATTGAAATAGAGTATTCAACATAAGGCAGTCATGAGAAACCCTAATATTTTATGCTTTTATGTCATATACAGACAAACGTCAGGCAGTAATAAAATACGAAATATATTTATTCAGTGAGATAACATTATGGGGTAGAGTTCTAACCTTACTCCCATATGTATTAGACCCAAACAACTAAAGTTGATTTTTAATTAATTTTAAAATTCATGTCTTTCAGGAAGTTATTTTGACTTTTGGAGGTGAAAATCAATTTCCCATGAAAAATTTACAGGGAACAATATAATATTGATTTGGGAAGAGATGGTACTGTGTTCTTGGTGCTATAGAGGATGCTGGGCTGCACTTATAGACAGTAGTTTATATTATCAGTTTCTTGGGGCTTCTTGATAACTCATTAGTAATGGCATTTATTGGAAGGATTTTGTAGTAAAAGTGGGGGTCACTGAACATGTGCCCTAACCACCCTCTGTGGAATATATATGTATGTGTGTGCATGTGTTTGCACACAGATATATGTATGTATATACACATTGTAGTACAGTATATTATAATATGGTAAATAGATTTGTTACTGCCTATCAATAATTTGGTGGTACATCCCAATCTTAATTTCAATCCTAATACTGCAAAGTGGCAAAAAAAAGAGGATTAATTCAGACATTTGAGGGGGAGGTGACAGTGAAGGAAATTGTAATTCATGATTTTTTCTTAAAAAGGAAATAGTTTATCAACCATAGCAAAAACTAGCTTTTTCCAAGGCTAAATATACAAATATATTATATAGCCTTATTTACCATTTAGCTATAACTCTAACAAATTTGGTTTCTTTTATGAGAAAGCATTATGGGGATTGGATTCTTACCGTCTGTTTTCTTGGCATCATTGCCAACGTTGGACTGATCCTTCTTGTCTGTCTTGTTTTTCTCATCACCTGAAAGTGACAGAATCAGCAGTGTAAACAGGCTACTAAGGAAGGAGTTAGAAATCACACTAGACCTATCAAGATGGGTGTGGGGGATGAGAACAGGCAGGAACACATCACAAATGAGGAACTGTGTGAGAGAAGTGACAGGATAGATGTCATCAGAGAATTAGATGGATGGAAAAGAAAAGAATAAGAGAGGGTGGGTGTAAAAAGGGGGAGAGAGAGAGAGAGAGAGAGAAAGAGAGAGAGAGAGAGAGAGAGAGAGAGAGAGAGAGAGAGAGAGAGATCCAATGGACAGCTCATTAATTCTTCTTGTATTCTTGCGATGAATGAGTGAAGTAGCATTTAGTAAGCATTTAATATGTTCCCATTACTGTGCTAAGTACTGGGGGGTACAAAACAATCAAGCCGACATTACCTACCCTAAAGAAGTCTATATTCTAACAAGGGAAAACCATTTGAAGGGGACGGGGGAGTTGCCAAGAAGGGCCATGGTAGATTGGCTCCAGGCAAGGTGAAGTTGGAGAAACTGACAAAGAGCCCAGCATGTTAGTGCATCCTCTGAGGCAAATTTGCAGAATGACACAGACAAGAGAAGCAGAGGATGGGAAGGCCTGGGGAGACTGTGACACAGATAGGGGGGCTGGAGCCAATTCAAACTGGCTCATGTGAACGAAAGCTAGATTTTTGCGATGTGAGCATTGACACCTTGAAAACTGGCAAACAATACAAACTGTGGCTTCATTTATTGTTTTGTTGATTGTTTAGACTTACAAAATCAGTGAGAGCCTCCAGAGAAAGAACTATGGAGTCTGGATGCAAATCGAAGTGTCCTATTTTGTCTCTCTTTTGGTTTGTTGTTTCTTCTTTCTCATGGTTTGTTTCCCTGTGGTTCTAATTCTTCTTTATAACATGACTCATGTGGAAACATGTTTAATATGATTGTACATGTATAGTCTGTATCAGATTGCACACCATCTTGGGGAGGGGAGAGCAGGATAGGGGGAGGAAATTTAGAACTCGAAATCTTATAGAAGTGACTGTTGTAAACTAAAAACAAACACATTTTTTAAAAAGAAGTGAAAAAAATTCCCTCAAGAAAAAATGGAGAAAATATTAACTCAGCTTAAATTTAAAAGTGTGTTATGCTATACACGTTCTTTTGGAGGGCAGGTTTTTAAACATTCACCAGCACACCACTGGCTGCACTTCACTGGAAACTGGACCCACAATGGAGCTACTGAAATATTGGAGCTTAACTTCAGAGTCAGGGGAGGGCAGTGGTTTGTCTGAGAATTAAGAAGCTGTTGCCATTCCATCTGTTGTCAGAATTTGAGTGAATATCCAGAGATGTAGTGAATAAAACTCATTGATTAGGCCCAAGGAAACATTTTTTATTTTACCATAATTATATTTTTATCCTCTTTCAGATGAATCTAGTTCCTTCAGTTCTAATGTTTGAAGATGACTGCTCTCCTTCCACTGATCACAGGCTCATAAATATAGAAGTGAGAGGTACTCTGAGGTCACCTAATCTGGCCTCTCCTTTTCCACACAGGGAGAGCCTGAAGTGCAGTATGGTCAGGTGACTTCTCAAGGTCACGTAGTTCATAAGTAGCAAGGCTAGGGTTTGATGCCAAACCTTCTGAATGCAAAGGCAGCACTCAGACACAGCCCTAGACTGAGGATGGGCAAAGAGTAAGATTTCTTTCACAGACCTTAAAGGGTCATCCTCTATAAGAGAACTACAAAGAGGCCCCTTGATGCTGAGTGTATCAATAGCCAGTTACTTTAATCCCAGCAGGTGCTGGTAAACTAAGCTTCTAGTGAGCTACTCCAATGATGATCTTTGAAATTCAGGCCAGAAAAGGCTAAAATGCACTCACTGGAAGAGTGGAATATGACTTCTGGATAGAGTCAATCCTCAACTTTCAAGCATTTAACTTACATGACTTGAAGCATTCATATGATTTTAGTAGTCGCCTCATTTCCACTTTCCCATTGGCCACTGTGCACATTAGTGGCTGTGCAGAGTAGAAAAAAATGAGAGGCAGGAAGCATGCAAGCTTGTGGAGGAGCTGGAATCCTGCTAGGGGCTACACTACTCTCATTCACCCTATCATTGTCAAAAGCTCCCTGTATATTTGTTGCATATTTTCATTGTTTGCCTTTAAAACTCTAGTTTTACATTGCAATTATGCCCCTGAAGCATAGTGCAAGTCTAAGCCCAAGTGTGCCAAGTAATGATGTGGCTGAGTGAGAAAATAAAGGTCTTAGATGAACTTCATGCCAGAACATCTGCAGCTGCTGTTGGCCATGAATTTGATATCAAGGAATCAACAATTCACTATCTACGGTACAAGACCTTCACACCATCATCTGACACAGTGGAAGAGTAAGCTTCAGGTTTTAGTTTTAAGAATTTTATTTGCTGAACAATATCTATAAATGCTCCTATAGATTTGTGTGTTATGAAAAGTGAATATTGTCTGAAATAATTTTTATCAAGATGATAGCACAAAAGGTCACACAATGCTAGGGAATTACTAGTGAGAAAAATGTTTTGCATGTTACCGATTTTAATTTGTATATTGCATTTTATGGTTATTTCATGGTTATTCTGTTAGGAAAAGTATATATGACCAGAGTTAACACTTTGTTATAAAGAATTATATGCAGAAAAGTACATTTTGAGCAATCTCTAGAGAAAGATTACAGTTCATAGTGGCTGCAGGAACCTCACCCCCAATTTCCCTTTGGTTCAATGTATCAACATTCATGTTTTTTTACTTTTGTGCTGTTTTTTTATGAATGTTTTCTCTGTAAGAGTTGAGGATTGACTAATGATTCATGGGATTGCAGATTTTGAGCTGTCAGGGACATTAAAGGCCATCTAGTCCAGTACCCTGCCTTTATACATGGGGAGTTTGAAATCCAAATAGGTTAAGTCCTTTGCCCGAGGTAAGAAGTAGCAGAGCCAGAATTTGACCCAAGATCCCCTGACTCCAAATTTGGTTCTCTTCCCAGTGTTACTCCAATCCCTGACAACCTTCTCAGATAAAGTACATTAAATCATTTCCCTGAAGTGTCCATGTGGAAGAATAACCATGTGAACTGTAACTGAGTAAACATAAAGATCTGAAGTAGTCTTTTCATATAGTTATAAATCATTTTAATTACAGCACCAGGCATGATGGTCCCAAGCCAACAATGGCTACATTAGCCATTTCTCTATATTGATTTATTTATTTTCCCCACCTCTCATTTAATGAATACATTCTTTTTAGGGAATTGATGGCCTGTGGCAAATATCTATAATGAAAGGCAGGTAAGACCTTGGCCTTTTAGTATGTACTTCATGGCCTCATGTTTTGCTACATATGACATTCTTTCTTCAAACCGGATGAAAAAGAGTTATGGATGTAGAATTAGAACAGGACCTGACAGGTTTTCTGTTTCAAGTCTTCCTATAATTCTCTCCTTATTTTTTTACTGAGATCCAGAGAAAGGAAGTGACTTACCCAAGATGGTACAGGCAAGGTGGCAGAGGTAGGATTCAAACCTGCCTCCTCTGCCTCTATATTTAATGCTTATTTCACTTCCCTACTCTAGGGGACAGGCCCAGAAGCATATTTGTGCTTCTGCCAAAGGCCAAGAGTTTTCCTCTCTACCTTTTTCTTACTAAACAAAGGAGAAAGAAGCAGAAAGGATCCATGTCAACTAGCACCCACCAAAACAGCCATGTCCCCCAGACATAAGTGGAATGACTCTCTGCAAGCACAGGGCATTCTCCCTAATGACAGTAGGTTCAACCCCATGCACTCCAGGAAGAAATCAAGAGAACTGGATGGGAATCTTCTGGATTTCAGTCAAATTTTCTGACTTAAATCTCAAGTTGAGGTGAAACTGGAGAACCAGGATAAAGGGAGAAAGATCAGGAATGTGACATTCAGTGTGGGAGTTAGGAAAGATTGACCTGAGCTTCAGAGGAGCTGGGAGATCCTTCAGCCCAACCCGCTCATGTGGAAGATGAGGGAATCAGGGCCCAGAGAAGCAGAGGCATTTGCCTAAGGTCTCACAGCCAATAAGCAACAGATCTGAACACCCTGATGCCAAATCAAGCCCTCTTTCCCAAGCTGCTTCTCCTCCTCGACTAAAGTTGTGCCAAAGAAATCAGCAGTTTGGCATCTCAGATGACCTTTGACTCTCTCTGCTGCCAAGGAAAAGAACATTTGTCACGTTCACGATAATTCCAAAGGACTCTGCTAAAAAATGCTACCTCTCTGCAGAGAGAGAGCTGAGGAGCACATGAAAGCAGATATTCTTTCACTGTCTTTGTTTTTTTCCCCCCTTTTGCAACAAAGTGAATGTGGAAATACCTTCATATGACTTCATATATATAATGGCTGTTGTTATTTCTTGCCTTCTCAGTGGGTAGGGGAGGAGTAAGAGGAAGGGAAAGATTTCAGAACTGAAAATAATTTTTTTCAAATAAAGTTTAAAGAACAAAAAATACATTTTTCATGAGTTAGTAACCGTTTCATCACAACGTTATGTTCACAATATAAATTTTTCCCAGAAGAAAGTAAGAATATTATTTCCTCGAGCTTTTGATCTAAAATATTCTTGGGGAAAACTATCATTTCTCTAAGACAGCAATGAAATCTATGTCATGGTTGTCATTAGCAGAAGTATAAAGGGGATCCTGGATTTTGAAGTGGAAAGGACCTCTGAGGCCATCAAGTCCAGCCAAATTTTATACAGATGAAGAAATGGAAATCCCAAATGGGTAAGTGACTTGGTCAGGGTCAGCCTAAAGCTCTCCCTCTTTACTGGTGCTTCTCCTCTGCCTAAATACAAATTTGGGACATCTCTCACCTAAAGAAAACAACCAACACAAAAATTCTCCCTTGCCCATGAGGGCCCTGGGGATGGGGCTATCTTCTGCAAACAAGAAAGCCAACTGATCCTCTAAAATGGGAGGGAGAAAAGAAACAGAGAGGTTGTGGAGGTTGGCAGTTGGGAGAATAGGAAGCCAGTCACATGGTTGACCTTCAGCGGGGAAGAACACCACTGGAGACCATACTCTTTGAGCTAACTTGGGGTGGATTCTTATACCAACTTGGGTTCTCTTTGGGGTAGGTGGCAAAGGGGCAGGTAAATGGCTGTTCTTCCCAATGCTTTCAATCAGAATCTATTTGTAGAATATCAAAGGGAAAAATGATCACAAAATTCACCCAAAGCCCTGGGTTACTATTTGGAGGGAAGTCCTCACCTGACATTACTGATACTTTCTCGGACTTGGAAATTTGCAAAACAGTTGGACACTCAAGGCAAGGTAAGTAGAGTAAATAACACTCAGTGAGAGCAGCACAAGCCGTATACTTAGGCATGGCCACCAACACCAAACCAGCCAGTGCTAGAAAAGCTGTGTGCCAGGGCAGAGTCTGTGTGGGACGTGGACACAAAGTCAGAGGCTCTGGGTCTAAATGCCAACTCGGCTCCCCCTACTGTGTGACCTTGGCATGGTCACAACCTCTCTGGGCTTCAGCTCCTCACCTGTAAATGATGGAGTTGGAGCGGATGGCCTCTAAGGCCTCCTCCACCTCCACGTCTATGACTGTGACCAAAACGTTTGGAACAGGTTTCTCTTCATTTGCTAAAAGGAGTTGTCTGGGTTTTTAACAAGGTCTGCTGAACACAGCGTCTTCTGACTGTGCTTGTTTTCTTGCCTCTGGACCACACAAAATTGATTCACAAAGTGCTTTCCTAGCTTATAAAAGACTAAACAACCATATTTTAATATTTTCCTAGCAGTTGTATTATTGTTGTTGTTAATAGACTGATAATGTGAAGGTCGCTTTGTATTTGGATAGGTCATGAGAACCATAAACACAACTTGCTTTTCTCAAAAGCAAAAACAAGATATTGGCCAGGAAAGAAAGCTTACCATTTCATTCATTCATTCCTTCCTTCCTTCCTTCATTCGTAAATATCTAATACCATAAGCCACTATTATGCATACTGTAGCATAGGGGTAGCAGAGGGGGAAGAAAAGAGACATGGAAAGATGAATTGAAATCACAGCATTTCAGAGTTGGAATGGACTTGAGTGTTTACCACACCCAGCCCACACCTGAAAATGAATCCTCACTTCAACATATCCAATAAGTGGTATTCCAGCCTGTGCTCAGATGCCTTCTCTGAAGAAGGAAGCAGCCCCAGGCCAACAGTCCATTGCACTCTCGGCAGCTCTCATTCTGTGGGTGATTGTTTCTTTCTCTTGAACTATAAACCCTGCTTAGCCAAATTTTTCTCTTCCTTCACTTTCCCTGGTCCTGATATTTGTGGGGGTCAATAGGGATGTACAGTATAGACTTCAAATGGCAGGGGCAATTTAGTTATAATACTGTTCATCCACTTCAGGTCTTCAGGATGGCCTTTTCCCAGAAGAAAGTAAGAATATTTATTTCCTTGAGCTTTTGATCTAAAATATTCTTGGGGAAAAATATCATTTCTCTAAGACAGCAATGAAACTTATGGCATAGTTGTCATTAGCATAAGTATAAAGGGGATCCTGGATTTTGAAGTGAACAGGACCTCTGAAGCCATCAAGTCCAGCCAAACTTTATATAGACGAAATGGAAATCCCAAATGGGTAAATGACTTGGCTAGGGTCAGCCTCAAGCTCTCCTTCTTTACTGATGCTTCTCCTCCACCTAAATACAAATTTGGGAGATCTCTCAGCTAAAGAAAACAACCAACACAAAAATGGCTCAGAGGAACATGAAGAAAGAGAAAAACCCAGTCATCAAGCCAAAATGTCCCTCCTTGCAACTATAACAAAGCTTCTAGTTACATTCGTGTCCTATGGCTCCCCTTTGCCCATTTTACTTTTCAGTCAAACTGGTCTCCTTATTATGCAGCAAACTCAACAGCCCATCTCCCATCTCTGGGCCTTTGCACAAGCTGTATCCTCTTCTGGGAATACCTTCCCTCCTCAGCTCTGCCTTTTCAGATCCTTGACTTCCTTTGAGGCCAAGTTCAAGCACCACTTCCTATAAAAAGTTCCTGCTTGCTTTCCCTAACAAATTTATGCTGCACATGCTTATCTGATTATGTGACCCTGAGTAAATCTCAGACAGTCAGTCAACAAGTATTAAATACTTCCTACATGCCCGTACCATGCTAAGTCCTGAGGATACAAAGAAGGGCCAAAGACAGTCCCTGCTCCCAAGGAGCTGCTGGTCTAATGGGTGAGACACCACGCAAACAACTATGTACAAATAAATGCAGAAAGATAAATTGGAGCTGAGTGAAGGCACTCCCAGGAAGAAGGTAAGACACAATCTTTATGGACTTGGTTCTTCTTCTCTAAAATCAAGAGATTGTCCAAGATGGCTTTTAAGACATCGTCCAGTTCGAAATCTATGGGGATGTGCTGGAGCTCCCAGCTATAGACTGAGATCCCATGGAGCGCAGGGGCCGGCTTGACGTTTTCCATTTTATTTCCCAAACCCCTAGAACAGCCTTGGACACACTAGGCACCTAATGAGTGTTTGTGGAATTGCTTATAGAAAGCATGATCCTTTCCTCCTTGGAGCTTATAATCTAGTAAAAATGCACACTTAGCCAAATAATTCATGGTGAGAAAAGGCAAATTTTTTTCTTTAGGTGAAAAGCTGTTGATGGACTACCAAAAAAATGCCCCCAAAGTCCTGTGTTTTCTGCAGAAGTGAATACTTGTGCTCCCAAATAAAGGTAGTCAGTCAACCTTGCAATCTTTAGCGAGGCACATCAGTTTCTTCTTTAAAGAAACTGTTGTTGACATCTACTGTATTACCACCCAATGCGTCCCTCCAGTACACCAAGTTCAATAAAAACATGGGTTTTGCCATTGAGAAAGTGGTGTTCAGAAAGGAAACCAATAATGCCAAAGGAACTTTGGTTCTCACCCGCATGAGCCTGTTTGGTGTCCCCAGATTTGTCTGCTTTGGAAGGATGTTTCCCGTGAGTGTTTTCACCCTTGTTTCGCCCTCCATTCGCTTGACTCTTCCCTTCTCCAGACTTTTTCTTCTCAGCCTTGCCTGACGCACCTTCTTCAGCCTGACTTTTGGATTCCATTTGCTTTTTCTTCTCCTCAGCCTCCTGCTTGGCTTTCTCCTCGGCCTCCCGCTTGGCTTTCTCTTCTGTTCCACCAGCCAATTACAAGAAGCACATAATGGAGAGGATAAAGAAGGGCTATCGTCATTAAGGCCCTCACAGTCACAACACTCAGTAATTTTTGACAATCAAGGGAAGTTCATTAGAAATTCAAACATGAAAAAGCACTCAAGGTGGGCCTTAGGGGATCTGGACCTAATCTCTTATTCCAGGTATCTGCAAGGCACCCTGGGCCTCCCCAAAGCCCTAGAAGTGAGTGTCTCAAAGAAAGGATCACAGAATCAGGGTACTAAAATGGAAAGAATGGTGTATTTAGAGGTAAAGGGTCTGAGTTCAAATCCTCATTCAAATCGCTATGGGAGCTAGCATGGATCAGAGGGGACAGGGGATTGGATTTGAAAACGGGTTTTAAATACAGACTGAGACACTTACTATTTTTGTAATAAGTCATTGTAGTTCTCTGCCTCAGGACTGATCTTTACAAATAAGAAAGTTAGGTTTGATGGACTCCAAACTCCCATCTAGATCCAAATCTACAATCCTATGATCTATGTGACTCAGGCCAATTCACTTCTGTCCTCCAAACTTCAGTTTAACTGGACTTGGTCATTTCTGAGCTAGCTCTCAAGCTGTGCTGTGGTCCCTTGATCCTATCAGTCTCAGAGGAAGAAGGAACCTCTATATCCACCAAACATCTTAAAGGGAGTCTCCGCTTGAAAAACCCTCAACAATACACTAATTATTCAGTCTCTACTTGAAGATCTCTAATGAGGGGAGCCCACTACTTCCAGAGGCAGAGGGTTCCCTCTTTCATGGTGTTATGGATGGAGCACTAGGCCTGGAGTCAGGAAGACTGGAGCTCAGAGTCTACCTCTGACACTTAGCCATGTGACCCTGAGCAACATCAGTGGCTACTGGACCAGTGGCAAAGTCAAAGAGAATGTCCACTAGTTGAAAAATCTGTCTTCAATTTCATTGTCATCCAAACGAATTTTACAGCCCCACAATTTCAGGAGATAGTGTGGTACAGTGGATAGGGAACTGGACTCAAAGCTAGAAGACCTGAGTCAGAGTCTTGCCTCTGCCATATCCTGCCTACGTGACCCTGGGCAACTCATTTCACCTTATTCCTCAGAACTCCGAGAAATCGCAAAATCTATTCGTTTCAGAGAAGGCACTAACCTTTATCAGTAGGAGTTCTCTATACATAAATGACACTACAAGTGCAGAGCCTATCCCTACAATTTCTATAATCGTGCTCAGCATTGCAAGCAAGAAAGAACATCTTCTGGCAGATAAATTGGATCAACTTTTGATGGGGAATCTAAGTTCCAAAAGGAATGCTTGTCATAGTCAGTGCCTTCCAAATGCCTATATGATCTATATAACCTTCAAAACTCTTTTAGAATCTTGACTCTTCTCATCCAATGAGGTATTCATCCCTCCTAGTTTTGGGTCATCTGCACATTTGATGGGCATTCCATGTCATTTTCTATATCATTGATATGATTTAAAATATTCATATTAAACAGCACAGAGCCCTGGGGCATTCACTGGAGACCTTACATCAGGCTGACATCTCAGTAATGACCATTGTCTGGATCAGGGCATCCAATCAATTCCTAATCCTTTCAGAGGCTAGGAATGTGTCCCTGACTCTATTACAAATCCAGTGTAATAGTCAGATCCTAAGACTACTACATTTCACCCTTGGTGTTCATATATACCAGTTAAGCTCCTCCTATAAGACAAGAACACAACTGGTCACATCAGTTAAAAAATATGCAAAGAGAAACAGTGGATTTTGCTGATAGAGAATGGCTAAACAAACTGAATTTGAAGTCCATGAAAGCCATGGACTGACTGTGCTATAAGGAATGGTGTGTGTGATGAGTACAGAGAAGAATAGGAAGACACGTGAAACTGATGCAAAGTGAAGTAAGCAGCAGCAGGAAAATAACATTCTAGCTGATATGACAGGAATAATAATGACAGGCAAACAAGCAAAGCCAAATGCTGTGAAAGTATCACGGCCAGGCTTGGCTCCAAAGAAGAGACGTAAGGCCGAGGAATGAAAATGGAGTAGAAAGCATCAAAAGACCGAACTAGAGGAGACATGAAGAGTGTTGGGCTGTGATGTGGGGAAGGGGGGAAATGAGGTCAGGAAAGACACCTCTCCCAGTATTTTTTCAGAGGTGGAGGACTATGGGTGTTGAACATTGCATGCCACGTTAAGTTGGTTTTTTAAAATATGTTTAGATTTTTTATTATAAAGAATGACTCAAGGGGTGGAGTCAAGATAGCGGAGTAGAAATAGGGCCTCTGAGCAAGTCCGGCACCCACCTTCCCCAAGCCATGTAAAAAGGGGACTCTGAACAAACTTTGGAGCTACAGAACCCACAAAGTGACACAGAGAAGCGAACCTATTGCTGAGGACAGCCTGGCAGGCCGGCAGGAATCGGCCAGCGAAGCACTCTGGGAGCAGAGCCCAATCACACACGAGCTGAGGTTTTAGCCCCAGGGAAGGCCTGACCAACCACCAGATGGAGGGACTCAAGATCACCAGCAGCTATGGTGGTCCAGAATTATCAATACATAGATGCTAAGGAAAAAGTGAGAGGTCAGTGCAGTGTGGACGTTGGGACCCCGTAGTTGGGAATGCGTCGACTTTTGCCCCTGGGGAGAGAAGCCAATGAGGGCTGCAGTGCAGCCACATGGCAGCTTCAGCTCCTGGCTTACAGAGTGTAGGGGAATCAAGCAACCAGTCTGAGGTATAATCACTCTTGCTTTAACCTGCTCGGATCTGGATAGTGGTCTAGAGTGGAGGTCCTGGGGTGTGTGACCAGCTTGTCAGAGCATGTGGAGGCTTCAGAGAGGGCACCCAACTAATACCTCTAGCAGCTGAGAAAACCTCAGAGTTTGGGATGAAAGACCCCCTGTCTGGTGGCAGAGACCTACTGTGGCAAAAAGCCCAGGGATCAAGTGACTGAGGGGTGACATGACCAGGCAAAGGAAGCAAAACAAACAGAAGAATTCAACATTAGACTACTATTTGGGGGATAAAAAGGATCAAAGCATAGAACAGGAGGAAGACAGTGAAGTCAGAACTCATGCACCAAAAGCTTCAAAGGAAAATACGAGCTGGTTACAGGCCATAGAGGACCTTAAGAAGCAGATAAGAGAAGTGGAGGAAAAATTGGGAAGAGAAATGAAAAAGATGCAAGAAAATTACAAAATAAGAGTCCACAGCCTGACTGAGGAAAATAACACCTAAAAAATCAGACTAACTCAAATGGCAAAAGAGGCTGAAAAAGGCAATGAGGAGAAAAATGCCTTAAAAAAACAAATTTGCCAGATGGAAAAAGAATCTCAAAAGCTCACTGAGGAGAATCATTCCTTCAGAATTAGATTGGAGCAAATGGAAGCTAATGACTTTATGAGAAATCAAGATGACCTTAAACATATCCAAACAAATGAAAGAATAGAAGACAATATGAAATATCTCATTGGAAAATTTAAATTTTAAAATTTAAAAATTATTGGAGTACCTGAAAGCCGTGATCAAAGAAAAAACCTAGAAATCATCCTCCAAGAAATTCTCAAGGAAAACTGCCCTGATGTTTTAGAACCAGAGGGCAAAATAGAGGTTGAAAGAATTCACCAATCACCCCCTGAAAAAGATCCCAAAAAGAAAACTTCTAGGAATATTATAGCCAGATTTTGAAATTCCCAGATCAAGGAGAGAATATTACAAGCAGCCAGGAGAAAACAATTTGAATATTGTGAAAACACAATCAGGGTAACCCAGGATCTGGCAGCTTCTACACTGAGGGGTCAAAGAGCTTGGAATATAATATTCTGGAGGGCAAAGGAGCTGGGATTAAAACCAAGAATCACCTACCCAGCAAAACTGAGTATCATGTTTCAGGGGAAAATATGGTCATTCAGTGGAATAGAGGACTTTCAAGAATTCTTGATGAAAAAAACAGAGTTGAATAGAAAATTTGACATTCAGATACAAGAAGCAAGAGAAGCATGAGAAGGTAAACAGGGAAAAGAAATCGTAAAGAACTTATCAAAGTTGAGCTATTAACATTCCTACATGGAAAAATAGTAACTGTAACTTATGAAACTTTTCTCAGTATGAAAATAGTTGAAGGGAATAGAAATATATATACATATGCATATATGTGTGTATGTGTGTGTGTCTATATCAGAGTGTATACTGACATATGAATACATATGTGAATGTGTGTATATATGTTTACAGGTATACATAGATAGAGGGCACAGGACCAATTTAATAGGAAGGGATGATACTTAAAAGGTGAAATTAAGAGGTGAGAGAGGAATATAATGAGAGGAGATGGGGAGGGACAGAATGGGGTAAACTATCTCATATAGAAGAGGCAAGGGAAAGTGGTTACAATGGAGGGGAAGTATAGGAAGGCAAAAGGGAATGGGTCAACCTTATTCTCATTGAATTTCGCTCAGAGAGGGCATGAAATACATACTAAATAGGGTATCCACCCTAGAGGAGAGTAGCGGGGAAGGAAATGAGAGGGGGGATGATGGAAGGGAGGACAGGCTGGGGGGGAGGGAAGTTGGAAGCACTCACTTTTGAAAAGGGACAGGATCAAAGTAGAGACTAGAACAAGTGGGAGGTGGTATAGGAGGGAGAGAAATATAGTCAGTCTTTTACAATACATCTACTATGTTAATGTTTTGCATTAGCTACACATGTGCAACCTATACTGAACTGCTTATCTTCCCAGTAAGGTTGGGGGACAAGGGAGGAAGGGAATGAATCTGGCATTCAAATTTTTAAAATCAAATGTTTAATATATATATATATATATATATATATATATTATCTTAATTTAATTAATACTATTTTACATGTGATTGGGAAATAAGATATACAGGCACTGGGGCAAAGAAATCCACCATGCCCTACTGGAAAAGTTGAAGGGGGTATGGGAGAAGATATGGGAGAGAGCATATTGGAGGAGGGGATATCCTGTGGGACTGCTATTTTGGGGTGGTGGGTAGGGGGAAAACAGGGAGAAAATTTGTAACTCAAAATCTGGCAGAAATGAATGATGTAAATCAGATGTTAATAAAGCATCCAAAAAAAAGAATGACTCAAAACATTGAAAAATATAGGTGACATAAAACCAAAAAGATCAGGTTTTTTTTTTAGAAGAGTGTGTCAGATTTGGTTGGGCTTGAGGTTGTCTTGGGGGCATTATGCTTAGAATCCCAGTCAGATCAGTTACCTTTTGGAATTTTGGCCCTCCATCTCTCCCGGTTAATGTGTACCACCTCGGTCCAAGTGGCTTTAAAACTTTTATAGTCCACAGTGAGGACAGAATTGTTGATCAAGGCACTTCCTTCAGACACAGTGCTCCGGACGTTTAATCGCTTTGCATCTGATGGGCTGATGCTATTCAAGCTATGGACAAGATAACATAGGAACACTGAGTTAATATTATGTGTCTGCAGCTAAGCCATTCCAGATGGACTCACTATCCAAGGGTTATCCCCTCAGGGAAGCATAGCTTTTACACTGGTGTGGGTGTACACAGTGTCTTAGGATAGGGTCACTTGGTTTTCCAAAACAAAATTCAGAAAGTTGGATACATCTTTTGAAAACTTTGAAAATGAGAATTTGTTTAATACATACAAACTTCCACTCCCTCCCCTGCCCCAGAAAGTCTCAATTCTGTATTTCTTCTCCAACTCAGACTTTTCAAGCTTTCCATTCCCCTTACCTCCTCTAGTCTATATCTCTTCTGTTGTAATTTCCAACTTGGAATGAACTGGACTGATGTTTGCACCAAAGTTCTCTGTAATCTCCCCACTATCAGGGGGAAAATACTTCCCATTCATAACACCCAAATGGTGACATTAACCATTTATTCATCCTTCTCTTTTTCCAGTTCCACCCTACTTCACTAGGACTGAGAGTTTCCCCTCACTCTGACATCTGGACTCCATGATGGGCCTGGGCAATCTACATGTCATTATCTTTGGAGCTAGAAGGCAAGGAAGTGTAAATAGCTTGGAGGTGAGTGGCCATCCCTGATGCAACATTCCCTCCTTTTCCCATCTTTCTTTTTTACTGAAGATGACATACCTGGTTAAGGGATGGCAATTCAATATTCCAGATACAAACATTTTAGAAGCAGCTTTTTGGTAAAATAATGTTCATTATGTGGGTAATCCACAAATATGTAAATGCTGGCATGATGAAACCCATCGATGACAAATGAGGCCGATTAATGGAGTGGTGATATGATATAAACCCATTACTTGCAGCAAGTATACAGGAAATAGTGGTGGACAGAAGTAGGCTTCTCTTCTCCCCTCAGAAAATTTTAATTAGCTTGCCTGCTTTTGAGAAGTTCGAGGAAGTTGCCTTCCCTTCCCTCCTTCCTCTCCTAATTCTTCCTCTTCTTTTATTTTCAACTCTCCTCTGTTCCTTTCTCTGCTCTATGATAAAGCAGGAGGGGAGGAGCTGGTATAGAATGGAGAACGTGATGAAGGGGTTCTCACTTCCCTCCCTTTCTTACCCTCTTCCATTCCCTCACAATGCTGGGATGGGAGGGAGAACCTGATCATTACAATTTTGCCTGTTGTAAGAAAAAAATGAAGCAACAAATGCAAACCTTCCACTCCCCACCCCAGGCATTTGTAGAAATCAAATTGTGGACACCTATTAGTGATAGGAAATGGTAGCTTTAGCCATAAGTCAGTGTCCCCACTCAGAGCCTCCCAAGGTTCATCACTGACCTTGAGCGCCTATGTCCAGTCCCACCAGGTTGGGAGGGTTCATCAATAAGGGGGGATACAATCTTTTCAGTCATGTCGGTCAACACAGTGAAGGTGGGCTCCACAATAAAGTCAATGAAACCTGAAGAGAAAGCAGGGCATCCACAGATGACTCAGGGTCATCAACAGTCTTAGCATACTCTTTAAAGCACATAGGGAATCTTCCCTTCTTTGGAACCCAAGAATCCAAAATCTCAGAAAGCATCCACCAATGGTTGGTATTAACCATTGCTATCATTGTTACTTCTATCCGCATTATTAGCATTATCATCATTATGATGTTGGGAGTTAATTTTCACAGAAGATGTCATCAAATTAATTTTAAATACAAACTCAGTTAGGAGCAAGGAATAGAGGGTGGTGATCAGACCACAGAAAGAGATATTATAGCTACAAGTGTCATGGATAGATTTCCAGAGTCAGAGGTCCTGGGCCCAAATACTTCTTCAACTACCTTCAGCCTTGTGCTGTAGCCTACCATCAAGAGCCTTGGGTTAATGGATGGCGATTTGGGGTCTTAGCTGTCCCACACAGCACTGTCTCATGGGCAATTTCAGTAAAGATGCTGTCTGGGCCTTTACCCACTTCAGATGGTCAATCTGATGGCATTTGATATTCACAGCTGATGACAAACATATCTTCTTGAAAAATGTATTCATGATGATGATTCCTGGGGCCGTTTAGAAATCTAAATAACATTGGCCTATAGACTTTGGGTAGATTATGAATCAATGGCCCCATTCCATGGGTTCATTAGCCCATGCCAGTTTCATTTCAGTCATTCAAAGCAGGTGGCTTTGGCCAAAATGGTTCATTACCTGATGGCCAAACTCCCAATGGTGAACATCTCCCTATTTAGCCAAACTGTTCAGGGAATAGACACACACATTTCATAGCACAGAAGATAAAGTACTGAATTAAGATCTGGGCTTGAATACTGTCTCAGTTGCTTACTAGCTATGTCACCACCAGCAAGTTACTTAACCTCCCATGGCCTTCATTTCTTCATCTGTAAAATCAGTCAATCAACAAGTATTTCTTATGCTCCTAGAGACATCAAAAGTCCTTGTGAGGAGGGGGCATTTAAGTGGCTCAAGAATCAGGTGGATGCAGTCATGTCCATATGTACTGACCTTTAAGGTGCCAGCCCTCAGCATGGCCCTGGATGTTTGGCTAACTTGCCCAAAAGAGCTCTGTTAAGCGGTTTTCCTGTTCTGAGTCTCAGTGTCCTTACGATAGTAATAGGCAACATTTGTAAAGTTCTTTAATTCATTATCTCATTTGATCCTCACTACAACACTGAAAGGCTGGTACAGTCATTAACCCCATTTTATATATGAGCAAACTGATGACTTGCCCAGAGGGACACAGTCAATAAGTGTGTGAGGTTGGAGTTTCTGACCTAGAAGGCCTCTAAGGTCCTTCTGACCTTAGCTCTGACATTGAATGATTCTGTTCAAAATCAGAGTCAACTCAGAAACAACCTAGCCATGGCAAAGCAACATTCTCCTTCCTTGTCCACATTTTCCCTTTTCTGTAAATGGACCTTGAGAGAAAGGGCTCACTTCCATGTGCTGGGAGAGTAAGGATTCAAGGACGATTGATACCCACCTACTTGAGACTGAGCTACCATGGTCGACTTGCGGTCACAAAGAGGTGAGAAAGGAAGGCCGAGCTCAGCTTCCCGGTCACCCTGGGGAAAGAGAAGGGCACAGCAGATTAGGAGGAGGCAGACCTGACCAACCATTGATATTTCAGCAGCTACCACACGGTGATGTTGGACTCAGCCTTCATTGTTTCAGTTACGTAACGTAATAGGGTTTTCCATTTCCTGCTAATGTACATAAAATGAGTGAAGAGGTCTACATTCCTCATAGCTTAAAAATGCTATCCAGGGACAGGGCTGTTGTTAGAACAGAAGAGCCTCACTTGTCTTACACTGATTGTGCCTCCAAAGTAAGCCCCAGATGAGTTAAGAATTCTTCAGGGACCCGCCTACCTTGGACAGCTCAAAAGCACAGCTTGGCCCTGTGGGTTAGGGACCATTACCCTGAGGCTGAAATAGTGAGTTCTCACCAGGTCTTCCCTTAGGTCATGCCAGACCCCTAGTTCATCGCATGAAAATTTCCTTGGCCCTTTTAGCAAATGTAATCTGCTGCCACAGGCTGAGTGCAGGGGTGCCCTTGTTTTGGATGTGCCAGTTGTCCTCCTATTTGGGGGTCAGGTACTACCCTGATATCCTTCTCCTGTTGCCCTCACCTCCCATTCTGGGTTTCCAACATCAATCAGTCAACAAGTAATTATGAAGTGATTACTATGTGTCAGGTACTATTCTGAGCCCTGGGGAGACAGAGAAAGGCAAAAAGATTCTCCCTGCTTTCAAAAAGCTTGAGTTCTAATGGGAGAGGCAGCTCTCCACAATGTAAATGCCATCTCTGAGGGAAGGTCCTAGCAGGGAGACTGAGAAAGGCCTCCTGGAGGCTCTCTGGGTAACTGCACATGGCCCTCCTTTGCCTGTTGTGTTTAGTCATGACTGGCTTGCTGAATTCTTCTGCAAAGCCCTCTTGAAGTCCCAGCAGTGGACAAACTCCCTCTGCAACCTCAGAAGGCTAAGAGAGAGAGAGAGGCTCAAAGAAAACTGAGGAATGAGCCACTGGCCCTTCCCTGGGAGGGATTTCACCATCTCCTAGGAGAGAGAGAGATTAGGCACCAGTATTGAGATAGCCAGAGAGCTAGCTATGACAAGAACAGAAGAGAAACAAAAAGTGGAAGTGTCCATACTTAATACACTTTTTTTGTTCTTTATACATTGAAATGTTTATGTGCGTTGAAGATTGCTAAGGCAGGTAGGCAGGGCAGAGTGCTGGGCCTGGAGTCAGGAAGACTTGAGTTCAAATCCAATCTCAGATACTTACTAGCTAGAACAAGTCAATTAACCTCTGCCTACCTGTGTCTTCATCTGTAAAATGGGGAGATAACAGCACCTGCATACTAGAGTCGTTGTGAGGACAAAATGAAATAATATTTGAAAAAGTCTTTGCTGGCTATTATTATTAAGTTTATAACAAAAATTTTAAGGATAATAGTTTGAGATTGAGAGAGAGAAAGAGAATTGTAATAATGAGTAACGGCGCAAGCCTGCCATGAAAGCAAATGATAAGAGAGTAAAAAGCTGAGATTGGCTCAAAGCAAAGTGGTTTGGGGGTGGAGCCCCTACACTTCAAGGGATGGTCAAATACAGATCTAAGTCTTGGTGAGGAGCCACTGGGGGTAAATGTGTCTGAAGGGAACATCAGTTTAATGAGTATAAATAAGTCTGAGAGAAATAAAACAGCCTGGGGGCACAGGGACGTCCCTTAGCCAAGGCAGCTCCCCATGAGCTGAAGAGCACTTTAGTACCAGGGTCCTCCCCAAGGAGCAATTCCAGGACTCTGGGGACAAAGAGGGAAGAGCCCTGACAGATGCAATCTCTGCATGCCCCAGTAATCTCCAAGTGGGGAAAAAGAAGCCCCTGGAGGAGCTGGTGGGGGCTGGGGGAGGGCAGGAAGCACCAGGGAACTCTGACCTTATAAAGCAATTTAGAGCTGGCCAGTATGTGAGGGACCAGTCACTAGATCTCATTCGTAAAGAGCCTCTCATGTGATCATTTGCATAAACCAAATTCTGCAAAAATCTAAAATAAGGCTAGCTGTAATTAAAACCAAAAAGGACCTGAAAAATTATCAACCGTTAAGTCATGGAGAAAACAGGACAAGAAAAGCAGATGATTCTTCCTACAGTGATGGAATTCTGTTTATGATTTTGACAGTTTATTTAGAATAGAGCCCCCCTTTTGTGACTTTTAAAGGCTCCACTATTGGGCTGTTTTCCTCTAGCTGCAGGATGTGAGAACAGAGGCCCTTGTCGTCACACCCATTCATTCTCCTGGTCCCCACTTATTAGCAGCCTCATTCCAAGTGTGATTGTTTGGAGAGTGTACCACACGTCAATGAGTAATAATTAAAGCCAGAAACGATGGCCTCCTCCCCAAACTACACGTTCCTTACATCTTGTTCCACAGGAAAATAAAAAGCCACAAAGTAAAGGCACCAATTTCTGCGTCACTTCCACTAAAATGCAGGAAAAGGGTTTGGTCCATCTGGAAGTTCAACCCTAAGGGCACAATGGGATGTAAGTGCATTGGAGGGCTGCAGGAATGGAAGCAGGAGGCTGAGCTTCCTTCAGTGCGCTGTTTACATTGTGTTTGTGTATTGTGGGTACACAATACTTCCTTCCCTGGCTCAGGTCTCCTAGCACGCTATGCTGATGGCTGCTGGATGGCCCTGGCGGGGGAGGAGGGGCAGAAAGAGCCCCAGATGTGGAGTCAAAGGCTCTGGCCTAGAAGCCAGGTCATTCCCCTTCTCTGAAGAAAAGGAGGCATTGGATTGGGTGATCTAAACTCCCAACAAGTTGTGACATTCAGGGCCTATTTGAAATGGCTGGTTGTTGGACTATGTCTACACCAGAACTGCAAGGTAGGCAAATGAGCTGCTCTAAGATGAACTGGGGCTGTGGGGACAGGTTATCTGGACACCTCAGGTCAAACCTTTCTTTCTTAATGGGGAGCTTTCTGCCTGTAAACAGAGATGTTTGATTTTCATTTTATACCATCCCATGACAGTGAAGAATCAAGTCTATTTGGCTTTCCTGGGAGTTGGGAAGCCCAAGAGCCAAATTCTACCTCTGACATACCAGCTTGGTGACCAAAGGCAGATGGGTAACCCCTGTAACTGCCTGTGGCAGTGCCGGTCAGTGCTGTGCTCAGCCCTGAAAGGCCAGGGGAGCTCCTGGCCTAACAGGGGAGACAACATGCCAACAGCCATGCGCAAATGAGATACACACAAGTCAGGCGGTGGCTAATCCAAGGAGGGAGCCCCAAGAAGGAGTGGGGAGGCCTCCCACAGAAGGGTAGATTTGATCTGGGCCTTGAAGGAAGTCTGGGAGGACAAGGGGGGAGAGGAAGAGGGACAGAGTTCCAGGCACAAGACACAGCTAGTGGAAATGGCTGGAGGTAGGAAATGGAGTGTGCTATGCAAGGAACATCAAGGAGGCCGGTGCCATTGGACCCCAGAGTATATTGGGGGAGGGGGTATGGTGTCAGAAGACTGGAAAGGAGTCTGTGGAGGGAGGCAGGGTATGAAGGGCTTTGAAAATTAAAGGATTTACATTTGAGGTAATAGGGAGACACTGAAGTTTACTGAGTAAAGTGGGGTGAGATGGTCCAACCTGCATCGTCACACAGAGAGTGTCAGAGGCAAGACTTGAACCCAGGTTTTCCTGACTCCCAGGGTAACCCACCATCTCTTATGTCTCAGCTACCCTTTCTGCTGAGCAGGGGTGGAGAACCTGCAGCATTGGAGGCCACAAATGGCCCTCTAGGTCCTCAAGTGCAGCCCTTTGAATCCAAACTTTACAGAGCAAATCCCCTTAATAAAAGGATTTGTTCTGTAAAACATGGACTCAGTTCAAAGGTCACACCCAAGACCTAGAAGGCCACAGGGCCACAGATTCCCCACCCCTTCAGGCAAATCACTTAACTCTTAGCCCCATTCACCCCAAAGCAACTCCCTAAGACCATAAGAGAAGTTGTAGTCAACAATAGCTGGAGGAATCTGCATGGGAGGAATGTCAGCACAGATCCAGATCTGGAATGGGAATTTCCAAATTGCAGACTAAGATAAGAAAGAGCTAAGATGCCTTGGGGGTCCCAGGTCCTGCTATTCCCTAGTTCTAAGAGCAGGGGCAGGATTCCAGAAATCTAAGAGGTGCCACCAGAGTGCCTTTTATGCCAGGAGAATAAATCTTCCCACACAATATTTCATTTGATCCTACGATACCTCTGGGAGGCAGGTGCCATAAGTCATAGACTGGGAGGGAGAAGGGACTTCAAAGTCATCCGGTCTCATTTTTAGATGAAGTAAAGCAATGGGAAATGATCTGTCCATGAACACACAGCAAGTTAAAGCTTGAGTGAGGATTTGAACTCAGCTCCTCTGATGCCATGGCCCCATACTCAACAGCAAAGTAACTGATGTCTAGAGGTAGTGAATAACTTTTCTAATGACAAACAGTACACACAGAGGATTTGGCAGATCCAGGACTCACACATAGGCCTTCTGACTCAGAATAAAGAGTTTGAGTCACAATCCTAAAGGTTATATTGCCAAGTCTGTGTGCCGTGTTGTTCTTACTATCTGTATCACCTTGGACAAAGTCACCTAACCTCTCTGGGCCTGTAAAATGAGATATTGAGGCTAGATGACCTCTGGGGTCAACTTCCAGCTCTCAAGTAATGATCCCAATTTTAAGAAATGAAAGCAAAAAAATTGCTGCTAGGATGACAGTTGGACTTTAAAGGTCCAACTAAATGTCACAATGCTTTTGAAAATTAAAGAATATATATTTTCTAAATATTTCAACAATCCATGAATCGAATCAGTCAAGGTTCAGAAATTCCAGAATAAGGAAGCCTAAGAGGCCGTGAAATTGTTTATCTTCTCCCAAGAAAGGCTCTTCCTCTTTTCCCCAGCTCTAATCCATAGGGAATATCCTCAGCGGGTCACGCACATGCAAAGTTGGAAAACTTCAGTTAAAGAAAGGAGAGTGATCCTGAGCTGCTGTATGGGCGCCAACAAGTGAAGCCAAGGCTATGACCTCATGATTGTCCCAGTTACCTGTCTGAAGAATTCTTCCAGCAGCGACATGGTCCAGCGATGATGGAGATCCCAGGCTTTAGCTGGGTGGCTGATGTCAGCTGTGTGCAGCATCAAAGATAAGGCTTTCGGCTTGTCAATTCTGCAAACCCAAATGAACCAAGCCCTTCATGACAAGCTCTCTCCATCATTTTGAAGCACTTAAAAAAATATACACATGGCTACACCCCTACTTCAGTCAAGCCAAGAAAATGACCCCAACCCAAGAATGGGACCCACAAATATAGGGAGCACCCCCTGAAAGACCAACCTTCTAACGTACCTGATTTTGCATCTTCTGTATGCTGATTTAGTTATTCCAAAAGCAAAGTGAAAGCAATACTCACTCACTAGCCTCTCAATAACAGCACTTCAGGCTTGTTGGATTGGGCAAACCCTTGAAATCATGAGAGTTTCACCTAACACTGAATTAAAACTCCTTTTAAAGGAAACTCCTTCCTTCTGTCATACTTGCTGATAATCTGCTTTTTAATTAACACCACGATGCTAATTTGTCTGGACTGAGTTGCCTTCCTGGACACTCAAGGATGTCCTTCAAAGGGAGTCATGTAAGTTCAATGTCAGAGCCAATTATATTCTCCAGTTTATCTGCCACTGTAGCTCCTGGGTTAATAAAGTGACTCACGCTTCTGGCTGTTGCAATGCTGTCTTCATGGCCTTGATTTGTTGGAAATGACAGGACATATCTGTGGCCATCACCATCTCAATCACCAAGGTCCGGAATTCCCTGAAGTAGAGATGCCATAGAGACAGAGTGAAGGAGGAGAAAAGGAAAAGGAGAAAATAAAAACTTTTCCCCATTGTGAACAATTCCATCTAATTATTTCTGACATAGCCAATCCTTCTGTAACCATTTAAGGGGTATCTCTGTGGAAGGAATGATCATGATGAAGGGATGAATTATTTAGAAAGGATGCCAGAGTCAGGGTGAAAGGAGGATTAGACAGAAGATAAATGGACAGAGGAAAAGACCCCCCCCCAAGGAACCTGAAAGAAGCATGAAGAATATTCTTATTAAACAATTCTATGTAATAGAAATTATCTAGTCTATCGTTTGTACTTGCTTCTATCTCATCTTTGGTTAAGAATTCTCCCTTGGCCATAGCTAATAAAATTGATTATAATTATATGTTGTAATTATGTGTGTATATAGATATATATGTCCACATATATAACTTTATATGTACATATATAATTTTGTAATTCTATATATATATATATATATATAGCTTCTATTTGTAGAGGGAAGCATAGAGATATTAAAGGATGTCCTTTAATATTTAGGTCACACATCTATTTTGAGTTATTTTAATATATAGTATAAGGTATTGGTCTAAACCTAATTTCTACCAAAAAGCCCCCCAGTTTTCCCAGAAATTCTTATCAAATAGAGATTTCTTCCCCCAAGTAATTTCTGTTCTCATTTTTACTGCATAATGATTAAATTATTAAATGAATGCAATCAATAAACACATCATTTATTAAAGATTTACTGTGTACCAATCATACTGTTAAGTACTGGGGATACAAATGGAAGAACAGGATATCTCCTGATCTTAATGAGCTCACATTCTACTTGGAACAGATGACACACCAAGGAAGGTCAAGTTTCAGAGAGGATGGAAGGGGCAGGTGTTCTTAAGGGTGGTACTGCAGGATAGATAATAGGGCCCTCAGGGTGCATTGGCAGATCAGATGGCAATACCTGGGGATGGGGGAGTCTGGGAGTATGGTACCAAGGCAGATGGTTAAGGCTGGTGGTCTTCCACCTTACCAGAATGACTGAAATTGGTGACTCTATGTCCATCCAAGTGATACAAGTAGTTATGTCCATTTATCAAGGTAGGAAAATGATTGAGGTGTCCTATCACTGGCAAGAAGGAGGGAGGAAGTGGGCCTGAGGGTTGGAATAGAGTAGGTACTCTGAGATCCCTCCCATAGTAGTAGGGATGATGGAAGGGTCAGGGTCCAGCCAAGAGAGAAAAAGGAAGAAGGAGGTTTGGCAAGGAAGTGGATTAGAAGCCCTGAAAAGACTTGACAAGTCTTCACCAAACATGCTAGTCTTTCTTCAATGCCCTATATACCCTCTTGGTATGCTGATTGGCATAGTACTAAATCCATCGATTAATTTAGGCAGTATCATTTTTATTATATTGACAAGGCCCAATCATGAGCACATAATGCCCTCCAATTATTTAAGTTGTCCTTTATTTTTGTTTTAAAAGGATTTAATCAGATCTTTCCAAGTCTTGGGTATGCTTTCATAGATACTTCCCCAGCATTTTATAGTTACTTTGAATGGTGCTCCCTTTTTCATTCTTTCCTGCCAGATTTTGTTTCCACTATGTAAAAATGCTATTGATTTAGATAGTTTGTGTACTGTTACTTTGATGAAGCTATTAGTTGTATCATTTTGATTGTTTTCTGAGATTTTTTAGTAAATTAGCATGTCATCAGGAATAGGGAGAGTTTTGTCTCTCATTTACCTATGTTTATCATTTAAGTTTGTCTTTCTTCTCTTCCCATTATGTCTAGCATTCTGGGAGCCATCACATGACTCCAGGGCAAGAAGTCATCTTTGCTCTACTCCTATATTTCCTGGGAAAGCTTCTCGTTTTGCCGATAACTGCAAATTATTATTGTAAATAATATTAGCTTTCTCTTTTAGAATTATACTTTTTACAATATTTTCTTAAATGGCCAATCTATTCCAAAGTTACACTTAGCAGATTTTTTACCAAAGTATTATACTTTGTTGAAAACTTTTTCTGAATTAAATGACATAAACACAAAATTTGAGGTATTTAGAATTTTAAGATTATTAATACATTATCTTATCTCTAATATTAGGCAATCCTTGCAACTCTGGCATAAATGCACCTAGATCATAGCGGGCTTTTTAGAATACAAACACACATATACACACACATATACAATTGTGAAATTTATATTCAATATGATATCAGTTTTTTGTCGTCTTCCCTTATTTTTCCCTGGTTTAAGTATTAGGATTATATTTACTTCAAAACAGAGGTGTGCAGATTGTTTTCTTGCTCCACTTTTAAGAATAGTTTGTATAGTATAGATATTATAGATAGCCTTTAAAAGTTTAAAAGAATTTGCCTATAAATCCATGTGAAGCAGATATCTCTCCCTCCCTTGGTAATTACTTTATACCTGAAATGTATTATTTAAAACCTCTATTTCCTGTTCTCTTAGCTTGGTTCTGTGTAGATAGATAGATAGATAGATAGATAGATAGATAGATAGATAGATAGATAGATAGATAGATAGAT
>NW_027185761.1:61635407-61643983 GCF_028583685.1 Petaurus breviceps papuanus | reverse complement strand
GATAGATAGATAGATAGATAGATAGATAGATAGATAGATAGATAGATAGATGATAGACAGATGGACAGATGGACAGACAGACAGACAGATAGATAGATAGATAGATAATCCTTTTCTTTTACATTCTCAGTTTTGTTGCCAAAAAATTTATGCAGTTATTTCAGATAAATTGTTTTGCTTCTTCTCTTCTTTATTTGATTTCCCTCTCTCATTTTAATCAGGCTGGCTAAAGGCTTATTGATTTTGTTAGTCTTTTCAAAGAACCAGCTTTTCCTCTTGTTTATGAATCCAATAAGCTTTTTTGGTTTCCAATGTCTCTACTTCTCCTCTAATTTGCCAGTTGTCTTCATATTAAGTAGACACAGTCAGTGGGTGGCCTGAAACAAATGAACATAGCCCATAAGCAGGACCCACAGAGAGGACGTGGCTCAGGGTGAGTACTCGTTATGGGAGAGTGGGGCTTGGAAATGTGTTGTGAAATAAAGCTAAGGGCCAGTCCTAAAAGTCTTTCTACTGTTCACATGCTTATATAGCAGCTAAAGATGTCCAGTATTCAAACAACCCAATGTCCATCATCTGCCCAACCATCTGCAGAGCAGCAAATACAAAATAAGCTGTTTTCACCTCAGATCAGTTCTTTCATCACACTTTTCCACTAGAGACAGAAAAGCTCCTTATTTAAAGAAGGAGGCATTGTGTGAGGTAATGGAAACACCCTGGAATTTTCAGTGAAGGCCATACTTCTTACTACCTTGGACAGCTCACTGAAACCACTCTAGATTCTCCATATGTAAAATGAGCAAGGTTGGTCTAGATAACTTTGAAGGTCCCATCTAGTCTTACAGCTATGGTCCTATGACCCATTTGGTAAGCCCTGATCTAATGAAGAGTTTCACATTTCACAGGTGCCTCCTGGAAATGAACACTTTTCAGTGACCAGGAGAAGGAGAGGGAGAGGGGGAGGGATTGGCTAAGGGATTCCATTGGTTTAAAGATCCTAGTAGGTGAGGGCACTCTCTACCAAGGAAGATTAGCACCTTCCTGGAAACTTATTGTCTTATAGAGTTGCAGAGAGAGATAAACAAAGTATTTATGAAGCATTTACATTGGTTTGGGCATTGTGTTAAATTTTGGAGATACATAAGAAAGTAATCAAGACAGTCCCTACCCTCAAGGTGTTCACATTCTAAAGTTGTTCAGTCAGTGTCCAATTCTTATGACCCCATTGGGGGTTTTCTTGGCAAAGACAATGGAGTGCTTTGCCATTTTCTTCTCCACCTCATTTTACAGCTGAGTAAACCAAGGCAAAGAGAGCGAAGTGATTTTCCCAGAGACACTGCCAGTATGTTTCTGAGGCCAGCTTTGAACTTACAAAAATGAGTCTTCCTAACTCCAGGCCTGGTGTTCTATCCACTGTGCCACCGAGCTGCCTAACTCACATTCTAATAGGAGAAGACGAACTCATAAATGGGTGCTGGAAAGGTGGCCTGGTGTGGAGACTGTGAAGGAAGCAGTTTGATTCCTAGACACATAAGGCACAAGGCTCACCTAGCAGAGCCTAGAGAAGAAGTGGAATTAGATGTTTGGAGAGTGAGAACAAGGTGGGGACAGGAAGGAAGGGCCTGAGATGATGACACTTCTGCTCCAACCCCACTGACCTCCCATCTCTGTTCTTTTGCCTAGGGCTTGGCCCAACACAAATGGAGTTCTGACTCTTCCAGCCTCAGGTCCCCTCCACAGCATACATGGCAATTCCTACAGGAAACCTTGCTTTCTATTATACAGAGAGTACATGTGAAAGGCAGGACTCAAACTCAGGTCTTCCTGACTCTGAGGCCAACTCTCCACTCCACCACTTCACCTCTCAATAGAAAAGAAATGGAACATAAATAAAAGTAAACTTGTGGGTGGTTGGAGAGGGCTCTGTTGGAGAGGGTGATGAGTGGCCGGGGTCACCCAGCCAGGTCTCAGAGGCAGAAACTGGACTTCAGTTTTCCTGGCTTTGAGGCTTAATGAGGCTCTTCTCACACAGGCTAAATATGTTCCAATTCAACAAGGACATCTTTAATATCAATGCTATGGATGGAAAGACCCAAGGAAACAGAGCTTTGCCTTAAGTTACCTCCATCCTCCTGGAAGAGCATGACTTGTCAATAGATCAGTACATACAGGAACATTTGGGGCATGGGGCAGAGGGGAAGAGCACCAATAACAAAGGAGAAAAAGATGGGCTTCCTGTAGGAGGTGGCACCTGAACTGGGCATTGAAGGAAGGATCCAAGGATGAAAAGAGGTGAAGGTGAGGGGGGAAACGAACCCTGCTGGTCAAGTCAAGCCACACTAAAAGCATCGACCAAAGTGAAACGCACTGATGGACGTTGGTATCCGGAGACACTGTTTCCCCTAAAGACAACTCAAGACGGTTAGATTTGTGTATGTGAGTTGGATTCTTTAGATGACTTTACCCAGAAGCATTTAATCACCATGAGAAAAGGGAATTAAAATCCTATTACTTAGCATAAAACCATATTTCTTGTAGCTGAACAATGACTTCAGTGAAATCAAGGGCAGGATACTAACGGAAGAAGTTGTAGCACCCAATTAAAACACATCATTTCCTAGAGTTACAGTCACATGAGAGAGGGAACCTTCAGAGATGTTGGGCATGGCAGGGCTGCAAACATAGATGCTTCCAATGTGAATGTGATTTAAATATTATATTAAATGTACAAGATAAGTAAACTGCCTTCTCTCAGCTCAGCCAGCACCCTGCTTCAGGACCTCTTGCCTCTTCCCACAGCCTCCTAATTGATCTCCCCTCCACCCATATGTTCCACCACACAGCTGCCAAAGTAATTTGCCTAAAGCCCAGTCTTGAGCATGTCACTCTCCTGATTTCAAAAGAAAAAAAATTTCCATGGCTCCCTATTGCCAGTAAAATAAATTATAAATAACTGAGCCTCCACAGGCTGGTTCCAGCCCCTCTTCCCATACTTACTTCTCAGGACTGCCCTTCCCCCACTCTATATCCCGACCGCTCTGGGCTGGACCCACATGCCTAGGATGTACCACCTCCTCATCTCTGCACCTTCTATCCTTGGTCCTCCTCAAAGTTCAGTCCAGGCCTCACTTCCTACATGAAGCCTTTATTCATTCCATTTCTTATTAATGCTCTCTTTCTCCAAATTGCCCTGTATTTGCTCCCCAGTGTCCATGGAACATCCTGGGAGTAAAATGCAAGCTACCTGAGGGGAGGCATCATTGCATTTGGGTCTTTGTAGCGCTAATGATCAGCACAGTACACAGAAGGTGCCTAATAAATGTTTTCTATCTCCTCAAACTAAGAGTTTCAGATATTATGCATGACACAACATTTTCCAAGCAAGCTCTCCCTGAATAGGTACATTATTGAACAGTGGGAGGAGGGTCTCTCGGCATCAGAACAGTAACTAGGCTAAGGCAATGGTGAATCTGTCCCAGGAAGCCAAAATGCTGAGGACCCAGAAGTTATTCTATTATTTGTCCTCAAACATTTCTCATGTCATTTTCTGATTTATCACAATGGTAAATCACAAAATAGTAGCTTGTGACCAAGCCAGATAGTATATTGTGATTTAATAACACATGCCTTTTGTAAAGCCTTTGTCTTAAGGAAACACACACACACACACACACACACACACACGAACTAAACAATTAAACAGGTAGACTGTATCTTTCCAAAAGCAGGAATCTTATCTGTCTCATTATTCTTTCTCCCAAAGATGACCCTTTCAGTTTCCTTGCTTCTCACCTCCAGTCATCCTTCGAAAGGTTAGACAAAATATTCATTTCCTCATCATCTTGCAGAAGTCTATAGGCTGCGCTGATGTGGTGATTCTCGAGGACAGATCGGTCATTGTACAGAATGGCTGGATCTGAGCTGGAGACAAAACACACAACAAAATGTTCAGCCATGGGGCTTTGAGAGGTAGTGCTGCCCAATGGATAGGACCCCAGAAGTTTGGGGTTCAAATTCTACCTCAGACACTTAGATACAGATACTGGGCAAGAGGCTGAGCCTCCCCGTGCCCCAGTTCCTTCCTATGTGAAAGCAGGGAGCTGGAAGTGATGGCCCCTGGGGTCCCCTCTGACTCTGAATCTGTGACCCAGGACTCGAGATGGGACCTAACTGATTCAGATTATCAGCAAGGTCATTCTGGACGTTCTAATGGCATCTAAGAGCACACCTCCATCTTGAGGAACCTGTGGTCCACTAACCCCCTTGGACCCAATGGCTTCTAAGGTCTCTTGATCAATCTCTACTCCCATGACATGAAAGCTTTCCCACTCTGAGTGAATACCTTATTTCTCCTTGCTTCATCACAGGCACAGGCCCCTTCCTGCCCAACCACCAATGCAAGGAAGAAAAGGGAGAAATGGAAATTAAAGATCAATCGTCAAAACTGCCACAGAAGTGACCAAGACCTGTTGGTGTGGGGTTGGTGATGGCCATGTGGTCTGGATAGAAGGGGGAGAAAAATACTGGGTTTGAGTCAGAGACCCTGGGTCAAGATCCCAACACTGACAACTCATATTTGTTACCAAGGGCAAGTGACTTGTATAAATGTTTCCTCATCTAATAAAAATAAAGGTTGTATACTAGATCTGCAGTTTTCAAAGGGACCTAGGGACCCTTTAAGGCCCTGACACCCTTTTAGGTTATCTGTAAGGTCAAAACAATTTTTAATAATACTAAGATGTTTTAATTTCTAATATGCTAATTAATATGGTAAATTAAATATGGAGATAACACCATAAGGGCAGCCGGATGGTACCATGGATAGTGCAGTGGGCTTAGAATCAGTAAGACTTATCTTCATTAGTTCAAATCTGGCCTCAGATACTCACTAGCTAAGTGACCCTGAACAAGTCACTTGAGCCTGTTTGCCTCAGTTTCCTCATCTGTCAAATTAGCTGGAAAAGGAAATGGCAAACACTCTGGTATCTCCGCCAAGAAAACCTCAAGTGGGGTCACAAAGAGAAATGACTGAACAAAAAGGAACCACATAAATGGAAGCTTTTGGAGGGGATCCTCAATTTTTGAGAATATAAAGTGGTCGAGAACCACTGGATTGGATGCCCTTGAAGGTCCCTCCCAACTATAAATGTGTGATGCCATACATATGACAGGCTCTATTACTAGAGCCGAGAGGAGCCTTGGGGCCATCTCATCCAATCCCCACATTGTACAATCGAGGAAACAGAGGCCCAGAGATGCTAGGTCCACAAAGCTAGACATTAGCAAAGCTAGAATTTGCACTATCTTCTTACTCTAAAGTCAGCTACGCCTGCTTAAACAGAGAGTTCCCAGAAACTTCTGAAAATCTTTACATATATTTATGCAGACAAGAAGCTTATCATGGTGGATAAATAACTGGGCTGAGCATTGAGAATACCTGAATTTGAGTTTCCCTGCCACTCACCTCCTATGTGACCACAGATGAGGCAGCTATGACTAAGTTGGAGATCAACTGTTTATCTGTATCAGTGAAAGGAATTTCCACAAAGGAATCTTCTAAACAATTGAAATTGCAGGTCTAGACTCTTCAAACACCCTCCCCCAAGTGTGCTATCCCATTTCTCTATTAATCCTGAAAGTAGAGGAGTCACATGGAATGGTGATGGGAACTGGTTAGACCCTGTTAGATCAGACCCCTTCCTAGGAGTCACAGGAGAGGGAACAGCTCATGGACAGAGAGAACCATTAGGATTAATGAGTCCATGAATGCAGCTCATGAAGCCAAGAGAATTATACCAAACCCTGGCTTTATTTTGACCTGGTCTTCTCATGCTAGGTATAGTCAAGAGTGCCTGTGTTTTTTTCATCTTAGATTGGCTGGCAGAGTAGTTCATGTCCTGGGCCTGGAGTCATTTCACATCCTGCCTTTGACACTTCATTAACTGTGTGACCCTTGGCTCCTCTCTGGGCCTCAGTTTCTCTTATTTGTAAAATTAGGGCATTGAACTAGATGGACATGAAAGTCCCTTTTAATTCTGTATCTATGATCCATTTATAAAAGTGTTGTTCAAAGGAAGTAACACTGTCAAGGTGCTGTGACTTCTTCTACATGGGAGCTCCCTCTACTAACCTCTCTATAATTTAGCAAATAATTCTTATGGACTTGCCTAAGTCTCAGAGAGGTTAAATGATTAGCCCATGGTCACACAGCATCAGAGTTAAGATACACCAGGCACTACCTGTCTTGGCCATGCCAAATCAGTTTCTAGCATGGAAAGAAATAGCCAGTGTTGTTTTCTAGTGAAGTGGATTTTTTTTCTAGTGAAGACCTTTTCTAATGAAGACCTGAGTTCAAATCCAGCTTCAGACATTTATACAAACTGTGTAACGTTGAGCAAGTCACTTAGCATCAGTTTGCATCAGTTTCCTGAATTGTAAAATGAGGATAATAATAGCAGCTCCCCACTAGGGGTGCTGTGAGGCTCAATGAGCTGATATCTGCAAGGTGTTTAGTTCAGTGTTTGCACACAGTAGGTGTTATATATGTGCTAGTCACAATGTGAGCGGCCTCATTCTCCAGAATAAAGCCATGATCAGGCTTGCATCCTCGGATCCTCTTTGTGTGAGTCTGTCTTTCCTGATGGTTTGGATGCTCTTAAAAAACCCTGTCATCCTTTTAGAGGGAGGGCGTGGTTGTGTTTCTGTTCTCTGAGAATCCATGCCCTACTAACACAAACAGTGGGTAACTTTAATATCATTTACATTTCATTCACACTATGAGGGTTTGTTTGTTTGTTTTTTGCTGTAAATTTCCCTTTCCATTCAGACTTTATTTAAAGGAATATTAAAATCAGTTTGAATTCCCCATATGTACGCCAGTGGAGGAGGAAGGCTGGAAACATACTAAGGAAATGGACCTGGGATTACAAGTTTTGTAAGAAAATCCAAGCTTCAGGGTAGAGGGAGCCTGCCCTCTCCACAGGCATCTTCAACCTGAATAGATTTAAAGCATCGCTCCCCTTCCCCTTTTCTCTCCCCTGTGGGGATGGAAATGGGATCTGAAATCACTTGATTCCTCTTCCTCCAGCCCAGACCTTCAGGGCTCACTACCACAGCTGGGGATTACAGCCTTAGCTATTTTGTGGTGTTCAGGTGATTATGTGCTAAGTTTTCTCCTCTCTAGGTCAATTCAGGGACATGGATGAATCAAAGCAGAAAGTTAAAGAATTTTCTTGAGCATAGTTAAAACCCTTAAAAAAATCTCTCCCTTTCTCTGGGCTACATTCACTTTGGCTTCTTTTGTGGCTCCACAATCTGGGGGGTCCAGGTCCTTCGAGAGGCCAAGGGCTGGGATGTGCGCTTCAAGGTCATTATGGCAGCCCTGGGCTTGGCTGCTGGGGCCCTGGGTGAGCATCTTGCTGCCACCAGACTCCTCCTAGTCCTGAATTTCTTACTCGGCCTCTTCCTAGAAAGGTTCCTGTTTCATCTTTTTTTCTATTTCTTCTTCTCTTTAGTCACAGTTTATCCAAACCAGCACCCAATTCCTCTTTGTTTTAATTGTATTTTTCATGTTATTGCTAACTACAGAGGTTTGGAGCACACCTACAGGCATCTTTGGGCAGTGAGGTGGCAGAAAAGACCAGATGGGGAGTCAGGAAGACTCCTCTTCACGAGTTCAAAGCTGCCCTCAGACACTTACTGGCTGTGCGACCCTGAGCAAGTGGTTTCATCCTGCTGGCCTCAGTGTCCTCATCTGTAAAATGAGCTGGAGAAGAAATGGCGAACCCCTCCAGTGTCTGCCAAGGAAACCCCAAATGAGGCCACAGAGACTTGGACACGACTGAACAACAAAATCTTTAAAGTTCATAGGATTGGAGATTTAACACAGGAAGGGACCTTAAAGTCACTGAGCCATTTCATTTACAGAAGGGAAAACTGAGGGGAGGAGAGGTTAAGTGACTTGTCTAATAATTACCAATTATAATCATAATCATAGAAGGCGTTCCTACAACACGGTAAGGTGTGCAAAACTGCATGTTTTATCTCATTTGATCTTCAGGACAACTGTCAGGCAGGTGATATTGGTGTTCCTATTTTGCAGATGAGGAAACAGAAGCTTTAAGATACTAAAGGATTTGCCCAGAGTCACACAGCCAGTAAGCAACCAAGGCAGGATTTGAAATCGGGGCCTCCTGATTCCAGGGCCAGCACTTCATCTACTATACCATCTAGACAGCTTAGGGTGACATAAGTGACTGAGGCAGGATTCAAATCCAACTCCTGCCTATTTATCTGACACACACACTTTTATATACACATACACATTTCATTAAGTATATTTCAATACCATTGATTTCTTTTGTAATCCTATATATTTTATTTTACTAACTTAAAAACATACTGAGAGAGGGTCCATAGACTTCCCCAGACTGGCAGAGGGATCCAGGACACAAATAATTTTAAAAAATCTCTGATCTAGGCTCATAGCACTCCTTTGTCTTCGATAAAAACCATTATCTCTCCCTCCTTCTCTCTCCCTCCTTCTCTCTCTCTCTCTCTCTCTCTCTCTCTCTCTC
>NW_027185761.1:61588257-61635307 GCF_028583685.1 Petaurus breviceps papuanus | reverse complement strand
CTCTCTCTCCCTCCCTCTCTCTCTCCTTCCCTCTCTCCCTCCCTCCTTCCCTCTCCTTTCCTCTCCCCTCTTACTCCACACACAGGAATCTCAGTGTCTCCAAGTCCCCTTCCCCTGCCTCACCGAGTCTGAATGTGAAAGTTGTTAGTGGTCCCAGTGTGCTCATAATCATGAATGGCTGCTGAGAAGATGATGGCAAAGATCTCCAGCTCCGTCAGCCAGTTCTGAAAAGGAGATTAGGAAGCAGTCAGATGGTCGGTCATTTCCTCCACGGGACCCTCCCAGCTTCTGCACATCCCTCCAGGTTCTTGCAGCAGCCTCTCAGTTATCCCCAAAGCTGACTTCTAGGGCAGGCCTCCAAAAGGTTAGAATCATAAACTACAAGAACTTTGTGCTGCAGGGACCCTCGCAGTCATCTGGAGGAGCCTTCTCATTTTACATTGAGTAAAGGAGGCCGGAGAAGGGACCTGACGGCATGGGATCACTGGGCTAAGCCTGTAAGGTGCCATATTTGTCTACACGGTCACATCTGAGAGTGGGGTGGCTCCTCATCTTTCTGCCGATAAAGTCCTTAGCACAATTCCTGTGCTCCATAGTCCCTGGCATGTCCCTACAGTCCCTGACGTGCAGCAGGTGATTAATAAATGTGCACTTGCTTGATTATTGACAGGAGTTCCCATAGGGACAAACACAGATTCTTTCAGTACTGATGTACACAGCAGAACTGTGTGTTAGTCACGGGGGGAACATGCACATGTGCGCACAAATGCTCTTCCTCTCACAGTACCCATTCTACCCAACAGCCCGCAGTGAGGTTGCCACAGCCTTCAGTCCATTCCCACAAAAGCCCAGAGGAATTCTGAGGAGGGGATCTGAGGCACACGCATAAAGAAAGAAACAACCCCCCCACCTGTGGAGGCCATGGACCCTAACCCCCTGATTTCAAAGAGGAGGAAGCTGAGCCCCAGGAGCTGCAGTGACCCACCCAAGGTCACACAGGTCAAGCTTGGATCTAACCCCAGTTCCATTCTCTGTCACTTCTCCTTCTGCACAGGGCAGCTCACAGCGACCCTCTGAGTCACCCAGGAGCCCCCCAGGACTACTTCCACACACTCACCGCGACCCCTGTCTTGTACAGGAGGTAGTGGACAGTCTGAGTGACATCCGCCGCATGCATCAGATTGTGGTAGGGGTTCTTGTGCTTGCTGTAACCCACCTCCAGTGCTTCCACAAATGAGACAAGAGCAGAAATGGGAATCTGGAAGAAGAAGGTGGCAGTCATGGGCACAGATGACCAGCAGCACAGGGAGCCCACGGGAACCTTGGGGGAGGTTGGATGGTGAAGTCGAGGAAAGGAGAGCTGGGAAGCCTCTGAGCTCCAGCATCACAGAGGGGCTCTGCCTTGGAAGGAAATGATCAAGAATCCAACATCCTGATACCGACTGAGTGGCTGAACAGCTCTGGACTCCAGACACCAAGTGCCTGAGACTCCCAGATAGACAAAGAAGATTCAGAAGAGATTAGTGCTTAAAGGGCCAAGCCATGGAATGGAGAGGAGGCTTCTCTTGCTTGGCCTTGGGGGGGATCAGAGTCATGGCAATGGGGGGGATGGCAGAGGGGCCAATTTAGGGCTTTAACCAGAGCCATCAGTAACCTTGGTAGAATGCTACTTCCCTAGAGCCTGAGGGTTGTTTTCTTTTCTTTTCCTTTTTCACATATATGCTATATTCATATATTCTAATAACTCAACAACCAGTGCTTCCTGGGGTGCTTAACAAGTGCTAACTAATTGACTGAATAACTGAGTGAGGGGTCAGTTCACTAATCCATCATGTCTGGCCACTTCTCTATGACCGAGTTGAAGGTCACTATCAGTAGTCATCAGAGAGGCACCAAAGTCGAAGGAGCTGCCTCACTAGGAACTTGGTTCTGCTGCATGTCTTTCTCTAGACCAGAGAGCCAAACACTGGGCTGGGTCAGACAACCAGATGAACGTGCAATTGGGAGATATTGACAAAACGAGCAAAAATACAATAGAGCATGGATAATGTGAATGTGTGGTTTTCCAAATCCATGTAGCCCAGACGTACGGGTTAGTAACCCCCATTTCTATTTGAATCTGATACCATGGTTCTAGAGCATGGAAGAGAGGCGAAGGCAGAGTCGTACAAGACCTTCCCACTTGGATTTATATCGGTCTAAAGAAACCCTAGGCTCCTTTCTGATTCTGTGACACTGTAGTCCCATCAGAACTGACCAAAGGGAGACGCTCTGGGATTCATGAGATGTGGGAGCTGGGAGATTCCTGGTCCAACCTCTTCATCCTGGTGCTTTGGAACCAGAGGCCCAGGGAGGGGAAGTGAGGGAAGTCCAGGCTCAGAAATGGTTCTGAGTCATGGTCCACTGCCAGTATGTCAGCAGGGCTCAGGGGAGGGGGGAAGGAGAAAGTTCCTGGTACCCAAGTGATCCAGACTGCCCCTCCCAAAATGTCTCAGTCTTTCTCCTTCAAGTTTTTTTCCTTGAAGTTGACTGTAATCCCTCCCATGAGAAAACCTCTCACTGCTCTTTCTAGCATAAACCTTTAATATGGAAAGGACAGTTTAGCCTTGAGATACTTTGATCTATTCTCTTCATTAGCATTCATCTTGGGGAAAAGGGAGGCAGGCTGTGGACTTCACAGGACACAAGAAAAGATATTTGTTTGGCCAGAGCCAAAGTGGTAAAGTCATTCTTTGGTCTAGTAAAAGAATGAGTGGAATTTTGCTGACAGTTCCTAGGCAGTCTGAGGAAGATGCTTCTGTAAGCTTTAAAGGGCTTGGCCAGGGACTCCTTCCTGTGACCCTGGCCTTTGCCACCAGGGGTAACTTTTTTTTTGGAGGGGGGAAGGCAGGGCAATTGGGGTTAAGTGACTTGCCCAAGGCCACACAGCTAGTAAGTGTCAAGTGTCTATGGCCAGATTTGAACTCAGGTCCTCCTGACTCCAGGGCTGGTGCTCTATTCACTGTGCCACCTAGCCACCCCAACCAGGGGCTAACTTTTAAATCCTTAAGTCCCAATGTACTTCAGTCAGGCAAAGAAACATAGAGAAAGATAGACAGAGAAAGACAGACAGAAACAGAGGCAGAGACAAAGAGATATAAAGACAGGCAGAAATAGAGACAGAAGTAAGGGGAAGTGGGAAGAGAAGGAAGGAGAGAGGAAGAGGAAACAGAAGGAGAGGTGGAGAAGAGAAAGGAGGAAGAAAGAGGAAAGATAGAAAGGGAGAAAGGGAAAAGAGGATGAAGAGAGGGAGAAAGGGAAAGAGAGAATGAATAGATATATGTTGGTGAAGAGGTGGTATAAATGTTTAAATACTGGGTCAGTTTAGCCACCCTACCAAAGTCCAAAGCAAAAACTATTTTCCTTGGTTTCCCCCAACACATAACCTGGAATGCTTCCTAATAGACATCCCTGTGGTTCTGGGGCTCTGTGCTCCATGGACTGGTTGTTAATGGCCCATCCCCCATCAGCTATACTTCTGCCAAAACCTGAACATGAGAGATTTCACTTCTGAAAAGGACTATGGCTTTCCTAAGGCCTAAGCTACCTTGCCTATTACCACTCTCCCAAAGCAAGTCAGGATGTTGGTGCAGATAATAAGAATTAGAGTAAAATGGGAGTAACCATGTGACACTGATAATTCCAGAAGAGGGGAACTCAAGGATGCTCATTTGTAAGGCCAGGTTATAATGAAGTGCATTTCAGCCAAGGTCCTGGGTGTGACCCTAAGGGGGACTTCTCTTCCACATGCTCCTGAAGGGCAGGGCAAGGGGAAGGAATGAGGAGCCCCCAGCACACTCACTCACCTTGAAGCGGCTGATCAGATCATAGCGGGTGAGTAATTCATAGAAAATGAATTTCAAGGCGTGATCTCCACTAGCATCATTCAGGGTGAAGACATCAAAGGACCACTTGTCCACATCCTGCAAGGCAAAAGGAGATGGAGAACATGTTCTTTGCGCCCTCCAGTCCCTTTCTATCTTCCCATGCCTGCTCCCTTCACTGTGACTTTTGTCCACCAGAAATGCTCACTCAGCATTCCACAGAGGATTCTTTTTCTGATCACAGAATCTGCTCAAAGCCTGTGGGCTCCTGGGCTAAGAATCACTGATTCTTCCTGTCTTGGTCATTGAGTGACTATCACTGGCATCTCTCTATCAGGTGTGTTCCTCACAACAAATCTGCACAAGGCAGTGGCTATCTTTATCCTCATTGTACAGATGTTAAAACAGGGTCAGAAAGAAGAGCTTTCTAAGAGAAGAAGAAGCAGAGGCAGGATGTGGACCCAAGACATCCTGGTTCTAAGACCCGGGCTCTACCCGAGGCTGCCTTCATATCCAGCTACCCAGGAAGAAAAAATATCCCTCTGTGACACTGCCATTATCTCCACCACTGTCCCTCCAATTAAATACCACTGGATTCTATCCTCCCCAGCACAGGGACCCAAGTTCAAAATCTGGTCTCTGAAACCAACATTGTGACCCTAGGCCTTGATTTCCTTATCTTTAAAAGGAGGGGGTTGGGTTAGATGGGCTCTAAGATTTCTTCCAAGTCTAAATATGTGATCCTAGGATCCTGTGGGAGTGGGAATCCTGACATCATTTATCTTTGTAACTTCAGTGTCTTAAACACTTAATTAATAAAAAGAATAATAAATGTTTGTTGAATGAAGAAAATGCACCAAAAGCTAGGCAGTCTCTTAGCCACTCCTCATAGAGAGAACTCAGTATTTTAATTTTTAAGACAGGGGCTCTTAGCCTTTTTTGGGTCACAGATCCTTTAGGCAGACAGTCTGGTGACGCCTATGAGCCCCTTCTCCAAATAATATTTTAGATGCATAAAATAAAAGAACAAGAATTACAAAGAAAACCAAGAATGTTAAAATACAGTTATTAAAATACTTTAAAAATAAATTCAAGGACCCCGGGTTAAGAGCCCCTGGTCTAAGGCATTTGGGATCCAGATCTATAATTTTACTTATGTATGAAATTGCCAATGTAGAAACTTCCCCTTATCATCACCAGTACAGGCTCAGCTTTGAAGGTATAGGACTAGTCCACTATAGGGTATCTTGATTGCCAATGCACTCCCCCATCCCCCAGGAAAGGAAAGAGAATTAGAACTGAAAAGCCACTGAGAGATGAAAGAAAGCAGAAGGGTAGGAGATGAGATCCATTGAAGTGATAGAAAATAAGTAGAAAGAAGAGAATTAGAAAACCAAAAAAGATTTGGGGAAGATAGTGTGAAAAAAATATCTTATTAAGCAGGGATACTCTATTGTGAATTACCTTTAATGCTTCAATGACAGCTGGTGGGTAGCTTAGGCCAACCATGTTTGATGTCCGTCGGTACATTCTAACAAAGTCAGGAGAAATAAAAGAAAAAAAAAAGCAATGTCACATCACAGTAAGTGGGGAAAACAGACCCCAGGTCCCAAGCACTCTGCCTGAAGGATGACAAACTTGATGCATTGATGAGTCTCTGGAAAAAACTTTACAGCCTCTGGAGCCCAGAGGTCATTTCAACTTCTTTTGCTATCATTGCCATATGAACTCAGCTGGCTCACATTTTAAGATCAGAGGAAATTAAAACAGCCCCAAACACCTGCATCATGGAGCAGAAAAACAAAATCAATCTGCATGTTCTATGATGAGAATTAAAATGTTTAACAGCATCTCCTGCCAGATGCCAGAGGTGTAACTAGCAATTTTGATGCTCAGGGCAATTTATATAAAACACGCCCTCAAATCAACTTTTTAATGAGAATTCAGTCAAGGTAGGGGGAAAAGATTTCAGGGTATCATTCGTGATGGGTGGATACAGAGAGCCCAGGGCACCATGAAGAGAGATTAGGTAATGGAAGAAGCAGAACCAGGCTGAACTATGGACATACTCAACCAGAAGAAAGTGGTTACTAATGGGAAGAAAGCATTCTACCTGGTAGCTGTCTGTTTTCAGCCAAAGATCCTTGCTATTTGCTAAGCCTGTTTATTTCTATGATATTGGAAGATTATAAGTCCTTTAAATAGACCCTTTAATTTTGGGGGTTGAAGGACAAAGCTTTATTTGTTCCACCTTAGTTTTATGGCCCTGTCAGATAATGTGACAGACAATGGACAGTGATGCCCTACCACAGGGGAAAGCTCCAGTGGACAAGCAATTTGGAAAGTAATGTTCTCCAGAACCTTTGAAGAACCAAGTTAAAAATCCCTCCCCCCCTCAGTGAACTAAGGGTTCAATGAAGTGAGTGTGGCATTTCAAAATAGAGAACACATGGTTCAATAAGGAATATGGGACAGGGTAAGGCTTTGGCACTTTTCACTGTAAAAGACTCAGATTCAAAAAGGAAAACATCTTGTATAAGATTTTGGTTCCTTATGCACATCAAACCTCACATGGGTACCATTTTGCTTGAATCAAAAGGCATCATGGGCATTCCCATCTTAATCTCTTCCCTACTTTTTATTTAATCATCACTCAAATTCTTTAAGAGACGATGGGCTGGAAGATCTAATTTTCCTTTCTGTTAATGAGTTTGTCTCCTCTTGGGCAAACATATGGAAGTGGGGATGGATATGAGTGGGCAAGGGTGAGCTGATCCCAGCAACCACATGCAATCCTTGGAACAGGACTATCTCTCCTCCTAGATTGTGAGCTTCCCTCTTCTTGCCTGAAAATTAAGACCTCGATCCAGATGAAACTTTTCTTTGTAATTTAAAGGACTCCAAGGGCTGACTACCATCAAGAGGCCCAAAAAAGGTTCTATGGACAGGAGTCAATTAAAGATGACCCCTCTGTATGACTCCTGATTGAATGGAATCTTTTACCCTCAGAACTCTGTTCTGCTGCATTACTTACCTCTCCACAAAGATCCCTGCCTGCACAGCATGAACAATGCTTTTGAATCGGGGCTTCTCCTCGCTCCGTCTCAGCATCATCCCCATCTGCCTGGTAAAGGTGGAGGCCAGCCAGTCCCGGACCTCAGAAGGTACGGCATCTGACTGGATGTCACTGAGCTCATCCTCTGTATCGAGGAGTCGCCTAGAATAGGGATAAAGGAACAAGAAATGAACTATCAGATCATAGATGTAGAGCCAGAAGGGTCCTCAGAGGTCACCCACCCCAACCCACTCACTTTACAGATAAGAAAAGTCAGTCCCAGGGGCGGCCAAGTAGCACAGTGAGTAAGACACCGGCTCCAATGTCGGGATGACCTGGAGATTGAATCCCAGGCTCAGATACTCAGCACCACACCCAGAAATAACTGGCCGTGTAACCTTGAGCAAGTTAATTAACCCTGATTGCTTATAAAATAAAAAAAAAAAGAAAAGTCAGTCCACAGAGGTTAGAGATTCTAAAGCTAAGAGTCTTCAAAGGTCACCTAGACCGATGTGCTCCTTTGACACATGACAAAATTGAGACCCAGACAGGGGAAGTGACTTGTCATTTTATAGATAAGGAAACTGAGTCCCAGGGACCTTAAGTGACTTGTCCCAAGTCACAAAGGAAACAATCGTCAGCATCATGATCCGAACCTAGATTTTCTGCCTCCAAAGCCAGGGTTCTCTCCACCACGTCTATTTTGCGTTTACTTATCTGGATACCTCTTTTGTCTTTGTCATAGGGCCACATCTTAGACATCCTTGAAGTGGTAAAGGATGCTGTAAGACTAAAACTACAGAGGAGGTAGCAGAGTGCACTCCTTCAGATGAGGGCATTTCCTCACCTGGGATTTCCCTATAGCAATGAGATCAAAGGCCCAGGGCCTATCCTGTATCCTTTCATAGGAGCTGAGGTTAAGAACTGGAAGGAACCTTAGTATCCATTGAATCTAAACCTCACCCCACTCCCATTTTTCATTTGAGGAAACTGAGGCCCAGAGAGGTTTGGTGTCTGAGGCAGAAATTGAAGTCAAGGCCTCCCAACCAAGTCTAATGCCCTATCTACTACTCTGTGCTGCCTAATACTAGGCACATGGCAGGCATTTAATAAATGCTTATTGAACTGGATTGCATTGGACTCAACTATGGCATCAAATTCCTTTCAATTGGAGTCACCCATATGCAAGGAAGCCATAAACCACACAAGCTTTAAGTAAAAGCAAAATTCATTCAGATTTGCATCTAGTAGCTGTATAAGCCTCAGGAGTCCAGATTAATTGGGGAGGGACAGCAAAATTAGGCAAAAGTCTTAACCAGCACATTTGAAAAGAAATGCAATTTTATTCCTCTAAATTATATACAGTTGTGAGAATGGCTTCAATGCCCACATTAGAATGATTTGCATTTAGTATAGAAATGCAAAGCATGAGGCTGGCAAAGGCCAGCCTCTGCTTACACTGTAATTACACTGTTTCTAAGGAAATAGAGATTTTGAGAGGGGTAGAAAGCAGCTTGTTCCTCCCAAGGGGGCAAACACATCCCCTGTTCAGTCTTGCTTCCCCGCCCAATGTTCTCAGTGTCCACTGTGCTCAGAGACAGTGCAAAAGGAAGATCCTCACCTGTCTGAATGAGCAACATTTACAAGTTAAAGAATGAAGTCTAGAGGTGAGGTTGCTTCCCAGGGCCATCTGAAAGAAGCTGGATAATTGTCACCAAACTTTATCTGATACATTCAAGATTTTGAAAGTTTGCAGAGCACTTCCCCTACATTGTCTCATTTGAGGCTTCCAACAGCCCTGCAAGGCAGGCACTATGGCTATTATTATTCCCATTTTACAGATGAAGAAACTCAGGTGGAGATAAGTAAGGGCTCTGCTCTTGGTCACAAAGAGAGTAAGTAATAAAGTAGGATTTGAACCCAGGCCTTCCAGACTCCAAGGACAAGTCTCTCTTCCATGGTTTACAAAATAAAGACTCCCCAGAAAGACTCCAACCAACCTATGGAAAACTCCCTGGGACAGGTTAGCATCTTCTCACCTTGTTTCATCGATGTAGACAGATTCAAGGACTGATGCTGCATGTTCCAAATTCTTCTTGAGGTCGACCACAGAAGCCTCTCCTCTTTCTAGTTGTTTCACCAAAGATCGCAACCTAAGAAGAAAAAAAAAAGGACAAAGAGTCAGTAAGTACAGAAAATGCCAATGGCCAATATAGACTTAGAGATTAGTGCTCAAAAGACCATCAAACATTTGATTGCCACTGGAAACACAATGCAAAGAGCAGGCAGCCTTTCCAACAAAGCACTTTCTTCAGTACAATCCAGTGGCATGGAGAGTATGATTGTTACCTTTTATTTACAAAGACTGAGGCTCAGAGGATTTCTGTAACTTGCCCAATGTCACAGAAAAAATAAAGACAATATTTCAGATGAAAACAGAATTTGTTTGATGCCGAGTCCTGTCCTCTTTCCACCTCTGTGACTTTGAGAAGGTCAAATTGTCTCTCCTATTCAAGAGGCATCTGAATGGCAGCTGAAATGAATCACAAAAACCTAGAATCTGAGAGTTGGAGGGGAGAACTCAAAGGGCCCTTCCTACATCAGGACCGTTACCTCCTTATTCCTGGTAGCTGAAGGCATCCCTCGAGAAATCTCTCAAAACTCATCACAGAGAGTAAGTACTAAAGTAGGGTTCCAGACTCCAAGGACAAGACTAGTGACCAGCTCTTTGGGCTTCCAGATGATACTCTGACAGGATCATACTGCTGAGACTGTGGTCCAATAAAATGCCAAGATCTTTTATCAGATAACTAGAGGAAGCTAGCTTTATCAATGCCTACTGAGTACTCACAATGTGTAAGAAGTCCTCTTTGCTACCAATAACTCACATTTATATCACTTTAAGGATGTTAAGCACTTTCCTCACTACAACCTGGAAGGCAGTCATTAGAAGTAGTGTGATATCTATTATACAGGTGATAAAACTAAGGGTCTTCATACTTAAATGACTTGCCCAGGATCACACAGAGTATCTGAGAAAGTATTCGATATCAGTGCCTTCTTGATTCCAAATCTAGCACTCTATCCATTATAATAAATTACCTTTCTGAGCAAATAAAAAGTACCTTCACAGCATCTGAGCTCAAGGAGATTGTGAGCTTTGAAGGAAGACAAGGAATATATATTTATATAAAACAATAAGGAGCAGCATATACCAATCAGCAAAATAAACAGATGTATTAAAACTTCATTCAGCTCTTGTACTGTGACCCAAAGCCCCCATCAATATTTCTTTATTTTTTCTAACAGAACAAGAACACCTTACTTTTAATACCACTTTCTAATCAGCATCCAAGGAGTCAAAAGTGGAAAAGGTAGTGTGCCAATCTGCTAGACTTGCTATTTCAATATGCCCTAAATCAAACAAGAAAATAGCACAAACTCTCCCGCATAAGTCCTCTGAAGATCAAATCTTCTTAAAAGCTTGAGGAAATGTCGTTTTCAAGGGTTGTTCTCAGGGATGCTGAGGTGTGGCAACCGCTACCACATGGCTGCTTCAGAGCTCCTGGCCAGCATATTGTAGGGGGACCAAGCGACCAGCCTGAGGGGTTATTGCATTAACCTGCTTGGATCTGGGTCACTGTCTAGGGTGGAGGTCCTGGGGTGTGTGAACAGGTGCCAGAGAGTGTGGAGGTGTCAGAGAGGGCAGCCAACTAATAGCTCCAGCAGCTGAGAATCCCAGCAATTTGGGACGAAGCTTTCCTCTCTGGAAGCAGAGTTCTACTGTGGCAAAAAGTTCAAAAATCAAGTAATTGCTTGCTCATGTTGCAACTCAAAGGAAGCAAAGCAAGCACAGCAATCCGACTTTACACTCCTATTTTGGGGACAGAAAGGATCAAAGCATGGAACAGAAGGAAGACAATGAAGTCAGAACTCCTGCACCAAAAGCTTCCAAGAAAAATATGAACTGGTTATAGGCCATAGACGAGCTTAAGAAGGATCTTGAAAACCAAATAAGAGAAGTGGAGGAAAAATTGGAAAGAAAAATGAGAAGAATGCAAGAAAATTATGAAATGAGAATCAACAACACGACTGAAGAAAATAATACCTTCAAAAATAGACTAACTCAAATGGCAAAAGAAGCTCAAAAAGCCAAAGAGGAGAAGAATGCCTTAAAAAGCTGAATTTGCCAGATGGAAAAAGACTCTCAAAAGCTCACTGAAGAGAATAATTCCTTCAAAGTTAGATTGGAGCAAATGGAAGCTAGTGATTTGATGAGAAATTAAGATACTATTAAACAGATCCAAACAAATGAAAAAATAGAAGGCAATGTGAAATATCTCATTAGAAAAACCACTGACCTGGAAAATAGATCCAGGAGAGATAATTTTAAAATTATTGGACTACCTTAGAGCCATGATCACAAAAAGAACCTAGAAAGCATCCTCCAAGAAATTCTCAAGGAAAATTGCCCTGATGCTTTAGAACTAGAGAGCAAAATAGAGGTTGAATGAATCCACTGGTCACCTCTTGAAAAAGATTCCAAAAAGAAAACTGCTAGGAATATTATAGCCAGCTTCTGGAATTCCCAGATCAAAGAGAAAATATTACAAGCAGCCAAGAAGAAACAATTTGAATATTGTAGAAACACAATCAGGATAACCCAGGATCTGGCAGCTTCTTCACTGAGGGATCAAAGGGTTTGGAATATGATATTCTGGAGGTCAAAGGAGCTAGGATTAAAGCCAAGAATCACCTTCCCAGCAAAACTGAGTACCATGTTTCAGGGGAAAATATGGTTATTCAATAGAATAGAGGACTTTCGGGTATTCTTGATGAAAAAAAAACATAGTTAAATAGAAAATTTGACATTCAGATACAAGAATCAAGAGAAGCATGAGAAGGTAAACAGGGAAAAGAAATCATAAGGAACTTATTAAAGTAGAACTATTTACATTGCTACATGGAAAAACAATAATTGTAACTTATGAAACTTTTCTCAGTATGTGAATAATTGAAGGGAATATATATGTGTACATATATATGTCTATATAGTAAGGTATATGGGCATATGAAAACATGTGAGTGTGAGTGTGTGTATATATGTGTACAGGTATACATACACAGAGGGCACAGGACCAATTGAATAGGAAGGGATGATACTTAAAGGGTGAAATTGAAAGGTGAGTGGGGGATATAAGGAGAGGAGATGGGGAAAGACAGAATGGAGTAAATTATCTCACATAGAAGAGGCAAGGGAAAAGTGTTACAATGGAGGGGAAGAACAGGAAGACAAAAGTGAATGGGTCAACCTTACTCTCATTGAATTTGGCGTAGGGAAGGAATGACATACACACTACATAAGGTATCTCCCCTTACAGAAGAATAGTGGTGAAGGGGATAAGAGGGGGGATGATGAAGGGGAGGGCAGGTTGGAGGGGGAGGGAAGTTGGAAGCACACACTTTTGAAAAGGGACAAGGTCAAAGTAGAGAATAGAACAAATTGGGGGCAGGATAGGATGGAGGGAAATGTAGTCAATCTTTTACAATATATCCAGTATAGAAATGTTTTGCATAGCTACACATGTACACCATCTATTGAATTGCTTATCTTCCCAGTAAGGGTGGATGATGACAGAGGAAGGAAAAGAATCTGGAATCCAAAGTTTTAAAATCAAATGTTTTACATATATATATATATATGTTTTCTATTTATAAATTTATATTTATAAATGTTTTATATATGTGTGTATACATATATATATATATGTATAATTTTTTTTAACCTGCAACTAGGAAATAACATATACAGGCACTGGGGCATAGAGATCCATCTTGCCCTACTGGAAAGTTGGAGGGGGAATGGGGGTGGATATAGGAGAGAGAAGATTGGGGGAGGGGGTATTCAGTGGGATTGTTGTTTTGTGGTGGTAGGTAGGGGAAAGATGGAGAGAAAATTTGTAACTCAAAATCTTGTGGAAATGAATGATGTAAACTAAAAATAAACATAAAATTTATTTTTAAATGAAAACAAAAACAAAACTTAGTATTAAATTGTTATTAGGTCCATGAAAATGGAATTGGCCTATCTATCTCCATTGAATCAACAATGCCTTCCTCCCCAGTTCTCTCCATTTCTTTCTGTGGCTCCCCCTAAGACTAGGAAGATAACTGCTGAGTGTACTAAGTGTACAAACAATTGCCTATTAGCAAATATATCAGCTACCACCTACACCTCCATCAACAGAGCAAAAAGAGAATTAGAAGGAAAGGTTAATTAAAATCTCTTGGTTACCAAAATACAGAATAACAAATGAATTTTGGCTGTTGTAGTTATACTCAGCCTTCCTCTATCAATAATCTTGCATAGTTACCAGGTATTTTCTCATCACTGTCCATGGATTCCCAGTGGAATTCAAATAAATTTGAATATTAGACTACAGAAAACATAATCATGACAGGAAATCCTCATAAGAAAAGCAACTCTTATTGAATTTCAAATACAAATGACTTCTATTATCTTCTATTATGGATTCACTCTGCAATTGTTTCAATCTATTGGCATGGATAGTTGAGAGCTAAATATTCAACTTCAATTAAGCCTACTGATTTTATTTTCCTGCATTCCATCTAGTCACCAATCATGCAATCAATCCACAGTCTTATACTAAGTGCTTACTTATATTGTAGGCACGGTGCTAGGAGCCTACAGAGATAATAGTCATGGCCCTCAAGGAGTTTGCATTCTAATGTGGAAGAGAATGTGCCCAGAAATCAGTACATACAAGATGTATTTGGGGTAGATGGAAGGCAGCTTTGGAAGAGAAGGAATTAGCAGCTGGGAGACTAGGAAAGGGCTTCTGTGGAAGGTGATGTCTGAGCTAAGTGTTAAAACCAAGGATTCTGAGATATGAGGGCTGTCAGAAAGTACTTTTTACATATTGGAGGTACAAGAGGGGTAACTAGTACAAAGAAACAGAGATCAGAGATGGAACATTGTATGTGAGGAACAGAAAATAGACAAGTATAGCTAAACCAGAGTACCAAGAAGCTGTAAGAAGACTCTGTGATGTGTGAAAATTCTGAAAAGTCAAGAAAACTCTTAGGCTAGGGTGATCAGCACTCCCATTCTCTTTGTCTTCACCCTCAGTGCTTTCCAGAGTTCCTGCCCCAGAGCAACAGAATTGTAAACCTCCCCCTTCCATGGTACAACAGTCACATCCTAGTTCCATCAAAGTTCAAAGGGTTTTCTGCATGGATCCCAGGCCAAGACTGATGAATGGTATAACAAAACGTCTTAATTTAAGGAAAAGTAAATGGTTACACAAAAAGGGCAGGACATTCCATTTTCCCAAGTCATGTTATCATCATAAAAAGGAAAATCTTTATAAACCAACAGCAAACATTTTGATGCTTCCTCTAGACTGTAACTATATAGCTTCATTCGTCCAACAAGCATTTTTATGCATTTACTATGTACCTAGAATTGCATGCTAGCAATACAAAGAAAAGCAGAGCCTGACCATCCATTACTCCCATCTAACTAACAATAAGGACTTAATGGAAATGCCACCAATTAAAACTTGTGAACACGGCAAGAGAGGCACAAAGATGGGCTATGTAGGTGGAAAGTTAGCAGCCGACGTTGCTAGAGGAGTTGGGTGGACAGGTCCCATTCTTGAGCTGGAACCACATAGAGAGTCACCGCTCATCATTGGAGACGTCCTCATGATCCTTTGTGTACATGATATTGAGAAATGGGCAGAAAAGAGGAGGTCACTGAGTGACTCTGGATGTGTTCCTCTCAGGTTTTCCATGCTCCCTGGAACTATACTGTGTCCTGGGTCATGCTAGTTAACTTTTAGAGATTACGGTACCACAGCATACCAAAGAGACTGGATTATCATGAATCTACACCATCAGATACAGTTTGGCACCTTCTGAATTCTATTCTCTAATCTCTTAAGTATGCCTAGCAGTCAAAGGACCTTGGCTTCCTTCAATTTCTACCTTCTACTGGAAGCCTTTCCCAATCCCTCTAATTCTACTGCCTTCCTGCTATTATCTCCAATTCATCTCATCTATATCTTGTTTGCACATAGATGTTGCTTGGCATCTCCCCCATTAGCTCCTTGAGAGCAGGGACTGTCTTTTGCCTTAATTTGTTTCTCCAACACTTATGGTAGTACTTGGCACGTGTTGTTGTTCAGTTGTATTAGTAATGGTTGACTCTGCATAACCTCATTTGGGGTTTTCTTTCTTTTTTTGCAGTTCCTTTTTTTAGTTTTTAGTTTACATCATTCATTTCCACAAGATTTGAGTCACAAATTTTCTCCCCATTTTTCCCCTACCCACCACCCCAAAACAGCAATCCCATTGAATATCCCCTCCCCCAATCTGCTTTCTCCTATATCTTCCCCCATACTCCCTCCGACTTTGCAGTAGGGCATGGTGGATCTCTATGCCCCACTACCTGTATATATTATTTCCCAGTTACATGTAGAATAATAATAATAATAAATATATATTTATTTTTTAAACATTTTATTTTAAAACTTTGAATTCCAGATTCTTTTCTTACCTCCCTCGTTACCCACCCTTACTGGGAAGATAAGCAGTTCAATATAGGGTGTACATGTGTAGCTATGCAAAACATTTCCATAGTGGATATATTGTGAAAGACCGACTATATTTCCCTCCATCCCATCCCACCCCCCCCACTTGTTCTATTCTCTACTTTGATCCCATTTTTCAAAATTGAGTGCTTCCAACTTCCCTCCCCCCAGCCTGCCCTCCCTTCCATCATCCCCCTCTCATCCCCTTCCCCCCCTAATCTCCTGCAGGGTGAGATGCCCTATTTAGTGGGTATGTCATTCCCTCCCTAAGCCAATATTCCATTCAACTATTCTCATATTGAGAAAAGTTTCATAAGGTACAATTATCATTTTTTCCATGTAAGAAATGTAAGTAGTTCAACTTTGATAAGATCATTATGATTTCTTTTCCCTGTTTACCTTCTTGTGCTTCTCTTGCTTCTTGCATCTGAATGTCAAATTTTCGATTCAATTCTGGCTTTTCCATCAAGTATGCTTGAACACCCTCTATTTCACTGAATGACTATATTTTCCCCTGAAACATGATACTCAGTTTTGCTGAGTAGGTGATTCTTGGTTTTAATCCCAGCTCCTTTGACTTCCAGAATATCATATTCCAAGCTCTTTGATCCCTCACTGAAGAAGCTGCCAGATCCTGTATTATCCTGATTGTGCTTCCACAGTATTCAAACTGTTTCTTCCTGGCTGCTTGTAATATTTTCTTCTTGATCTAGGAATTCTGGAACCTGGCTATAATATTCCTAGCAGTTTTCTTTTTGGAATCTTTTTCAGGAGGTGATGGGTGGATCCTTTCAACCTCTATTTTGCCCTCTAATTCTAAAACATCAGGACAATTTTCCTTGAGAATTTCTTGGAGGATGATTTCTAGGTTCTTTTCTTTGATCATGGCTTTCAGGTAGTCCAATAATTTTAAAATTATCTCTCCTGGATCTATTTTCCTGGTCAGTGGTTTTTCCAATGAGGTATTTCACGTTGCCTTCTATTTTTTTCATTTGTTTGGGTCTGTTTAATAGTATCTTGATTTCTCATGAAGTCATTAGGTTCCATTTGCTGCAATCTGATTTTGAAGGAATTATTCTCTTCAGTGAGCTTTTGAGATTCTTTTCCTATCTGGCAAATTCAGCTTTTTAAGACATTTTTCTCCTCATTGGCTTTTTGAGCCTCTTTTGCCATTTGAGTTATTCTGTTTTTGAAGTTATTTTCTTCAGTCAGTTTGTTGACTCTCATTTTATAATTTTCTTGCATCATTCTCATTTCTCTTCCCAATTTTTCCTCCACTTCTCTTATTTGGTTTTCAAAATCCTTCTTAAGCTCCTCTATGGCCTCTTAGCAGCTTATTCTTTTCTTTGATGCTTCTGACTTAGCTGTCTTCCTCCTGTTCCATGTTCCGATCCTTATTGTCCCCAAAAAAAGGAACCCAGAGTCAGAACACTGTGCTTGCATTGCTTACTTCGCTTGCTCATGTTGCTACTCAATTACTTGACTTTTCAGCTTTTTGCCACAGTAGAACTCTGCTACCAGAGAGGGGAGCTTTGTCTCAATCCCTGGGTTTTCCACAGCTGTTGGAGCTATTAATTGGGTGCCTTCTCTGAAGCCTCTACACACTCTGGCAAACTGGTCACACACCCCAGTACCTCTACCCTAGACCACAATCCAGATCCAAGCAGTTTAGACCAAGAGTGATTACCCCTAAGACTGGTCGCTTGGTCCCCCTACAATCTGCAGACCAGAAGCTCTGAAGCAGACAGTGGCTACAGAGCCACAGAGCCTCAGCCACTTCTCCCTCCAGGGGGTAAAGGCCTGACCACACTCCCAAACTCCTGGTTCACAAAGTCCACACTGCACTGACCTCTCACTTTGTCCTTAGCATCTATGGGTTGATAATTCTGGAAAACATCACAGTTGCTGGTGATCTGAAGTCCCTCCAGCCGGTGGCTGGTTGTGGCTGCCCTGAGGCTAAAACCCCCTGCTTCCAACATGCTGTGCTAGCAGCTTCCTACCAGCCTGCCTGGCTGTTCTCAGCAGGAGATTAGCTTCTCTTTGTAATTTTTGTGGGTTCTGTAGCTCCAAAGTTTGTATAGAGTCACCTTTTACATGAATTGGAGGAGGTGGAAGTGGGAGCCCCCTGGAAGTCCTGTTTCTACTCTGCCATCTTGACTCTAGCCCCCTTGGGTTTGGTTTTTTCTTTTTTTGGCAAAGATAACTGGAGTGGTTTGCCATTTCCTACTCTGGCTCATTTTGCAGATGAGGAAAAGGAGTCAACAGAGTTAAATGACTTTCCCAGGGTCACAAAGCTAGTGTCTGAGGTCAGATTTTAACTCAGGAAAGGGAGTCTTGCTAAGTCCAGGCATGGCATTGTATCTATGGGGCCACCTAGCTGACACATAGTAGGTGGTTAATAAATGTTTATTGATAATGACTGACTGATCCCTATAGTCAGAGATCACAGGATCTGGACAAAATCCACTTAACTGTGCACTGCTCTGCAGGAAGAAAAACCATCAACCAGAAAATGCCACCATTTTCCAGGCAGGGGCTGCACTAATGGAGAATGGAGGAGCTCCTGCTATAGCCTGCCAAAAGGTACCAAGTTTCTTGGTGTTTCTTCTCATTTGCAGCCATTCACTGGGAAGAATCAACAACTCATTCCTCTGCTGACAAGCCAGGCACTTCAGAAACATCTGCCTGAAGAACCCAAAGAAATGAGAGGCAGTGAAAGCAGCTTTGAATGGTGGTAATGAGAAAAAAAGAGCTGTAGAAATTAGATGAGGTTTTGCAGGATTCTTTATGAAAACATGCACATATATATTTATGAACTTTCCCATTAATCTACCTAGCCCACTGATATCTCTCATACTCATGCCTCACCTTCAGTTCAATTTGACATTTATTAAACACCTATTGTATGCAAGGCACCAGAGAGGTAAACATAAAAATGACAGAGTCCCTGCACAGTTAAGAGCCTATTAAAGGAATGTACACAGAGGCATATAATATGAATTACAATGTGATCAATTCACAGAAGAGTTCAAATAGACTGACTTGGAAGAGTAAAGGAGGAAGGCATTTTTTATGGCTTCTTTGATATCAAGGAAGGCTTCCTGGAAAGGGTTACAGCTGATCAAGGACTAGAAGCATAAGGGGTGGCATGTGCAAATACAAAGAGGTGGGAGAGAGAAGAATAGACCTGATATGAATTTTGATTTATGGAAATCATGGCCAATACCCCCTACCCTACGTCAAATAGAAACACTAATTCCATCATGGCCAAAACATTTTTATTAAGATAACCCCTAGATCAGGGGTGGGGAACTGCACCCTCAAGGCCACATGTGGCCCTCTAGGTCCTCAAGTGCAGCCCTTTGACTGAACCAAACTTCACAGAACAAATCCTCTTAAAAGGATTTGTTCTATAAAACTTGGACTCAGTCAAAAGACTGTACCCAAGGACCTAGAAGGCCACATGTAGCCTTGAGGCCACTTCCCCACCACTGCCCTAGAGAGTATGAAAGACAGTGTTGCATAGTGGATAGCAACCTTTGGAGTCCCAGGATCACTTTTTGGCCTTTTCCAAACCTCACTAATTCTCTTCTGGTCACCCTCCCTCCCACTAGCTCCTGGACTCTTCCCCTATGATGCTGGGTTCCAAGAGGTGAGATTTCTTGACCAGAACCAGTCATCCATATCACTTCCTTCCTTTGTTCAGCCACTGCCACATATGGAAGCACAGGTATACCCTGGGTCATCCTCCCTATCCCCCCCTCCCATGCATGCAGGTGTATACCCACACTTGCAAGTGCACACACACACATGCGCACACACACACACCACAAAAGAGGCCCTCCATCCCTTATGGTTTAGAGAGAATTAGCAACAGTCACCCAAAAGACCAACAGAAAAAGCAGTTTAGATAAAACACCTCCTTTGCCCTGCTGATGATTCATTCTCCATAGCTGTAAACTCTTCTTTTTGGTAGCTTTCAGAATGTTGTTTTGTTGTCAAGTGGCATTTTCCATTCCCTTAAGCACTAGTGTCAGTCTCTGTTGTAAAATGATTTCCTGGTTGAACATTAAAAACATTTTAAATCTGGGCACATCTCCTTAGAAAATCTTTTCTTTGGAATGGCATCTAAATTGAAATGGCATTACCAAGCAATTTTAAAATTGCAGAATGTGACTAGTGGTTTTCCAAAGCATTTCACTGAGCTTGAGACTGTGGCATTGGGAGAAAACAGAGCAGGAAACTATCCTTTTGAATGATTCTCAATTAAAGAGGGTAGAGGCCCATACAGAATCACATCATGTTCTTCACTTGTTTTTATTAATTCTCAGAATTAACAGATGATATCTGCAGCCCAGCCCAAGCACTCTGTTTTGTGATGAAAACCAGGAAGGAGCTCAGTTTTCCATGATTCAGCACTGGACAGAACCTGGTCTTCCAGCTTGTCTCCCTCCTTCCTTGTATAAACTACAGGACCTGAGGGGTACCTGGCCAGCCAGTCCATAGCCCTGGAACCTCCACCTTCTCCTGTTCCCAGGCCACTCCCACTGTTTTCAGGCCAAATCTAGGCTCCCAAACTCTGTACTCTCTCACCCTCTGAACACACTAATTACATTGATATTCTCACATTTTAACTTCTCATGGGCACACTCCCTAAACCCATTTCCTCTCATTCAAATGTTCATCATGATCAGACTTGTAGCATTCACTGGCTCCTTCCATGCTAACACACCCTGAACTCCCAAGGTCATTTAAACCACAAAGTAACAGCCCAGAACCCTGTTATGATGCTCCCAAATGGCCACCTAGAACTAACTGCAGATACTCAGAATTAGCCTTAGCAGACACCCCTACAAATCAAGAAAAGGAGTAGCAGTCTTTTGTTTCTCCTCTCATAGGCTCATAGATTTAAAGTTGAAATTGGCCTCAAAGGTCTGTGAGTACCACCCCCTTGTTTTGCATATGTGGAAACTGAGGCTCAGAGAAATTAAGTGACTTGTCCAAGGTTACATGGATAGGAGGATCCAAGTTGGGATTTGAGAACTTGGATCATCTTTGCACCCAGTTCAGTATTCTAGTCATTACATCACACCACCTCCACAGTCAACAAGCATTAATCAGGCACTTTTGATAAGTCAGGCACTGTGCTAAGTAAGCTCCAGAAGGAGATACAAAGTATGTAAAAAACATAATCCTTGTACTCAAGAACCTCACATCCTAATAGGGAAGACAAATGCAAAAAGTTGTATATACATGCAAGATACATACAATGTAAATGAAGAGTGATTCCAGAAAGGAAGTAATCAGAAGTCTAAGAACAATTCCTTCAGAGACTGGGGTTTGAGATAAGTCTTCCAAGAAGGCATGGAGTTCTATCTGAAAAGAATGCCAGCCATGTAGACAGCTGGGGGGGTGAAATTGGGAGAAGGAAGGAGAAAGATGAAGTATAAAACATGAAGAGGAACATGTAGGCAGACTGGAAAGGCAGGAAGGGGACATGTTGGGAAGGGCTGTAAAAATCCAAAGAGAAGAGTTTACATTTGATCCAGAAGATAAATAGAGAGCCGCTGGACTTTATTGAGTGGGTATGTGGAGAAGGTGCATAACATGGTCAAAACTACTCTAGGAAGATGAATTTGGCTTCTGAATAAAGAAGGACTCAAATGTAGAGACTGAGGCAGGAAAACCAAGTAAAGGATTATTGCAATAGTTCAGGCATGAGAACTGTTTATAAAAAAGTCTTTAAAATTTCTTTGAAGAAATAGAATTTACATCTATTTTCAGGGTTTTCTTGGGTAGGTATTGTCTCTCTGAAGCTCACTCAATGCCTTATTCTGGCATCCAAGCAGGTTGAGTGAATGGGCACTTTATCCCTTACTAAGTCAAAATGTCCACCAAAAAAGTCAATATCCCAACATTATTTGGGCAAGAGTTAACACCTGAGTGGATTAGTGCCTCTCTGGGGGAGCAATGACAAACAGCTGCCCCAAACAAGGACAAAGGACAAAATGAGTCATTTTATAAATTCACTGTGAAATATATAAGCAAAATTAATGTCTGTAATAACCTGGGCCATCTTCTGTGGTCTCTTTACTACTGGATGGGACTCCCCAGATCCTTTTCTCTGCCATGATTCCCTCATTCCCTCAGCATCTCTACTCATATCACTCCCTTTGACACCCACAGAAGACAGTCCCCATAAAAGGTTGCTGTAGTAAGATAACAGTGAAAGAAAAGGGGATCAGCCAGGAAGCAGAGTCTGGTACTGGGCACTTTCCTTGGCCACATGCCCAGAATTCTGCTAGTTCAGAGGTCCCTGACTCTTTCCAGGGGAGCTCTCATTTTCATTTCTGGGCATTAGAGATCTAGCCCCCAGAGGATCTCAGGAGTCTTCCAGTCCAAAGCTTATTCAACTTCTTCCCCTCAACCCCTTCAGCACTTCTTAAACGGTGGGTTATGATAGACCCACCGTTTAAGAAGTGCTCATCTAGTCCAACCTCATCATTTTTTCAGATGAGGAAAATAAAGCCCAGGAAGGTAAGTGATTTATCCAAGATCATGCAGGTAGGAAGCTTCAAGAGTAGTATTTGAACCAACATTCTCTAATTCCAAAGCCAATATTCTTTCCACTGTTATGACTCCTTCTTCCATGCTGTTGTGTAAGATGAAGTCTTAGGGACAGGAGATGGAAAGGATAGGAGGGGGATGAGTGATTACCATAAGCCAAAGGAAGGGGAAAGAGGAAATGATACTGGCTTCTTACCTTTCAATCTACTAATCAGGAATTCAGCCACTAAACTACAAGCTCCATGAGGATAAGGACACCAAAAAAAGGTTCAAACTTAGGGAACTTCTTTGTTTTATCCAAACTATTTAGCTTATGCTCTCGGGGCTGAATATGTTGCCTAGTAGATTATATCTACAGGTCTGCATGCACACACACAAACACACTACATGGACACATGCACACATCCCACCAGAGACCAACATAATGTTTTGTATACAACAGGTGCTTAATTAATGCTTGGGTTTGAAAAAATACTGATGATTCAGTGAGCCTTACTATAGCTGGGTAAGCTGAATTATTGCTGCTGTTACTATTATAAATTTTTTTAAATATATGCCATGTAACATTTGATATAATATATGAGATGCTTTTGTGGAGCATACTGAAGATGTACTTACATCCAGTACTCTTATTTAATTACAAAAGGCAGTGATTCCATCTGCCTGTGTAATAGTCCATGGAACATTCAATACAAACAGCAGTCAAAGGGCTTGTCCCAGAACTGTTTCTAAGCACCAATGAACAAGATGAGAAAAGCCAGATGAATCCTAAGAGCAAAGGAGCATTTTTTTTAAAACAAAACAGATATAGGGAACTCCCCAGGAGGAGACTCTCTCTATCAATACAACACTAACCCTGCCATTTAGAATCTTTGAGTGTTTCTGGGATCATGGGAAGGATAAATGACTTGTCCAAAGTCACCCAGCCATATGTGTGTCAGAGGCTGTACTTGAACCTACCTCTTCTTGTCTCTGAGCCCAATCTTATCTCCACTACAGCTTGGTGTATTCTCAATGGACATTGAGATAGTGCTTCAAAATTAACAAAGCATTTCATGAGCATCACAACAATGCTGTGTAATAAGTAGACAGTCATACCCATTTTCCAGATCATGAAGACCTAAACAGATCTCTATATCTCTTGCTCTAGAGAAATAATAACTAGCAATTTTATTTAACTTTAAAGTTAGCAAAGTCATTTCCATAAATTATCTCTTGAGAGCTTCATACCAACCCTGTGAGATGATGGTCACTGGGATTAGCCCCATTTCACAGATTTTTCCAAAGAATAAACATATTTCTCTAGCTCCTGCTAGCATGAAAATAATTTACATCTACATTGGGCTTTCAAAGTTTGCAAAGTACATGCCATGTCTTATGCCATTTAAGGCTCCCAACAACCCTGAGAGGTAGATAATATTACTATCTTCACTTAGCAGATGAAGATATTGCAGGTCAGAGATTAAATGACTTACACAGGGGCATTGTGTTGGAAGTGGGATTCCAATTCCAATGCCAGGACTTTGTTCATACCACACCGTCATCATGCCGACCTGACTCAGCCCTATTTCCTCCTGTCCTTTTCTACCATGTTCACCAACACAGGCACAAGATAAGTAAATCACCTGGTGCTCCCTGCCTTCAAAATGAAGAAGCAGTCTCCTATCTCATCAACTGGAGAAGATGTTTCTGTATCTGTCGTTTTCAGTGCTGCCTGCCCTCATCTTATTCCACCAGGGCTCAAGTGACTCCAAAATGATTAAATTCCTCCAGCCATTTGATGGTGATGAATGGAATAGGCAAGCCAGCCAGGATAATATAAACAGAGAAAGAAAGAATAAATTCAGCTGAGTAAAAGAATGGCGGATCAAAGTGGCTTTTCATTTGCCCTTTCTTATCAAACTCACCCACCTAATTTCCAATCATTTCTCTCCAATGTCAGAACACATGGGATTTATTATTGCCCTCAGCAGCCTTCCTCAACTTATGAAACTGTGGTCCCCTCCTCCCCTCCCCCCCACCCCAGCCCTGCCCCCAGCTACACCAAGGACTCCATTTGCTAAAGAACAGTAACTCATTTGTCTTTACACAGAAATCAGGAAGGTCAATGGAAAGCTGGATCTTAGAATATGTTTTAAGCAATCCCTCACTGTTACAAAGTAAAAGACTGCTTTGAATGGTCTTAAGGCTTTAGCTCTCTGCTTAGTGTTTATGAGAAGAAAGGATGGGAAAGAAAAGGCAGTTATTTATTAAATGCCTGGAAGGCCATATTTACAGAGGATGTCTTTCTTTTTTCTTCCAAATGACAGATGTAGGATCGTAACACTTGCTATACAGAAGGAAAGATAAGGCAGCCACTGAAGCCCACCTTTCTGCTTCTATCTTCCCAAAGAATTGAAGGTATATTTGGGTGCCCTATGTATGCCCCCCCTCAGAAAATGAAGAAAAGAAATTGAGACAAGGAAGGCAGGAAGAGCCATGTAGGTAGGGCTATGATGATAGGATTGGATTGGAACTGGAAGGAATTTTAAAGACCATAATCCAACCTCCTCTTTTTACAAATAAGGAAACTGAGGCCAAGGAAATAGAAATGTGCATGCTGATAATTCCCTACCACCACCACCACCACCAGTTGGTGTCAAACAATTTGCTGCATCCTTCATTTAATTCCTTATAAGCCTTTACAAAGTCAATGCATGCTGTGATTGGAGAAAGCTCTTACTGAAGGTGGTAAGCGCTGTTTCCAATCCAAGAACAAAGTGAGGAAAGAGGAAATGAAATGACGACTCTTTTCAAAATGGGATAAGGTGGCTGGATAAGGAAAATGTGAGATGTAGAGTTTCAAAGAGGCCAGCTAAGGCTTGAGGCCAGGAAAAGCATCCTAGCATCTCCTGCTATTCCAGAGATGATGGGATCCCCCTTCCTGGAGGTCTTTAAGATGCTGGATGACAACTCGTTGGGAAGCTACAGTTGGAATCCCTTTGGGGGAATATATTGGACCTACTGTCATTCTGTGTTGGTGGAATGATGCCTGAATAAATGTGAGGGGCCTTTGGGTGATGTCTGGCTTCCATATAATCCAAATCTTGGGGAAAACAGCAGATTTGGGTTTTAAAAGACCAATCCTGAATGGGAAAGATATTATGAATAGTTTGTTTTAGGCAGTTTACATATCACTGGAGGAATCTGATGGTGCCATTACATGCAGCCAAGTGAACATAAAGGAGCACAGAGAGATGCTAAACATCTGCTAGCAATCCCCTGGAAACCCAATAATGGGATGCTGAGCCTCCCATGTGCCAGACAAAAATGGGAGGGGTGGAGGGGGCTGGGGAGAGAAGGGTGACACAGTGCTAATTGTATCGTGGAGAGAGACTAGAGTCTGGAGTCATGGGAGCAGGGTTCCAGTCCTGGCTCTGGAGTCATGGGGGCAGGGTTCCAGTCCTGGCTCTGCAATGTAATAGTCATAGGAAGTAAACATGCCACATCCATCTCCTCTGAGCCTGCAGCTCCTTATCAGTGAAACGGACAATGGGCTGAACCGAACAGCCTCTAAAGCCCCTTCCAGCTCCAAATGCGAGGGTCCTGCTGGTGCATGGGCTAAAGTGTTACTCTGCAGGAGGAGGAACAGTCATGCCAGGGACAATGGACAGTGAAGGAAGGCATCTAGAGTTAGGTCACAATGGGCTCGGAGTCTGTTCTTATGAAGCACAAAGATGTTAGTGGGTTCTTGACTCGAGGAGTGTGTAGCCATTCTTATTTCCTCCTTTCAGGGCATACTATCTTGTTATTCAGAAGCAGTGTGGTAGAAGCATATCTGGTCATAAACTCAACATACCCAGTTTTGAATCTGGCCCTTGACTCCTACAATGGATGAAATCTCAGGTAAGTTACTTGACCTATGTGGGCCTGCTTCCCTACCTATGAATTGGGATTGGTAAGCCTTGTTCTATGAATTTACATGAATGTTGTGTGGGAAACTGTGTTAGGTGGTACAGTGGATAGGAAGCTGGACCTGGAGTCAGGAAGACCTGAATTCAAATCTGGCTTCAGATACTTACTAGCTATGTGACCTTTGGCAAGTCACTTGACCTCTGTCTTGGGTTCTTCAACTGCAAAATGGGGATAATAATAGCATCTACCTCTCAGAGTTGTTGTAAGGATCAAATGAGATCACTGTAAAGCACTTAGCACAGTGCCTGGCACACAGAAACACCATGTAATGTTAGCTGCTGTTATTATTAGACATAGGAATTGTGATAAGTAGCATTCTGTTGCTATGTTGGGAAGGTTAGGACAATGGACGACAGAGATAATTTTCAAAAGAAAGGTCAGTTGATATTCTCTGCAGGCCTATAGAGGGTTTCATTTTCCTCTACCACCAAAAGAGGAGCTAATCCGTGGTTAATAGTCCTCAGCTATGAGTGAATGTTTGTTCCAACCAAACACTCCAAGTGGATGAAGAATGTCTACTGTATAGCCTACATTGTGTAATGGCACAAATTAGCTACAGAGCTGGTCCACTGGTACACTTCTCTGCAATGGGTATCCCAGTTGGATGCTTTAGAGGACACAATGGTATATCATCACAGGAGCACAGATTTGGAAGAGGAAGGAAACCTCCATAGAGATCACTTAGTCCAACATTCCTCAAGAAACTGTATCCAGAGGCTAATTTTCTTGTGTTTTTCTTTTAAAATGGAAGACAGATTAAAGGAAAGAATGTTGAGTTTAGAGGAGGAAGCTGGGTTTCAATCCTGGCTTTTCCAGCTCCTTCCTGGATGACCTGAGGCAGGTCGGCTAACCTTCTTAGTTTAGACTGACTTTGAAGGCAGCTTTGATCTTGTGAAAGTTTCAGGGACAAGGTCTTGTAAGGGACATAGTTGTATTTGATATATGGCCATACATTTGTTCCTATTTCTTGAGACCAGATAAGTCCCTACAAAAATATTTCTATGATTTGTCTAAAAAGTATGCATATGCCTATGTGAATATATTGACAAAATTTTTGAGAGGCAGCCTTGAAGCCAGGTAACCTTGCTTTTGGGTGTTCCTTGAGTGACTGTGGTAACCATTCTGGGTATTCTCTTTGTAATGTAATCTTGAAACATTATAAACAGGAATTCAAAAATGTCATTTACCTCAAAGAAGCCAGAAGGAGGGAGTACAAGAGGTCGTGATCATGACCCAACTATGTGTTCATGGTCATTGTCAGTTGTGCTTTCCATGATTAGAATGAGCTGTCTCAGGAGATGCTCCCCCACTTCACAATGGAAGCCTTCAAGCAAAGGCTGGATGACCATGTGGGACATATGGGTTATACTGGATCCCTCCTAAGGTCCCTTCCAACCCTGACAATGTGTGACCTTCCTGTAATTGACAAAGATGAAGCATTTCCCCAAGAAAACATATGTCCAACCTCTATAGGTCTGAAATGTAGAACTCAGCAGTAGAATAGCCCACCACGTCAAAGACAATGAGACAGCTAGGTTAAAGTACATAAAACTGACAAGAGAAGAATGGCTGGGACAGAGAGGAATGCCGCATCTCTCTTCACATCTCTACTCAACTCTTCCTCTCCATCCAGGAATAAAGTTGTCCCAAGGATCTTCTCTTTGGTTATCCCAGGGAGACCCCCATACCAATGGGAACAAATACCAGGAAAAGGAAGGAAAGGTTGAATTATTTTAGTGCCAGGAGGCTGGCAGCCCATCCCTCTTCTTTCAGGTACTACCTACCACACTGCTACGCTCTTTGGTGGCTCAGAACCAAAAAACCATCTCCCAATATCCTCTTGCTATTTCATGGATATGGGGAGGTGAAAACTGTGCATTGTTGAAGGCTGTGCTAGTGGTCAAACCATAGCAGGTTCTACCAGCTGAGAAAGTCCTTGAATACGTCCCAAGGACAGATAGCCTATCATTCAGTGAACACCCGGCTCAGTCAGTGAACAGTAAGAAACGTTTATTAAGTGCTTATTATATGCTAGGAATACAAAGAAAGGCAGAAACAGTCCCTGCCCTCACAGATCACACTTTCTAATGGGAAACAAAACATACAAACTATGGGAAAACGACATATGTACAGGGTAAATGAAAGATAGTCTCAGACAGAAGGTACTAGCCCTAGTGACACCAAGAATGGGCTCTTTCAAAGGTGGAATTTCAGCTGAGTTTTGAAAGAAACTAGGGAAGGCAGTGGGGAGGGGTAAGGTGGGAGAGCTTTCTAGGCAAGGGGGAGAGCCATCAGAAAGGCACAAAGAGGGGAGATCAATTGTCCAGAAGACCATTTTTTTCTGGATCACAGAGTTCATGGAGGGGAATGAAATGTAATAATACTGTAAAGGTAGGAAGGAACCAGATAATGGAGGCCTTTCCATGACAAACAGAGGATCTTGAAGGTAATATGGTACCACTGGAGTTTATTGAGTCAGAGGGCCAGTTCAGAAAGGGCCATCAGGTGATAATGTTTTTAACCACATTAACTCATTAAGTTGTTTATTAAAGTAGGGAGCATATGATTTGCACTGGTGGAAGAAATCTCCACACTGATGAAACCACCCATCCTTGGTAGTATAAAACTAAGAAGTTGTCAACAGTAATCTTAATGCTTTATTACCACCACCACCCCCCTGGGGCTTCAATATCCTCATCTGAAAAGGGAGGGACTTGAAAAGCTTTATTCACTCCCTATGTGACCTTGGGCAAGCATTTCTTTTCCTAGGCTCAGATTCCACATCTGTAAAATAAAGGGGTTGGAAGAGATGGCTCTGAGGTCCCTTCCAGTTCTAAATCTATGATCCAGGATCCTTTCAAAGTCCCAACAAGTTCAGGATTGCTGATAAATCTTGGTAGAGACAAGAATCACCACTATCTAGAAACATGTCATCTCAGCCTTTGCTTCAGCTCTAGGCTAAACACAAACCACAATATATACAGAAAGTTCATTTTGTCAAGAAGGATATTGGAGCATCAATCAAAAATTTAGGACTGGAAGGAAAATGGGGGTCATCTATTTTAATTATTTCACAGAAAACAAAGGCCCAGAAAAATTAAGTGAGTCACATAGATAATAAAGGGTAGAGCTAGAATTTGAGGCAAGGTCCTCTGACTCTCAATCCTTTCAAACCTCCTTGTGTCCCACTGATTCTTTTGAAAAGAACAAAAAACAAAGGAGCCCTAACACTACAATTTTTTAAAAGAGAAAGAGAATGAGAATTTTGTGATGGCTGACTTCTCTTAAAGATTTTAGGATAACCCAAAGTGTTTGTGCACACTTGTGATCAGAGGCTGAAAGAAATGGTTTTCTTGAGCTCCTGAGCTCTGATTTGCAGCAATCTATGCTGACCAGGTATCCACACTAAATGTAGCACCAATAGGGTGAGCCTCCAGGAATACTGTTCATCAGTAGTGAGATTGGGCTAGTGAATAGCCCCTGTACATCCAGCCTGGTTGAAATAGGGAGACTTAGCCTTAATTTGTTTTTAAAAAAAAGCTTTAAGATTACAAGCCTTTGTCCCACATGAGCCTATCACAAATATGTATTGCCCTTTAGAGCAAATGAATTGTGAGCATAAGCACCCATGAGTCAGATCCATGGATGGGAACATTCTAATTCATCTTGTTACCTGGGTAGGGCCTTTGTGGAGGCCTTTCCCATATTCTGGACTCAGGAATAAGCCTCCTTCAATGTTCCACTTGTTTTGGCCCCTGGTCAGATTAATAGCCTTTTGATCTCACAAAAGGGGGGGGGGATCAAGCTGAGCAAAGGACACAAAAGAGCTTAAAGAAATTAATTATCCCCAATTTCTTCAATTGCCTAAATTGAATAGGAATTTAAGACTTAGCCGGTTTCTGGACCCCATCTGGAGCATGGTCTTTTTTTCTTCCAAATAATCACATGGCATAATGAGATAATCATCTCAAACAAGGGCATTTGATAATTAGGGTGGTGGACTCCAAGGCCTACATGGACATATATTCCCATAGGCTCCCTCTACTGAACAGACTGGGGCTGGGAAGAAAACACTGAAGCCAATGCCCTTACATCAGCATGGCTCAACAACCATTCCAAGGGAACATCCATCCAATGGATTTTTCAATGCCAGTTAATGTCAAGGTTCTTCAGGGGATCATGAATTTATCATATCACAAATGCAGAGTCAGATCAGATCTCAGATGCCATCTACTCCAGCCATCTTCTCTGAGAGCCAGAGAAACTGAGGCCAAGACAGGGAAAGTGACTTGATGATTCCTCAAACCTTTTAGTTCTACATCCTCACCCCCTCCTCCCTGTCTCTATCCCCTCTCTCCAGTTACACAGCCCCCACTGCATATTGGACCTCCATCACCTCATTCCCATCTATTACCATGGCTTCCGAATGGCCTCCCTGCACAACCCTCTTCCTTCTCCAATCCATTTCCCATGCAGCTGCCAAACTGATATTCCTTTGGCCTAGGTGTGCCAATATTGCTGCCCTGCCTAAGAAGCTTCAGTGGCTCCCTATTGCCTCTTTTGGCATTCAGAGTCCTTTACAATCTGGCCCTGAGCTATCTTTCCAGGTTGCACACTCCTTGAGGGTAGGAATGGGTTTTTGCCTTCTTTGTTTCTCTAGCACTTCACGCTAAGGTTGATATATATATATAACAAGCACTTCAACAATGCTCACTGACTCTATTTCTCTCTTAGGAAGTGTGCACTTCACCCAAACTGGCCTTCTGGGTGTTCCTCAGGTAGAACATTCCATCTGTCTCTTCCATGATCGTGCCTGCAACGGTCTCCCTCTTCACCTTGACCTCCTAAAGTCGCTAACTCCCTTAAAGGTCAGCTGAAACATTGCCTCCCTCCCTCTCAGAAGCTTCCCTGATTCCTCCACTGTCGATCTTCTTTCCCTGTCCCCCTCTAGTCCCCACCAAAAACTCCTTGCTATGACCTACCTGCATATCTGTAACCATTGTGAGCCACCAATAACACGTAATCTCCTGGAGATCAGGAGCCATTGCTTGTCTCTGTGTCACCAGCACCTTGGATAGTGCCTTGTGGACCCGCCCAAGGTCTAACCGGTGGCTCCAGTGGCAGAGTCAGGATTCAAACCTGGACCCTCTGACTCCAGCACTGGCCCTCTTTCCACCATTTCATGCCCTCCTTGAAGGACGAAATTCAGCAGACTTGCCATAATAAGGCAAGACAAGGGCTAGGTTACAAATTCATTTATTGCACTTTGATTCCAGAAACATTCATTAGGCAGTGCTATTTCCTCTTCCTCCTCTCCTCTTCTTCTTCCTCTTTCATCTTCTCCTCCTCCTTCTCCTTCTGTCTTTCCATCCACATGGGGAGTCATACCTTTACATGTGGGTGCTCTGTCCAAAGAAATATAAATTGTAATTCCTTATGCTTTGTAAGGTATTTGGGGGTTTGGGGACTAGATTTTTTTTCTTCCCTGTTTATTTATTCTATCATTGTTTTGTTTTGTTTTTTAAATTGAGACAATTAACTCTTTTATCTCATGTAGTTTCATTTATGATTCCTTGAAATATAGCTCTGAAAACCCAGGCTTTGATAAAAACCCTTTGGGATTCAAACAGAGCTACTTGACTGTGCCTCTAAACCCAGATCACTCTGGCTCTCACTGATGGGCCAATAATAGGCCCCAGCCCAAGTCTCCCTTGCTCATTTTCTAAGTTTTGATGGCTCAGAGGGAGTGTAAATAGCAATTGTTTCTGTTCTGGCCAGTAACTCTGAGGGTCTCCTCCTCCCTGAATGATTTTTGTGGTCAAAGTAGACCATCTTTTACCTCAGTTCTTACCTAGCCTTTAACTACAGAATAGGTGTTACCCCAAACAAACTGAGACCTGGAGCCTAACTTAAAAAGACCAAGGACTCTCACTGCATCCTGGACCATCCGAAGTCATACCACCCATGCCTTGCCACTGGACTGGGATGTCTCTGGAGGAATGAGGCTGATGACTTTGCACAGCCCTGCCTCACTTAAATTCAATTCACTTGCAAGTCAAGACAACAACAACGTGATCAATGAAGACTGAGCCGCCTCAGACCAAGTGCATTCATTCATTGACACATTAATTAATTCAGCGAGCATTTATGAGACATTTGTGTATACATGTCCTATGCTAGACACTGAGGAGACCAAGGCAAAACAACAACAAAAAATAAAAACGCAATGGACCTTCCCCTCAAAGAGCTTCCACGTTCCTGCCTCAGAACCCTGGAGCATTGACTGCTACTGTGATTACAAAATCACCTTCTGCAGTGGGAAGCCCCAGAGGACTGCAGAGGTCATTCTCAGCTGTGACTCAGTACAAGGGGTCTCCTGCCCCTGCACTCAGGCCAAAATCTTCTCCCCAACTCGGTCACCCCCTTCACCTCAGGCTTTTACCCCAAATAATCCCCACTGCAGCCTGGTAACTACTAGGGTTCAGAAGCAGAGCTCTTCAGGACAGGTCCTGAAAACCTGGCTGCCCCCAACAAGCCTGAGACTGCAGACTCCCACAAGACACTGACCTGATCGGGTCCTCTGAGGAGCGGATGGAAGCATGGCTGCCACTCAGCACTTGTTCGAGAAGTGGGATGGATTCATTGCATGACATCATTTAGGATCCCGATGGCTGGAGTTTTATTGGAATTAAGAACATCTTTCTTCAAGTCTATTTATCTTAGAGTCTCAATAAATTTGACAAAGCATTGATACTAAAAGCAAGCATTCATAACAGACTGGGGCATCTGGCCTCAAGACTTAGAGGAAGTGCCCTCTCCCACACTTGGAATGCTCCCCCTCCTCCTCTCTACCTGCTGGCTTCCCTGGCTTCCTTCAGGTTCCAGCTGAAATCCCACCTTCTGCAGGAGCCTTCCTCAGTCTCCCTTAATGCAACTGTTCTCCTGCTAATAATCTCCAATTAATCCTGTCTGTATCTTGTCTGCGGGCAGCCAGGAGGCACCCTAGTGCATAGAGCACTAGGCCTGAAGTGAGGAAGACTCATCTTCATGAGTTCAGATCCAGCCTCAGATACTCACTAGCAGTATGGTCCTGGGCAAGTCACTTTACCCTGTTTGCCTCAGTTTCCCCATCTAGAAAATGAGCTGGAGAAGGAAATGACAAACTGCTCCAGTATCTCTGCCAAGAAAACCCCAAATGGGATCCTGACTGAACAACAGCACCATGTCAGACACAACTGAACAATACCATGTCTTGTTAGAGTTGTTGATGAACTGTCACCCCCCCCCATTAAGCTGATAAGTGTCACAGTGCGGAGTCAGGAAGGCCTGCTTCAAAATCATCCCCAGACACTTATTGGCTGTGTGGCCCTAAGCAAGTCACTCGATTTCTGTCTGCCTCAGTTTCCTAAATTGTAAAATAAGAATAATTATAATTATGGCATCTTACTCCCAGGGTTGTTGTGAGGATTAAATGAAGAGCTTAGAATAGTTTCTAGTTCACAGTAGGCACTTAATAAATGCTTGTTTCCTTCCTTCTTTGCTTTCTCCCTTCTCCATTAGACTGTGAGTTCTTTCTCTCACTAGTGCTTAGCACAGGGCCTAGTATATAATAGGCATTTAATAAATGCTTGGTAAATGGTTGAAGGACTGTCACATAGTAAAGGGAATATATATATATATATATATATATATTTTTTTTTTTTTTTGGCTTGGCCCCAGAGGGCAGAACTGGAGGAAAATGAGTAGAAGAGACAAAGAAACATCTTGAGCCTCCACATCAAGTACAACCTACTACTAATTGGAGCTGTCCAAAGGTGGACTTGGACACATCTATGAGTTACGGGCTCCTGTCTCCCTGGAGGTCTTCAAGCCAAGGCCAGATGGCCATTTGTCAGGGATATAACAGAGCAGATTCCAGGACTCCTGGCTGCCAGATCTGAGATTCTGTGAAGTCAGGCTCTTATCAGTGAAAGAACCAGCAAAGGATAAACAACCCAACTGGGTTTATTTGGGCATCTTTCACACCAAGTGGGGAAAAGGGAGAGAGAGAGATCTTTTTGATAAAGTCTCCAAAAATATTTTCCAAAGCCTTATAGGGACTCTAAGGTAAACAGCATGAGATTAAAGGACTAAGAATCACTTGGGAGGATATGGTTTACGGAAACTGTCAAGGTCCTTTATCAACATGGTTTATAAACCTCAAACACCAGTGACCTATCAGCATTCTGTGTCTCAAAAAAAAATTCACCCTATACCTATGAGGAGTTTCAGATGGATGGGGATGAAGGTGAATACTTTTCTCTTTCCTTAATTTAATCACCTCCTAGCTTCAAGTTTTCAGAAATAGCCTACATCCAAATTCTAGGCAGAACCAAAATTGGCAACATGTAGTCCTGCTAACAGGTCCTATATGCAAAATGTCCATGGAATTGTAATATACAAATATGGAAGCAATTTGTAGGAGAGGCACTCTAAGTCCCCAGAAAAAAAATGAACATTAACCACATCCATGGATAAATGATTCTTGAAAATTTAACCCCCATTGTGGTTTTTACCCTTCTCCTCCATTTTTTTGGCCAGAACTCTGATTTAATTTTGGAGGGAACTCCCAATAAGGCAATCCTCTCTTCCAATTCAGATTTGCCACCATTCAACAAGCCATACAGTCTTAGAGAGTTACCTCAGGTACTGAGGCAGAGGGATGTGCTTACTATCACAGTCAGGACACTGGGGATGCCAAAACATAAAACAAAAATTAATTGAAACAAAACAGACCTTTTCCTTTAAGCCATCCCATTCTGCCTCTCCAGCACATCTCAGGTCTTCCTGACTCCAAGTGCCAGGTTATAAGAGAGCACGCAATGTAGCATGACTTGTTAAGGGAGTCCTGGATTCCTTTCTTTGGATGGGACCCTGCAGGACCATCATTGTCCAGTTTTATTTTACAAATGCAGGACCCATGGACCAGAGAGATTGGGCATGGCTGCTGTCACAAAGCCAGACAGTGTCAGATCTAGGACTAGAACCCACACTGAGAGTCCCAGGATAATGCACTCCTCCCATGCCACATAGCCCTCACTCTGTTCCTAAGATGAGGGAGGAATAAATAATAAATTGAAGTGGGGACTTGTCCCTGATCCCTCAGGTCCTTAGTCCAGCAGGGGATGATAACAGCACCTCCTTTCCAGGGCTGTTATGAGGAATAGATCACACAAGATAATGCATGTCAAGTGCTCCATATGCTGGCTGCTGATGCTGATGCTCTCCAGTGGCCTTTGAAAGAACAGGATTTATGTACTTCTGGAAATGACCCACACTTGGACTGGGTGCAGACATTCCACGGGTCTGGCTCACACCTGGCTTTACTCCACGGTAAAATATTATAGACGAGGAAACTAGACAATGACACTTAGTCACCTTGAGATGCCTATAACTGTCATGCATTATTCCATTCCCTGTCCAAGCACTGGCCCCAGATCACAAAGAGAATACTTTACCAAGTCTTTGTCTCTCAATAGGACCCCAAACATATGGGACACAGAGGTCAAACCACCTCTCTTGGTCTACTACGCTTCCACCTAGGCCTTCAGGTGGAATAGACAAATGACAGAGAGAGGGAGGGAGGGGGAGAGAGAGAGAGAAGAAATAGAAGGAAGGGTGGGGGGGAAGAAAAAGAAAAGAGGAGAAAGGGCAAGGGAGAAAAAGGGAGAGAGAGAAAGAGATACAGAGATAGGGAGAGACAGAGAGGGAGGGGGAGGAGAAAAAGAAAAGAAAAGGAGAGAAAGGGTAAGAGAGGGAGGGAGAGAACTACAAAGACAGGGAGAGATAGTAAGGGGGAGAAGAGGGAGAGAGAGGGAGAGAAAGAAAAAGAAAAGGAGAGAAAGGGAAAGAGAGAGGGGGGAGAGAGAGAGAGATACAGAGACAGGGACAGGCAAAGAAGGAGAGGAGAGGGAGAGGGAAGAGAAAGGAGAGAAAGAAAATGGGAGAAAGGGAAAAAGATGGAGGAAGAAGGAGGGAGACAATGAGAGAGGGACAGACAGAGATAGAGAGTGAGGAGCATTTATTAAGCACTTACTAGTGCCAGCCACTGTGCCAAGGGCTAGGGATACAAATGCAGGCAAGCAAAAGACCATCATCCCCTCAAGGAGCTTACATTCTTACCTGTCAATAATGGGGAGCTAGAAAGACAGAAGGGAACAAAATGGGAGGCGGCGAGACCTGGAAATAGCTCCAAAATGAGGCAGGGCCTCGATCCAGGGAAAACGAGGCCATCCTTCACCTAGTAGAATGCAGGGCACTATGAGGGACCATCTGCCCTTCACCACCTGCTATCACCTTTTAACTTCTATACAACGTGCAGGCAGCCAGGTGGCATCACAGGGCACAAAGCACTGGGTCTGGAGTCTGCAATACTCATCTTCATGAGTTCAAATCTGGCCTCAGACACTCATCAGCTGTGTGACACTGGGCAAGTCATTTCACTCTGTTTGCTTATCTGTAAAAATGAGCTGGAGCAGGAAATGTCAAACTGCTCCAGTATCTACAGTGTTGGACATGACTGAAATGACTGAACAATACCTCAGCTAAGCTGCTTGAGAATTCTGTCTACACTGGCTTCCTCCACCTCCTGTCAATCTCTCCTAAGCTCTCTACATATATAGGGGGCTCTGGCTTCCTATCTGAATATCTAACTGCTCTCTCCAAAGTTAGCGGTGTGCTCTTAGCCCAACCAAGGGGCCTGGTGAAGCCTTTGGCTCCTGGAAGTCCTCTCCTCTCTAGGCTTTTGTCACAAGAGCCTGGTTCTCCTCCTGACAGCTCATTCTCAGTCTCCTCTTATGTAAGCCCAAATTCTACAGATTCCTTCACTTTTGAAAACCTTCGAGCCATCCCTAGATGTATCCCATAATGGTTTGCAGAGAGCCCTGAAGGGCAATTTAGCCATCCTGAGGAAACTGGGACAATATTCCCAGAGAATTCGACCATTACAATCTGAACGCAATCCCTTGCCCTTGGCAAGGAGGGTTCTAAAATCAAAGCCAGATTCTGCGTCTCTTCCAATGGCTTTCCCTTCATCGTTTGCATAGTAATATAGCTTTTAGAGGGTTTTAATTCAGATTTTATAATCCTGAAGTATCAATAGGAAGGTTGTAATTCTGCTCTCTGCTGTGGGTCTAAATGCATCAATAAAAAAAGACATAAGCATCTGAGTACATGCACAGGTTTTCATAAACCTTTATTGGTATCCTTCTCAATGGGAATATTTTCCATGTATATGGTGCTTTATGATTTGCTTTCTGGTTTGGTATATATTTCATTTGGGGTAAACATGGGACTATTAAGATCATGTAGCCCAACCCCATCATATGACATTTAAGGAAACGGGGTCTCAGGGAGGTGTCCAAGGTCACACACGTAGGAATTACATCCCTGCTGGGATTGTTCTACTAAACCTTGCCACCTCCCAGATTCTTTCAAGGGTAAATGAAGAACATTTGGAAATCTGAGGAAAATTAATTACAATCAATAGACTTGGGTGCAAACAAGGCATGAAAGGCATCTGGTCTGTAAAAAAATATATTTTTTTGCATTTGTACAGAAGGAAGTTAAAGAAGGCAACAAAGCCAATCACCAAGCACTTCACCGGCCAGGAAAACGAAGTCGCCATGTTTCCCCAAAATGGACCAGATGAGTTAAGGCAACTATCAAAATGACCCATCTACCTCAAAAGAATGCAAGGAACCACACAGTTCAAATCACACCAGGATATGATGTCAATGCTAATCCAATCCAAGGGCATCCCCAGTCAGAATTAAGGGAAGGGGAAAAAGAACAAAGTAAAAAAGTGCACAGCAGAGAACAAAAGAAAACACAAAAGGAAGCAAAGATGGTAAATTCTTTTTTTTAATGCTTTATTAATTTCTGATTTACATCATTCGTTTCCGCCAGATTTTGAGTTACAAATTTTCTCCCCGTTTTTCCCCTACCCACCACCCCAAAATAACAGTCCCACAGGATATCCCCTCCTCCAATCTGCTCTCTCTCATATTTTCTCCCATACCCCTTTCAACTTTTCCAGTGGATCTCTATGCCTCAGTGCCTGTATATCTTATTTCCCAATTACATGTAAGATGGTATTAATAATAGTATATATATACATATATACACACACACATATATATACATATATATTTGAATATTTTATTTTAAAGCATTCAATTCCAGATTCATTCCCTTCCTTCCTTGTCACCCACCCTTACTGGGAAGATAAGCAGTTCAGTATAGGTTGTACATGTGTGTGGCTAATGCAAAACAATAACATAGTAGTTATATTGTAAAAGACTGACTGTATTTCCCTTCCTCCTATCCCACCTCCCACTTGTTCTATTCTCTACTTTTATCCCGTCCCTTTTCAAAAGTGGCTGCTTCCAAATTCCCTCTCCCTGAGCCTGCCCTCCCTTCCATAATCCCCCCTCTCACTCCCTTCCCCCCTATTCTCCTGGAGGGTTAGATCCCCTATTTAGTGTGTATTTCACTCCCTCCTCAAGCCAATTCAATGGGAATAAGATTGTCACATTCCCTTTTGCCTTTCCATTTTTCCCTTCCATTGTAACCATTTTCCCTTGCCTCTTCTGTATGAAATAGTTTACCCCACTCTGTCTCTCCCCATCTCCTCTCATTATATTCTTCTCACCTCTTAATTTCACCTTTTGAGTATCATCCCTTCCTGTTAAATTGGTCCTGTGCCCTCTATCTATGTATACCTGTAAACATATATACACACATTCACATATGTATTCATATGTCTATATATATATATATATATATATATATATATTTCTAATCCCTTCAACTACTTGGGAAAAGTTTCATAAGTTACAATTATTTTTTTTCCATGTAGGAATATTAATAGCTCAACTTTGATAAGTTCCTTATGATTTCTTTTCCCTGTTTACCTTCTCATGCTTCTCTTGCTTCTTGTATCTGAATGTCAAATTTTCTATTCAACTCTGGTTTTTTTCAGCAAGAATGCTTGAAAGTCCTCTATTCCACTGAATGACCATATTTTCCCCTGAAACACGATACTCAGTTTTGCTGGGTAGGTGACTCTTGGTTTTAATCTCAGCTCCCTTGACCTCCAGAATATCACATTCCAAGCCCTTTGATCCCTCAGTGTAGAAGCTGCCAGATCCTGGGTTATCCTGATTGTGTTTCCACAATATTCAAATTGTTTCTTCCTGGCTGCTTGTAATATTCTCTCCTTAATCTGGGAATTCCAGAACCTGGCTATAATATTCCTAGGAGTTTTCTTTTGGGGATCTTTTTCAGGAGGTGATCACTGGCTTCTTTCAACCTCTATTTTGCCCTCTGGTACTAAAACATCAGGGCAGTTTTCTTTGAGAACTTCCTGGAGTATGCTTTCTAGTTTCTTACTTTGGTCATGGCTTTCAGGTAGTCCAATAATTTTTAAATTATCTCTCCTGGATCTATTTTCCAGGTCAGTGGTTTTTCCCATGAGATATTTCACATTGCCTTCTATTCTTTCATTTGTTTGGATCTGTTTAACAGCATCTTAATTTCTCATAAAGTCATTAGCTTCCATTTGCTCCAATCTAATTCTGAAACAACGATTCTCCTCATTGAGCTTTTGAAATTCTTTTTCCATCTGGCAAATTTGGCTTTTTAAGGCATTCTTCTCCTCATTGCCTTTTTGAGCCTCTTTTGCCATTTGAGTCAGAATATTTTTTAAGGTATTATTTTGCTCAGTCAAGCTGTTGACTCTCATTTCATAATTTTCTTGCATCATTCTCATTTCTCTTCCCAATTTTTCCTCCACTTCTCTTATCTGCTTCTTAAGGTCCTCTATGGCCTGTAACCAGCATGTATTTTCCTTTGAAGCTTTTGGTGCAGGAGTTCTGACTTCACTGTTTTCCTCCTGTTCCATGCCTTGCTCCTTCTTGTCCCCAAAATAGGAGTGTAATGTTGGAATCTTCTGTCTGCTTTGTTTCCTTTGCCTGCTCATTTTGCCACTCAATTACTTGACTTTTGGGCTTTTTGCCACAGTAGGACTCTGCCACCAGACAGGGGAGCTTTTGTCCCACACGCTGGAGTTATCTCAGCTGCCGGAGGTATTAGATGGGTGCCCTCTCCGAGGTCTCCACACACTCTGGCAAGCTGGACACACACCACAGGACCTCCACCCCAGACTGCAATCCAGATCCAAGCAGGTTAAAGCAAGAGCGATTACCCCTCAGACTGGTGCTTGGTTCCCCCTATACTCTGCAGGCCAGGAGCTGAAGCCGCCACATGGTGCTGGCTGTGCAGGTGTCTCAGCGGCTTCTTGCCCTGGGGGTAAAAACCACACACTCCCACTTACTGGTCCCAAAGTCCAGACTGCACTGGCCTCTCACCTTGTCCTTTGCTTCTATGTGTTGATAAATCTGGAGATGGCCACAGCTGCTGCTGTTCTAGAGTCCCTCTGGCCGTGGCTGGTCAGGCCCGCCCTGGGGCTAAAGCCTTGGTGTGGTGCTGGACTCGGCTCCCAGAGCACTGCGCTGGATTCCTGCTGGCCTGCCTGCCTGTCCTCAGCAGGAGGTTAGCTTCTCTGTGTCATTTTGTGGGTTCTGCAGCTCCAAACTTTGTTTAGAGTCCCCTTTTTACATGGATTGGGGAAGGTGGAAGCCGGAGCCACAAGAAGGTTGTGCTTCTACTCCACCATCTTGGCTCTGCCCCCAATGGTCAATTCTCAACACAAGTATTTATCATATTGGCCTTCTTGAAATGAAAATATATTACATATTTTTGAATCCTTAATTCTGGTATGCACATGGCATGCTTTTATTTCTTTCTAACTTTGTATTTAAGTCCCAATATTTAAGTTTATTATATTTTTTTGTTTCTTTTCTCTATTTGTGTCCTGACATGTGAGTCTAAAATAATATTTTGAAAAAAAAAAATAAAATAAATGAGGAGCGCAAGATGAACAATAAAAATAATAGGAGAGAGACATTACTATAGGATCTCTTTGTATGGGGATCTCCCAGGTAAAGAAAATATTCTCTACTAATGTAGAGTTGCTTTTCAGTCATGTCTCTTTGAGATAAAATAATTTATAAAATATAAGTCATTCACCAATTGATATATGGTCAAAGGATAATAAGCAGACAGTTTTCAGAAGAAGACAACAAAGCTATCTATAGTCATATGAAAAAATGCTCTAACTCACTATTGATTAGGGAAATGCAAATTAAAACAACTCTGAGGTACCACTTCATGCTTATCAGATTGGCTAATATGACAGATTGGCTAAAATGACAAATGTTGGAGTGGGAAAACTGGGATACTAATACACTCTTGGTGGAGTTGTGAACTGATCCAAGCATTCTCAAGAGAAATCTGGAGCTAAAGGGCAATCAAAGTGTACATACCCTACAACCCAGCAATTGCACTACCAGGCCAAAGAGATTTGAAAAATTGGAAAAGGACCTATATGTATAAAAACATATGGTGACAAAAAATTAAAAACTGAGGAGAGGTTCATCAATTGGGAAATGGTTGACCAAGGTGTGGTACATGATTGTGATGAAATATTGTGCTATAAGAAATGACAACTAGGATGCTTTCAGAAAAACCTGGAAAGACTTACATGAACCAATGCAAAGTTCAAGGAGCAGAAGCAGGAGAACATTGTGCACAGCCCACAGCAGTACTGCGGGATGACCAACTGTGAACTGCTTAGCTATTCTCAATATGATGATCTAAGACAATTCTGAAGGACTTATGATGGAAAAGGCTCCCCACAGAGAAGTGAACTTGAATGCAGATCAAAACAGGCTCTTTATTTTTTCCGTGTTTTGTGTCTGTATTTTCATTCACAATATGACAAATGTGGGAATATGCTTCTGATGACTGTCCATGTATAACCTACATCCAATTGCTTGCCATCTCAGGAAGGGGGAAAGGGTTGGAAAGAGACAATTTATAACTCAAAACTTTTTAAAAAGTAAATGTTACAAATTGTTTTTACACGTACATGGAATAAAATTAAATATATATATATTTTTTTTCAAAAAGAAGAGACATCAGAATGACAGGACATCACTGCAGGGAGAAGTTTGCGGTCGTTAGAAGCAAAGTGAAATTTCTCTAAGGTAAGTGAACCTACTGTTGGGCTCTCCCAAGGGGTAAAATGATTTCTCTAGATACAAAAGTCAATTTTAATGAATCATGACACCACAGAAACAAGAGCCCACTGGGACCAGAGCAGGTTGTTTGGGATCATTTGGTTTTCAGCATTGTGGATCCTTCCTCTCCCTGGTCATTTAGGCCTGGGCACAAAGCTGAGAATGATTTCCAGGTAATTTTCTTTTGGCTCAAGTTTGGCCTTCCTTCTTTCAATAAAAACGTCATAAAAGACTATTGATCTACTCCTGCAGCATTTTGGAGGAGACTGAATATACCTGTGGCCTTGCACACAGTAGGTGCTTAATCAATAATTGTTAGATTCAGCTGAGTTTACAGACTTGTTAGTAAGTCTTGTTCAGGCACCTGCTGCCACTGGTGGCTTCCACCAATTCAGGATACAAAGCCATTGATATGTCCTTGTTTTCAGGGGGTAACACATGCACAAACATGCATAGACAAGTATCAATACAGTATAATGGGGGGAATACATTACAAAAGCATGTAGATGGGAAAGGCAACAGGAGCCCCAAGATGGATTTTGGAGTTTTTGCTGCTTGGAAGAATATGAAGTTCTCCTATAATCCCTGCTTCAGAAGGAGGAATTCACATCCTTCTGAGAGACTCACAGTCCATCCCAGGAAGTTTAATATAGTGAAGCCAAAATGGATTTGAGTTCAAATTCTGCCTCTCACCCTTACTGAGACAAGTCATTTAACCCTTTCTGTTCCTCAGGCAACATCTCAAAATTTATCTGCTCAGGGGTGATTTCTATTGCATCGCTGTAGAGAATCCCCACACCTGGAGTATCTCTGAGCGGAAGGAGGGGGAAAATGATATCACTTAAACAAGTCCAACCCCCTTATTATACAGATGAGGAAATGAAGCCTCAGGCAAAATAAGGGACTTATCTAAGTTCCCACAGGAAGTATCAGATAGGATATGAACCCAGAGCCTTTGACTACCCTAGAGCCTATTGTTCCTTTCCACTTTATCCTGCTGTTCTTCCGTGTGTTCAGTGGAACCGTGGAATAAACCGTCAGCTGACGTGGCCTTGGGACACACTCCTCCGGGCTTTCCCTGCTGGCATCTGTCACGGACCTGGGTTTCCAGACCTCCTTTATTTCTCTTTCTTCTGGGCCTCGAGTTGCTGTTAATCCTCTTGGCCTTTCTCTAGATCTCTCCCCCTCTCCTTTCCTTTTCTTTCTCCCATCTGTGGACCTCTAAGAGCTTGGACTTTGGAGTCAGAGGACCTGGGTTCCAATTCCAGCTCTGCCTCTTGTTAGCTGTGGGTCACATCCTGCCCAGAGCAGAGACATTGCATCACACCTTTGAGAAATTACACCCCTGAAATGATTCCATTTGAGTTTTTTGTTTTTGCTCATTTGTTTAAGCTTTGACATCTCAGTTGTCTATAACATTCACTTATACAAAAGGCTTCATTCCCTGGTGGTGCTATAGATGTTCCTGCCTCTTGCTTTGGGAAGAACTGCCATTGCCAAGAGGGATTAGTGAAGGGGGGAGGAAGGTTCATCCCTTACTGTCACAGACTTTCTACTTATTGGGACTCTAGAAGTCAGCAAGGCCAAGCCACTCCTACATATCAGATAATGGAGGTCCAGAGAAGTTGACTAGCCCAAGATCACACAGCTAAGGTGTCATGGGGTTGGGATCTGAAAGAAGACCCTTTGATTCCCAATCCTACATTCTCTACTGAAATAAGCTGCCTTTATAGGACATCGTTTTAACTAATAAACATTTTACTTTCATTCAACAAGCATTTATTTAACTACTTACTACATGCAGGGTACCAAGGTAGGTGCTTGTGACCCAAAGACAAGCCCTGCCCTCCCAGAACTTCCATTCCACAAAAGTGCAGAGCTGGAAGCAGGGCAGGGCTTAGGAAGCTTTGCACAGGTTACATAGGTCAGATGGGAGCACACTTTTCCTCCAAGTAGATCCCTCTGGACCTTGGACCATTGCCAGGCTACACAAGCCCCCTCAGGATCACCTGGAGGACTAGGGCTCTCCCCTTGAAGGGATGAGCTGCAGTCTCTGGGAAATGGGTCTTCCCTTCTAGCCTAGCTGCCCCCAGGGTCAGGCTGTCTCCTGGCTACATCAGCTTAGATCTGGTCTCTACAGTCATTTCCATGGGTTTTGATGTTTTCCTTGATGTCAGCAGGTTTCTTATCACCTATACTTTTCCTGTGCTAGGCCTGGGAGGCTGGGTCTCTCCCCCAAGTCCTGCAATTTATCCTCCTTTGTCTCAGACCCCAGGGCTGGATGAGACCCATGCCCATCTTCTAGGAAGTGGGAAGACCCATGTGGCCTGTCTGCAAGGCCACTTTAGCTGGGCTTCTCCCCTGCCCTGTTCAGCCCGAGTCTGTGACAAATGTCCTTCAGTCCCTAGGCTGACTGGAAAGATAAAGGGGAGGAGTCAGGGTCAAGGTTCTTCCCACAAAGGGTTGGGAGAAGACTCCCAACCACCATCCAAAGGAGAATTTCCAAGATGCCTTTACACCATTAGAATCTCCTCTCCCCTTCTCTCACCCCTCTGGCAACTGGCCATCCCTCTGGGGCAGATCTTATCTAAACGCTTTCCTCCTTGCCCAGGGCCCCATGTTCCTTTACTGCTTCCACCTCCCTTAATCTCAAGCTTCCCAGTTGGGAATATTAGCTAGACTTGACCTTTCTAGGGGGCTGAGAACCCCTTTATTACTCCAGCAGCCACCAGGGCTATGGGGACACCTCAGGTAAGTATGGTTGCCTATGGAAAAAAAAAGTGGCACGGTGATATGATCCCCATTTTGAGGTGTTTTGTTCTCTTTTGCTGTTTTCTGGCCAGGATAACTTGGCGGTGGGTTCTTTACATTCTCCTCATCCCATCATTCTTTGGACGCAGTTTGGGGTGAAGCTCTGATTTATTTAAGGTGCTCAGTATACCTAGCTTAGATCTGACATCTTATTGGTGTTGCTAAATACAACAGAACTAAGGAAGGAGCCCTAATCATGAAGGTCATCAAGACAGGCTTCCTGGAGGAGGAGTCTCCTGAGCGGAGGCTTAAAGGAAGTTAAGATTCTAAAAGGAAGAGGTAGGGAAGAAAGGCATTCCAACCATGAGACACAGCCTGTGTAAAGGCCTGGAGGTGGGAGGGGGTGACCCTGGCAAGAGGAAGGAAATCCTAGGGCTGGAATGGACAAGGGGGGGACATGAAACAGACTGAATTGTTGGACACAGTGGAGAGACAAGACCTTTTCAATTTTATGCTACCCAGACCCATCATCTACACTCATTGTGCTCACTGAATAATGGGATAGTTACGACCCAATTCTCCATGCACTGCATATGGCATACATCATTATTTCAGTTCAACTTGGTGTTGGCACTAGCCTGTCCCTTCCACCATTGCATGAGATAAGTGTGAAATTCCCTGTTATCCAAGGTTCTCAAGCATGATAGAAGAACATGCTAGAAAGTTGGGATTCTCTATCCCTCCACACATTGAGTTCATGCCCTTTAAACAAAGGGAGGTTTTTCCTCTTAGGGAACACTGAGCATAGGTTCCAAAAGTCCTTATTCTGCTCAACTTTCTTCATCTTGACCACCTCCAGGCTGGAAGAGGGCAAGTATTATCCAAAGGAACTAGTGTCTTCAGCATGATAACCACATGATTGCATTCAGGGGACAGACTAGGATCAGAAATAGGTGATCAGGGAAACCCCATGTTCTCCTGGGGGCTTGTGTCATCAGGCACCCAGCCCTCAGAAGCCTCATTCTGCCAGCCCAAAGCCATCCTTCCCAAGGGTTCCCTGGGTGGGCTCATCCTGGGCGTGGCCCCTTTCTTACCATCAGGGGCCATAGAGAGGCACATGGTTGGATTTTATCTTGTCCCTCCAACTTTTCACAGAAACCCAATGGTGACTCAGTTGGGGTTTGGTGCATGGTATGGGTCAGCAGCTAGGACTGACTCAGAATCTGCAAAAGTCAATTCCACAGACACTGATTAAACACATACTACATACACAGCATCAACAGGACTCCGAACCAGGCACCCTTGTTTGAAAGACACAAAATGCCCCAAGCAGAGGAAGGCTCTGACCTGGCCAAGCTTGCATCCTAAGGTGGGAAGAGAGGGCTCCAGCACTGAAAGCCATCACCTCTGACAGCCCTGGGTGGAGGCAGGAGGCAGGTAAGCTTCTCCAGACAAGAGGGCACCAGGGCTCAGCCCTGAATGAAGCAGATGAGGGTTCTGCAAGGTGAACAGGAGGAGATGAGACATTCAGGAAATGTGAATGAGCCTAAGCAAAAGTATGGAGGTAAGAGATGGAGCGTCAAGTTGGGAAGACAGTAAGTGGGCCTCTTTGGCTGGAATCAAGAGTGTGTGAGAATGTTGTGTGTGTGTGTGTGTCTGTGGGTGTGTGTGAGTGTGTGTGTGAGTGTTGTGTGTGTGTCTGTGGGTGTGTGCGTGGGTGTGAGTGTGTGTGTGCATGTGTGAGTGTGTATACGCACATGTGTGTGTCTGTGGGTATGTGTGAGTGTATGAGTGTGTGAGAGTGTTGTGTTTGTGTGCATGTGTGTGTGCATGTGTGCGAGTATGTGTGTGTGCCTGTGGGTGTGTGAGAGTGTGTGTGAGTGTGTGAAAGTGCATTGTGAGAGTTTTGTGTGTGTTTGTGTACGTGTGTGAGTGTGTGTGAATGCATGTGTGTGTGAGAGTGTGGGTATGGGTATGTAGGTGTGTGAGTGTGTGAGAGTGTGTGTGTTGTATGTACGTGGGGGAGTGAGTGTGTGTGCACGTGTGTGCGTCTGTGGGGATGTG
>NW_027185761.1:61537524-61588157 GCF_028583685.1 Petaurus breviceps papuanus | reverse complement strand
TGTGTGTGTATGTAAGAGAGTGTGTGTGAGTGTGTGTGTGTCAGGGGTGTGTGTGAGAGTTTTGTGTGCGTTTGTGTGAGTGTGCATGTGTGTGAGAGTGTGTTGTGTGGGGGTGTGGGGGTGTGAGTGTGTGCGTGTGTGAGTGTGCGTGTGTGTGCATGTGTGTGTACGTGAGAGTGTGTGTGTGTGTGTGTGTGTTGGAAGGGTGGGAGACAGGTGGAAGGGAGCGTGGGGAGAGTTCTATGAAATTAATCAGGAAACTTGGGTTGGGGCCAGACCAAAGGGCAGTCATGCAATCAAAGATTTGTTAAAGCCAAAGGAGTGAACTAGATCCTGGGGTCCAGATGAAAAAAGAAAACGTGCTCTCCCTCTCAAAGCAATGGGCAGCCCCTTCCAGGATCTCCCAGAGCCCCGCAGTTGTTGCTGTCTTCCTCCTTGAGCCCATGATCAGCTCTGGGCTTTGACAATATGGGTGGGCAGCTGTGGACAGTGGGGGGGAAGATTGGGGAAGACAGAACCTGCAGGCAGAAAGGCTGATCTGAGGCTGTTGCAATCGTCCAGGCGGGTAGAGACAAGGGCCTGAACTGGGGTGCTGGTCACAAGAGAAGAGAGAAGGGGACCCAGGTGAGAGATGTTAGGGAGACTGACCAACCATGAAGGCACTGACTGGATCAGGTGGGGCCAGGGAGCGTGACTGAAACGTTGGACAGATGACTCTCATGGAGGAGACTCCATGAGTCTGAGCCTAGAACATTGGCAGAAGGCCAACCATCCCAATCTGTCAACATTTTCCTGAGCCAGGTAGAAATCCTCTTTTCCTCTTAAACACAAATTCAATGTCCTCAGTCAGTGCCCTTTGCCTGGTGTTAACAGTAATGGCCAGGATGAGGCTGCTCTCTCATCTCCTGCTTTTTCATATACTGTTGTGCCAGGAAATGGTTTCTACTGAGCAGTGGGCCAACTGGTCACTGAGTGTCCTCTCACTGTACACCCACACACACACACACACATCCCCATTCCTAGACTGCAGAACAGCACATAGAGGCATGTGTTAAGCATGATGCTACCTCTGGATAAAGGGATGCCCTTGTGGGGATCTCTCACTCCCTTGCCCAGCACACACACTGCCAAGCTCATCAATGGGCTGGGCCATGTACCAAGGGCTTTCTCCCACCCTGTTCCTGGGGACTCCACAGGTGGAAGCACTCATTGACTGTTGGATGCTCTGAGTTGCCAGACATTTACAGAGAAAGCCCTGAGCACAGAGCCAATCAGCCAAGGCTGGACCAGCGCTTCTGCACCAGAGGCCAGGTAGATGGCATTTCTGCACTGAGGGGGCAATCCAAGAGCTGCTAACCAAAAAAAAAAAAAAACAGGACAGCTCCTGACCCACCTCTCCTTTCCATCCCATCATGGTTTTCTGGGAAATGATGTCTCAGAAAATCCTCTGTAAATACCAGAAGGTCCCCAGACCCTTGTTTAGCATTTGCTATATGCCACAAAGACTGAAACTAAATGGTCTTTGCCCTCAAAGTTCTTACATTCTGTTCCAGGAGGAAAGCCAATGGCATCTAGATTAAGGAATTGGACACAAAGTAATGGGTTTAGGGGGAGGCAACAGCCATGAACATGGAAGGATCAGAAAGGGACTCCTGAAGGGGGGGGGCACTTGAGCCAAGTCTTGCAGAAAGATGGGGACCCTACAAGTTGGAGACAGCGGATTACAGAAAAGACAGTCTCTGCTGTAGGAACCACTGAGGTAGGAATGGGAAGAGGGAGAGGTCAGAATAGGGAAAAGAATGGGGGAGATGGGGAGAGGCATAGGGACAGGATGGGGAGGGGAAAGGGATGTGGATAGAAATGGAGATAGGAGCAAACACAGGGACGGGGATAGGGATGGAGATGGGGGTGGGAATGGGAACAGAGATGAGGGTAGGGACAGGGATGGGGACAAAGAGAAGAATGAACATTGGGATGGATTGGGGATGGGGATGTGGATGAGGCTGGGGACAGAGACGGGGGATGAGGATGGTGACAGCAAGAGGGATGAGAGCATCTCTGAATAAAAGAAGCCAAGGAGGAATATGAGCAGCAGGTCGGCTGGTAAACCTTGTAACTTTGAGGACTGGAGAAAATGCTCAAATATGGGGGAATCTCATAAAGGTGGGCTGTCTTTCTCAGTGCCTCTGCCTTCACTTCTAGGTCCCTGACCCTACCTACTGTGTGTGTTTCACACCACTAAAGCCAAGAGAGAACTCAGGATGCCAAGATTCCCAAAACAGGCAGGGCAAATGTCTCTGTCAGCAGGCAAGAGGCAGGGGCCCTGGAGGCTGTTTTAGCTGCACGGTAGTGCAGAACTACCAAGGCCATCTTCTGCTCCAAACAGTACAGCACGTACACATGCCGGATGCCCTCAAAACCCACCATCTCTTAGCAATAAATATTGAATAAGGGTCTCCTATGTGCTGGGCACTCTGCTAGGTGGCACTGGAGATGTAAACACCCTGGTCCTAAGGAGCTCACGTTTCATCTTGCAAGAGAACTTGTGGATAGACATGGCGCATATGAGGTCAATTTGGGGGAAAGGGCTGGGGGTGGTCATAAGGCCTTTGCATAGAAGGTGTTGCTAGAGAGGACTTATGCTCCTAAGAGGGGGAGGTAAAGACAGAGAATACTTCAGGAAAGGGGACATCCATCGCCAAGATCCGGGGATGGAAGATGGCCTATCATGGGTGAGGAGTGAGAAGAGCAGTCTGGCCAGACTACAGAGCAAAGGGAAGAGAGGGCGGGACCATGAGTTTGGAAAGGTAACACAAAGACAGGGGCTTCTCCTGGGATGACAAGCCACTTGGGACTTGGGACTTGGGTTCACTGAATGGGGCGGGGAGGGGCGGGGCGGGGGTGTGGTGACGGGCTTATCCTTGAGCTTTCTGAGAAATCCCTTTGACATTTGGGTGGACAATGGTCCAGAAGGCGGACTTGAGGAGAGGAGGGGGCTCTCCAGGTGTCAGGGAAGCAGTGCCACAGAACTGCTCCATTAACCTGGGGGCCCCATTTCCCTCTAATGCTGGCAGACCAACAAGCCAGGAGTTTTGTCAGTCATAGCTGGGCTCTTCGTTCTATCTCCACCCTCTTGTCCTCTGGCCTCCCTCACTGCCCAGCTGTGAAGCATGGAGTTCATTGGTGCCATAGTTTGTGTTCCAAGACTTTGTCCTCCAGCAGGCCTTTGCATCATTCCCCCTCTGTCCCACCCAGTGGAGAAGCCCTTCTAATCACCTGTCCCTCTCCTGTTTCCCCCTTCCCATGTGATTTAATTCAATTCAATTCAACAAATATTTCTTCAGCTCCAACTCTGTGCAGGAACCATGGAAGGATCTCAGCAAACAAAAATGAAGCAAGCCTTGTCCTACTGGGCCCTAAATTTTACTGGAGGGTGAGGGGCAGGGAGGGATGGGGTCCATTCCAGCTTTGTGAAACCAAGTCTTAGGAAGAAGGGTGCAATGGAGGGAAGGTTTACCTTGAAGTCAGGGAGAACTAAGCTATTATAATAGTCCAGATGATCCTAGATGGGGCTAGATGTAAGAGAGAAATTATAATGAGTAGAGAGAAGGGGACAGACAGCATCTGTGCTGTAAAGGCAGAATTGAAAGGATATAACAACTGACTGGATATTGGGGGGTGGACAGGGAGCTGAAGAAGTCAAAGACAGCTGCCAGCCTGGGCTTTTAAAAATAAACTATAAGACCAAGGTCTAGGGGCTAACCCAGTCCTTCTTACTGATGGCTTTGGAAGTTTGATTTACAGACTTTGATTTATTTCCTTAGAAGAAGCAAACCAGCCAATGTCACGAACAGCAGTCAAGTCTTTTCTTATGGATGCATTTTATCTCATTCGATGGAAGAAAATTAGCTTTGAGGACTCTTCAGGGGAGGGGAGGGCAAAAGAGTGGGCAAGACTCCCCTCCAGATTAAGGACAACATGATCTCTGGAGGAAGCTGGAGGCACAGGGCTCCAGATTTCAGGCCAATGTAAGGTCTAGGCCCAGCAGGGGATTGAAAGGAATAAATGATGAGGAAAAATGATTCTCCTGCTTAACTTCTCAGGTTCACTTCTCCAAAGAACAGGCTTGCCCCTCACAGGAGGGTCCATCCAGAAGAGGGCTCAGGTATATCTGATTGGTGTCCTCCCCTGATGCCACAGGCAGGGGTTTGGGGCAGGGCACCAATTAGCAAGATGGCATGGTGTGGCATGTGGTAATTTGGGTGCAGGAAGATCCCAGATTTGGGGAGAAGGAAGGAGGCCAACGGGACAGATTAGCCAAGAGGAGGGGTACCTGTGGACAGGGGCTATCTATCGTCCATTTGAGGTCCAGGAAACCAGAGGCTTCTGACCTGCCATGTTACTGCCTCCCCTCCCCTGGCTGGCCTCCCCAAGCCTGGAAAGAGCTGTCCAACATATGCAAGAGATGATGACATGGGCTGGACAGCAAGTAAATCCCACAATCAGGATGAGTTCCCACCATCCAAGTTTTGCTTCTGAGATAGGAGGCTTAAGGCTCTTGCCCAGGCTTCTTCGTTCATTGGGAGGCAAGAGGGGAGAGGGAACACATTAAAAATTGGGGAAGACTTTTTGGGGGAACCAGTTATGCTGCACCCCTTTCCCTCCACCCTCCAGCTCTCCACCAGCTAGCATCTGCACTAGAGGAGAGATGGGATGTCTCTTCTCCTCTACCTCCCACTCATGCTGGGACCTCATCCTTGGTCAGTGGTATCCCTCCCCGTGGAGCCCTTTTCCACCACTCCGTTCAGGGCAAACTGTTCATTCTCTCTGGGTCCGCAAAGGTGCACTTAGACAAACCTATCCTGACATATTCTGCCTTGATCCCAGAGAGATTTGGGGTTCAGAATTGCCGAGCCATGCACTATATCTTTACAAGATCCAAGGAGAAGACTAAGTCAAGCCTGTAGTCTACCAGGCCTGGGTTACAGGAGTGAAGACAAAGAGGGAGAGGCCCCTCCCTGGGGAGGAGCTGACCCCCCAGGACAAGTTCAAAACTCAGATGTGCCCCTCAGAGCCATCATCCATGGAGCTCACCCTGATGGGTGGGCAAGCCCCAACCCTACTGCACTATACCAATGTAGAGCTGACCACCATCCAATCCAGAGCATCCCAAGGGAGAGCAGCAACCCATGACCACAACTGGACAGTGACAGGGAAGCAGTTTCTACAAGGGGGAAAATGCTGACGAGTCGCAACTGCCCCTTCGCCTTGACACTGAATCTGAGCACCAACATTGTCCCAGCATTGTCAACCTTTCTCTGACAACGTGAGTCACTCTGCCATTTAACCCACAAGTGCCATTGTGCCCGGACTGCTGACACCTTGGCGACTCTTGGAGTTTTGAGTTGGCCATCGCCCCCGGTCAGACACCAGGCAGCTGTAGACCCGGGAGCACCTCCTCCCCCACCCCCAGTTCTGCTGGGCTGCCTCAGTCTGCATAAACACTTCTAGACAGGACCAGTAGAGTTCCTTAAGGCAGGAACAAAGTATAAGAGGTTTTGAAGGATGGGGAGGAATAGAGGCTAGGAAATGGAGGGCAAGGGAGTACATGAATAACACCTTGTGAACCAGCCCCTCCCCTGTCCCCATCTGGGACACCACACACTGCACTTCCTGACGGACCACAGGGGCAAGCACACATGCATGCCTGCATGCATGCATTCATTCATTCATTCATTCGTGCATGCATTCATTCATTCATGCATGCATGCATTCATTCATTCATGCATGCATGCATTCATTCATTCATTCAACAAGTATTTATTAAGCAAACCTTGGACTAGGCATTGACTTTCCCAAAGGGCTAGGAAAATCAAGCCCCAAAAACACACTGGAGGGTTGAGGTGGGAAAATACTGGCTACTCTACTGTGCATTCACACTAGGGAAGTCAATGTTGAAAACTAAAAACAAACTAAATTTAAAAATATATAAAGTTAAGATCCACATCTCCGATTTTCCTCTGGACTCCTCTTTTCTGTCTTCCCATATTTCTCTCCCTATGGCTCAGGGCCACTTGTTGTTGTTTGTAATTTGCTCACTGGACTGATCTACCCATCTGAAATCATCTGGTGGCCTGGGCTCAAAGCTCATCTCCAACTACCTGTGTGACCTTGGGTAAGTCTCGATTTTCTCATCCACTGGACATTCCCAGCTCCAGATATAGAACTGACAGGGAGGATGCCACCTGCACCCTCCCCTGGCTCCCCACCACGCCTGTGGTGCCCTAAGCCTCCACCACTCCCCACCAGCAGGAGGGCAGGAGAGGGCAGGACACTGGCTCACAGGCCTGGCATTGCCACCCTTCTGCAGGGTGACCTTGGCTAACTGCTTTCCTCTCTGAGCCTTAGTTTCTTCATCTACAAAATGAGGGGCTTGGACTGGGTGGTCCCAAGGTTTGGAGGAGCCTTTGGTGATCTTGCCTGAGCCTCAGGGCCCCCCCCCACACCAACGAGTGCCCTGGGGCTCAGCTCCCCTCTGACAACTCTGGAAGAGGCTCATCTTGGCAGCCCCCTACCACCCAGGCTGCTGCCCTGCCCCACTGGCACAGGCTGGCACTGACACTGTGGCCCCTGCTCTCCCCGTGGTTCCACTGACAACCAAAGGGCAGCAGGCCCAGCCCACCAAGGAACGACTCACACACCCTCCCTCCTGTGCAATGAAACAACTGAACTTCCAATGCCAGTCTCCCTACCCAGTCTCAGGGGAGAATCATTTGCTCAATACACTGGAAGTCAAAGCTCATCTGGAAGGTGGGCTGGCCCCAAGCTCATGCCACATCCACCACCCTGCCCCTCTTGCCCATCCTGGTCAATGGCAAGAGAGCTCTCAAGGCCTACAGACCCCTCTTGGCTACCTGGCACAAGCAGTAAAGCAAACTGAAGGGAGACCAGCAGGAGAGGCCCTGGCTCCATCAAGCCACCCAGGAGACCCTCCCCCCTCCTCCAGATCCCAGGCCCCTCCAGACTCATGACTTCACTAAGGATTTGGGATGTACTTTTCTTCATGCCTCTCAAGGACTGATTCAATGTTCTCATCCTTCAGCCTCACCCCCAAATGCTCCCCCAGTCTTATTATTTAGGAGGAGGGAGAATGGAGGCCCGCACAAGACAGATCCAGGCCCCAGCCAGAACCCAGAAGACTTGTTTTCTCTTGGCTCCCCCTCAGAGCTCCCTCTCTTCCATTCTTCATGACCATCCTGCCCCCCATCCCCTCCCAGGGAGGGTCCTGTCAGGCTGCTATGGGGACAGCCCAGGAGCCAACCCCCATCAGATACCAGTATAAGGCCACTCCTCTCTGGCCTTTCTGTTGACTCTCTGGAAAGGTGGGCCTTTCCAACGTCCTTGCCCTCCACCCCACACAGAAAAAAAGATGTATGGAAAAGGTTTTTGCAAATGAGGAAACCTAGCTAATTAAAGGACTCATCTTCCTGTATCAAGGGCTCAATCAACAACATAGATAAAGCTCCTTCATACTCTTACTCTCACTCTTCCAGACATTATTTTACTTGGGAAAAGGCCCTCCTTTCCAGCCTCTCTAAGATACATTTTCTCTACCTTCCTAATGAAGAAAGCAGCCCAGCCTTTCCCCAGCCTTCCCAGGGTGGACAGAAGCTTATAGTATACCACCAAGACAGAGAGGCTGCCCAGAGCTCATGGGCGAGCCTGAAGGGATGTAATCTTAGGGAAGATATGCTGTGGCTTTGAATGCTGCTCAGAGAAAGTGTTCATCAGTGCTGCAGAATGTTTAAGCAAACCAAGCCCATGACTGTGCCCCATTGGGGGGCAGAGAGAGGAGGGTGTAAGGCATTCCTTCTTCTCTATAAGCCTACCTGAGCTTGCTCATTCAGTCATCCAGCAAACATTCATTAAGTCCCTACTATGTGCCAGGCCCTAGGCTAGACACTGGGGATACAGAGACAAAACTGCAATAGTCTCTCCCCTCAAGGGGCTTCCATTCTAGGGTGTGGGAGGAGGGGAAGAAGGCTGAGACCAGGTCAGAGGATAATCCATTTGGAGCTGGAAGGGACCTTCAAGGTCAACTATTCACAGCCTTCAAGGCAGCCCTGCTTTGCAGGTCAGCCTGGGATCAGGTTGTCCAGAAGAGGCAGCTGGAGAGAGTCGGTAGGCCAAGGTCACACTTGTTCCCTTCTGCAGGCTGAGAACAAAGGATGACAGCCTACCAGGACCCCCTCAAAGGAACAGAAGTGCTAGAAAAGTTCCTTTTGGCATCCTGCATCTATATTGATGTAGTTATGGATTCCTTAATCAGCTTCTTTTATTTAAAGACTTGAACCCAAGCATTTTCTTCCTTAGCTACCCTGCCTACCTGTTGGCTGAATCATGTCCTTCACACCACCAGCTGGTCATGCCATTTCTCTGCTCAACAAGCTTCAGAGGTTCCCTGTCAATCTACTCTGTCCAATAAGCCTGTATCAGCCCCCACTATGTGCCCAGTACTACCCTAGGCCATTAGCAGAAGGACAGAAATTAAACCCTCCCAGGACAACTGCAGAGGAAACAACCACTTTCTGTGAGTCCAATTGCCTCCATGTGGCATTCAAAGGCCGTCCACAATCAGGCAGCAACCACCCCACAGACTCTACTGTCCAGCCCCCTCCCCATATGCACTCGTGAAATGCTCTGATTATTCTGCTTCTCCTCAGGCCAGTCCATGGCATCCCTCCACTCTCTTCCCAGTGAGCTATATGATATCTTCTTCTGGACACCTACTAGACAAGGTCACTCCTAAAGGCCCTGCCAACTCTATGACTATGAATCCTGTTCATTCATGTTTGCACTCAAATCTTGCCTCTGATGCTACACATGTGACCTTGGACAAGTAATTTCCCCAGGGCCTCACTTTCCTCATCTGTGAAATGATGGGGTCAGACTAGGTGGTCTCTGAGTTCTCTTCTGGCTCATGAGCCATGAGCCCACTTGCTCCGCCAAGCCCTCAGCCAGCTCTTGTCCAAGCATCATTGATGTTGAGTCCTGGTGTGCCAGTATGGGGGGGGGGGTGCGGTTCACTGACTATTAGGCCACAAGGGCCTGGAAAGCAGGGACCAGACCTTCATTCGCTCAACGGGGATACCGGAAGCCTGCACAAGTACTTCCTACTCCGCAAGCTCTTAAATGCTCTCTTCCCGAAGCAGCACAATCCATCCAGGAGAGGTGTGATCCACCAGCCCCTAAACACACACAAAAGGCACCTTCTTGTATCTCGAGTCAATAAATGAACTCTGCCAGCGCCAAAGACGTCTGACTACTGCGCTGAAAACACCAAAATTAAGGGTGGAAATGAGGAACACTTCCCCAGAGCCACCACCCCTCAAGGCCCACCTGAGAATGCCGAGGAAGATAATAGGATTATGGGTCTAGAGCTGGAAGGGACCTTAAGAGGGCACCCATTTTAGAGATAAGGACACTGAGGCCCCCACTTGGCCCGATTGCAAAGGTCCTCTGCCCTCAGGTCCAGCACTCTCTCTGGCTTCAGCTGCCTTACGAAAGCTCTGACAACAGCATTCCCCCAGTAAGCCAAATGATCCCAGAGAGATGTTTGCCTTCATCTGGTCCGTGTTGGACACCTACACTCCATCTGTTGCCTCATGGGGCCCTCTTGCCTTCCACTATTTGTGTTCATTCCTTCCTCTTCACACCTAAAGTTGTGAGACAAGCTCAGAGCCTTCCCCCAGAGGGAAGAAACAAGCAGAAGCAGCCATGAATCCACCCATGTAACTGCTAAGGATACAAGCGACTGGATCAAAGCTGGTGCCGTGAATAGAGCACCACCCCTGCAGTCAAGAGGACCTGCATTCAAATCCAGCCTCAGAAACTTCAAATGAACTAGCTGTGTGACCTTGGGCAAGTCAGTCACTTAACCCCCATTGCCAAAAGAAAAAATAAAACAAATCTGCATATACCTTCACAGTAGATCTATTCAAAGATTGATCCTGTGCTGAGCTACAGATTCCTTGGGTTCAACATATAACCCCTTATATGGGAGCATCTTAAAACAGACAGCCATGTTGGAGGGCCTGGCTAGCCCCTACATGTGCTGTGACATGCCCCTATCAGGATGAAAGGGACCCTAAGGATAGGAGAAGAACCATGGGATGGGGAAGAATGGGAAGGAATAGGGGGAAAGGGAAGCCATTAGCTGACCACATGGCCAAGCTATTTTACTACCAATTTGTCCTCAATTAGCCAAGTTTCCTGAACTAGTCCCTAAGAAACCATAAGCAATGATATTCACCCTGGCCTTCCTACCTTCACATCATTGGACTCTCTCTTTTTCCACAATCCCACCCTTTTCTTCCTCAAAAGCTTCAAAGTCAAACAAATTAACTCAGTCCCATGCAAATTCTGTGCTCATTTATGCAGCTCTATGTGTGGGGATGCAGACACAAAAATGAAGCCAGTACCTGGCCTCAGGAGCTCCCAGGCCAAGGAGGGAACTGGAGCACATGTGGCTGATGGGCTTCCTTCCAATGCTCCTTCAGGGTCCCAGTCTACTGCTCCTGCCCCTCCTCCAGGGCACTGTTGTACCAAGAATTGTGAGTGGAGACCATTAATCATTTTAAATGGAATTTATTGTGGAGCATAATTAACCCGGGGACTGCCAGGGGTCACTCACCCAAATCACGCAGACCCGAGCATATACATTTCGGGGTTTATGTAGACAAAAGCCACAACATAAATGTCACCAAGGGGGGCAAGCAGGGAAAATACAGAAGCCAAAGGATAGAGTTGCTTAACGATTGTTGTCTAGCAACCAACTTGTTTGCTGCCTGGGCTTTGTTGGCAGGTTCCCTGGGCAGCTCTCCTATGATGGGGAGAGAGCGGGGATGTTCACAAAATGGGGGGGAGGGTCACTGCAATACCTCAGGACCCTGCTTCCCAGGAGCTCTTCCCCCAAAATACTGTCAACAGGGGATGTTTCCTTCCTCAAAGTGGCATGACTTGAAAAGCCTTGTCTCCTCAGTCATCTTAGCATCTGTAAGAGCATTCCCACTGTCTCCTTCCACGTCAATAGGCCATTCCTCCCTCCCATACATCGTTTCCCACTTGGCTACAAAGTCACATTTGTACTCTTCGAACAGGGGTTCAATTCTAGGACCCTTAATTTTTCAAGCCCCTACTAACTATATGCAAAGGCAGCGGGCCAGGCACTGAAGATAACCAGAAAAAACAAAACTGTCCCTGCCCTCGGGGAGTTTACAAGCTACTTCACTGATGATCGTTATTATTACTATTGTTTTCAATCAAACAGACAGATGCCTGTGCGTTTTTTAACGTGATACTTTTATGAGAATAAGTCAAAGTGAACACATTCCCCAAACCTAGGAGAAACTTACAAGCGGCACAGAGCATCTGCCCACTGATGGGGGAAACCTGTAAAGTCTACAATAACTTTTCCCTCAATGCTCCCAGAAGGATGGTCCCTGGTGACCCAAGCATCACACACATTAAAAACAGTCCTCTTTGCTTCTTTTTGTTTTACTTAGTTCTTTGTCTCCCACAGTTAACCCTGGGAGCCCTCTGCTTGGTTCCAAGGACCTGACGATTTCCCCCAAGCTTCCTAAAGTCCAATGCCTGACTCAGGCAGGAAGGCACAGGGCCATGTTTTCAGCACCATGCATACTTCCACCTGTCCAAGTGATGCTGGAGAATCTACCAATATGCCTAGGGACAGATCCCTATTTGTGCACAGGGTGAAACAAGACTCCTTTCCATTGAGCATATGCTAAATCTATTACAATGTTTATCACCTTTGCAGTTACATTCTTTTGAAACAACAATGAAAATCAGGAGCCCCTCAATAGCCTAACCCTGCATCCTTTCCTTGAGACCATTTCCAGAGGATTTGAACTCTAAGAAAATAACAACGCACCTCCAAGATTCTTCTGCACTCTGCTGCTCAGAAGTCCTCGAGCAGAAGATGCAGAAAGTTGGAAATAGGGAACTGTTTCCATGGATACCAGAAGTCCCCCCCCCCAACTTGTAGCCAGGTGTCATTCAGGTTCAGTGATTTGCAATCATTTTAAAGCTAATGGAGTCAAGTTCACGGATTTCCTATACCAGTGCAATCAGAGTTCCAGGTAACAAGTGACTGTCTAGCCCACGATCACAGGCTGGACCTCTAGCCCCAGTCAGCCAACTTATCAATAGGGAAGGGTGATTGCCCAGGGAGCCCCTGACTAGCATTTTCGATAACAATTGATCAGCCCATGAAGAACATTTTACAATCTGACAACGAACACCTGAACCACACCAAGGACAGGCCCTCAGCCCTGCCTGACCATACACACAAGTAACCAGATAGATGTTGGAGAACAGGACTCAGTGGTGGCATCAGGGAAAAGGAATGGTTGGTGCCTAGAAAGGGCTATACCCCAAGGGTCCATGGGACCCAAGCCACACACAGCCAACAAGCCCGTTCCCCAGATTGATTTTAGCCAGAGTTTGGCAGACTCAGTAAAGCTCTAGGATAAATCCAGCTTTCTTCTACCTTCCTCCTGGATCCCAGGGGACCTTGGCACAGGGGAGGTCCAGGGAGAGATCAGGTGCAAATCCATCATCGTTTCTGACAAAGTAGCCAAGCACATGCTTTACTAATGGTGGGTCAGTAGGGTCATCTTCATATACTCTGAGTATGGCTGGGGTTAGCAAGAGGTCAAGCAAGAGGAAGACTCTGGGGCTGAAGGAGCTTCAAAATGCCACTTGGGTGACTTCCACCAACCCAGTGTATACTGAGAACCTGTAACATGTACTAGGCACTATGGGAAACAAAAATTACAATCCAATGGAAGAGACAAGACAAAGGCGAGAGAAGACATGATTAAAGAGGAAAAATAAGACTAAGGGTCAAGACTGCTATAGGTAATAGTACTTAAAGAAATCCAGAGAAAAAGGTGGTGTCAGAATGCCCTGGAAAGATTCAGGAAGTGGGACCTTGACTGAAGTCTTTTAAACAAACCCTCCCATGGTTCCCCTCCTTGTTCTCTGCCCCTGGTTGCTAGTTTATTTTTTTTTAATATTCTAATACCTTTCTGTTGCTCAGTACTCATGTTGAATGGTTTTTTTCTCCAATTTGCCTAGTCTGGTACAATTTTAACTCAATGTACAACTCAGTGATTTAAAACTTATTTATCCAGTGGAGCAATAAGCAAAGATGCCCCATGAGGTGCCAAAGCTGGATGGCATTGAGGTCATGCCTGATACTCTTAAGGGAATACTGCCCCACTGCCAACCCAAACCTCAAGAACTCGTTTAACTTATTTTGTGACCAATGTAAATACATTTCTCACACCTTTTCTTATTTCCCAGCTCACACCAGATTGGCAGTAGTAACTGAAAGGATATGCGGGAAGGCAAGTGTCCTAACCCTGCAGAGAGTATCGCTACCCTCCCTTGAAGAGTGTTAAGGACACCAAAGAATTATCAAAAGCAAACAGAATAAAGAAAAAGCATGTCATTTTGGGGGCCACAGTTGTAGGGACAAATAAAGACTGTCCCTGAGCATACTACAGTGTCCCAGAACAACAGTGTTAGTGATTACTAGATCCTTGAGAGGAAGATAAATTACGCTCATCTGTGTGCTATTTAAGAATGCAATTGGGGATTTGCAATATATTTTCAAATTATTTCAATCAAGATTAAAGTATGCATTTGCTTAAGAGTTTGAGCAGATAAAGAATTGCAAGTTTAGTTATCTGGAAAATTCACTTGTGTGAATTGGGTACTGTCCTTTTGAGCCCTGCCTTGGGTATCTGTGATGTATGTGCCTGTGTGTTTTGTAGGGGAGGTACAGAGTCAATCTGGCCTGGTCTAAGAGCTTTTTATGGCATAAACCACAGTCAGTTGTTTTGGACATGAGCACCTGAGCTCTAGAAGCCAGAAGTGGGAAAGAATGTCACCACATCCAAGATCCAAGACCCAAGCACTGAGCCCCAGGGTCTGAGCAGAAGACCGAAGACCCGTGGGAGGGCCAGGAGGAAGGAGGGCTCAGTCAGCTTCCAAAGTCAAGTTCAAAAGCAGGCGCCAGGTTCAGAGCGATGCCACCTGTTCTGCCACTTCCCATTCCTCTAACTATAAAGGCTCCCATTTCCCTCAGAAAAAAAAGAATCTCCAAAGAGCAAGAAAAAGAACCCACCACCACCACATACACACAGCCAAAGGAGGTTAGTCCTTGTTCCAGGGCGCTCTGGCCACAGCCTGAGCACACCAAGGAGAGAAGGAGGAAGCTTCCTGTGTTAAGCCAGAGCCAAGAATCTGCAAGGCCTCCCCCTTCTCCCATACACATTGGCCAAAGCACAGGTCTCCACACGTCACTCCCCTGCTCAAGAATTGTCCCTTCCTCCCTATGGCCTCGGAATAAACACCATTCCATCCATCAGGGTGCTGAAGAGTCCTATCCCATTTTCTTCCTATTCCTCCACCTCACACTGTCTACATTTCAGCCAAACTGGCTGGCCCCTGTTGCAGTCCTGTCCACACAAGCCTGTCCCTGCCTTGAAGTAAGCTGACCTCCACGCCTGGGAGGCTCTCTCTCTTCATCTGGCCTCTTGGAACATTCAGCTCCATTCAAGGCTCAACTCGAGTCCCATCTCTCACAGGAGGCCCCCTGCCCAAGGCCCACAGTGGTAGTGTTCCTTACTTGGTTTGTCTCCTTTGGGCATTCCCTTGTCTATGGATGGCTCCCAGAGTACTGGGGCCATCTCATTCTAGGCTTGTTCATCCCCAGAACCTAGCATGGTACCTGGCACACAGACAGCGCTTAATAAATGCTTGTTGAAGTGAATCATCCATCCCTGAGGGTCACCAACTAGAAATTAGTACCTGGAAAGGCAGGAGTCACTGGCCAGATTCTAGCCAGAGCAACTCTGTCTCTCCCTGACTGGGGCCTGATGCCTTGCCAGGTCAGTCACTCTGCCCCAAGATGTGCCATGGCAGAAAGCAAAGTGTGGCCCCACAGTGGCCTTTGGGAACTTCCCTTCCCCTCCCTGCTCTCTCCATGAAGAGACAGATGGTGGCTTCCAAAGGCCCGCGAGCCCTCCAAAGGCCCAAAAGCCTAAAGGGAAGATTTAAAAAGGAGAAAACGGTGGGCCACTCGAGGCCCCAGAGTGTAGGTGGAGAAGTGGAGATCAGGGTTAGCACTCTGGAATGATTAGACAAGAGCCATGGGGCAGTCCAGCTGAGGGGTGTTCACCCTTGGTGGGCTGACCCTCCATGACTACAAGCCTGGGTCACTCTCACCAGTATCATGGGCATCTGGAGAACAGGGGCCATGATTCTAGGGCTTCCTGAGGCCCTTGGCACCCAAAACTGGCTCCTCATAACCCAAAGTCAGCCAGTCACCAGACTCTGAGTCCCAACATGGAAAAGTGGGATTACTATCAGGATCAGTATCAGAGTCAGAGGGGCACATGTGGGGATGGCAGATGGAGGCTTAGTTAGGGCAAGGTACTCTGCCCAGCCTGATTGTGACCCCAAAGCCCAGCCTCCCAGGTCCTGAACAGGGAGCACTAGTCATCTGCCTTCCACCCTACTGCCCATCAAAAGAGAACAACTATGTCCTTAGGCAGAATGCAAAGTTTTCCTCAGGCCTGAAAAATCCCTGGCATGTGCCTTTCTGAAAGGGGCCAGGATGGACAGAGGGGCAGTGGAAATATTGCTGGATTTGGAGTCAGAGAACCTGGGTTTGAATCCTGACTCTGCTTTTTACTACCTGTGTGATCATAGACAAGTCACTTGGGCTCTCAGGAGACCTCAGCTTCCCCATCTGTAAAATGAAGGGATTATACTAGATGAACTCTCAGATCCCTTCCAGCTTTGAAGTCAATGATCCCAAGAGGATGACAATTGACATAATGGGAGAGTTCCTGTTTTCCAGGGTAGCAAAAACCCTTTCAGCAAGAGAGAACAGAACACCCCAAAGAGGGGGGATGAAGGAAGTGAGACTGTACTCAAGTAGGTGGGTCTCCCAAGAAACAAGTTCAATACCCCTTAAATGTATTCTGGCCTCTAACTGGGGGGGGAGTTTTTCTCATACCCAATTTCTTTTTTCCTTCTGCCTGATTCATTAGTCTCTCTTTACCTGCTGTCTTGTCCCTGCAATGAACCAAATCCCAGTTTGCAGAGGAAAGGACCCTTGACTTTGGCATTAGAAAAAAAAAAGTTTGAATCCATTCATTTCCAGCCAACAAGGAATCATGTCTTATTTTAGCATCCCCCTGAGGTAAAAAAAAATCAATCCTATGGGGATTTCTTTTATAACATTTACTTAGACCTCAAAATATCCCATGACAAGTAAGTAAATTGAGACCCAAGAAGACTTATTCAAAGGAACAGGGAAAATCAACAACAAAATTGATTTCTCTAGCTAAGAGGAGTCCAATTCAAAAATGGCTCCTCAGTCTTCTATTTCTAACCTCTTTCCTTCCTCCTCTTGGGTCGCCAAGGCAATGAGGCTCTAGACCCAATGAAGAAAGTTCCGTTAATCTGGTTTGTGGCAGCCACCAGTGAGTGGAGAAGGCATATGGAGGCTGTTAGGCAATGGTGGGCCCCTGAAATAAAAACCAAGTAGACCCAGCTGCCTTTGCTGTGTAAGAGATTGGAAATAATACTCCCTGCTGGACACCCTTTCCTCCAGGAGTGTGTCTACAAAAAGGAAGCAGCCAAGATAGGATTTGTGATCAAAGAGGAAAATGGAGGGGTTGGGAAGCTAGTTGTGAGGGACGACCCGGAATCCAAATCCAGCATCCAGGATTGGCCCTATTGAAAAACCATGTGGCAGGAGGTACAGCTGTTCTTCAGCAGCCTAGCCTCTCCATCTGTCTTCTGCTGCCCATCTGGGCCCTTTCATTGATACCCACCTTCCACACACATCTAGACCTCTTTCCCTCAAATCCAGCCCAAAGGTCAGTGGAAAAAGTGTTTGATTTGGAATCAAAGGACCTGTGTGCCCTGGGGTCAGGTATTTAAACCTCTCTGGGTCTAGTTTCCTTCATATGAAAAATGAGAGGATTGGACTAGCTGATCTGTAAATGTCTCTAAACCAATGAGCCCTTGAACCTGTCTTCTCCACCTCAGGTTGAAGCAACACTGATTCATAGGACATTACTCATAGCTCATCCATCTGGAAATGAAATATTGTACTTCCCCAGGGGTATTTGTATTTCCATAGGCTATAAAACCTGAAGCCAAAGGGATGAATTTCTAACTGTGGGATTTAAGGAAATGGATAAGAGATATCAGCAAAAGTGGTTTACAGGACAGGGAAGGGAATCTATGAGGGATTTTTTTTTTTTGGTCCCTTGAAGTACCGTGCGACTAGTCATGTCCAAAAATGACCAACCAAGAATGACTCTTGTTCTTTTCAGCATTGACTTTTCCTAGCACATGTCCAGCAGGGGGTCTGAGCTGATGTAATCTCCACTTAGGTAGAAAATATAACTCAATCCCCACCCCTACCCCACAAGGTTCACACTCCACCTGAACCAGGAGATTCATAGCTAAAATCCTCCTCAAAGAGAGATGTGTTCCATCCAGTGGTATAGACAACCCACTGAGGTCAATGTATCTTTTAAGTGCCTATTATATTCAGGGATCTCGACTAGCTGCTGGGGATACAAAAACAACCATTAATTTATCTACTATAACTCTTTCCCATTCAAACAAGACCCTAGAGATAAATATGGCCCTCAAGTTATCTAGAGAGAATCAAGGATGACTGAGCGCAAACCCTGGCATGGGGACAATGATTTTGTTAGTCACTCTCCTCCCCAAGTTGTGACCTTAGGCAGAAGTCCAGGATGACCCAGAAAACATCTGCTTCTCCAGCAACCTGTTTGCTCTCCCATTCTAATGGGTGTGCTACAAGTGGCTAGCAATTGGCCAAGTATGTCTAACCAGTCAGGCAAAGGAAATAATTCGTGAAAGATATCACAGCTCAGTGTAAAGAAATCCCATTACTGAGTAAGGATCTTTTAAGAAAAAAAGTAATCATGCCTCTGGTCCATCTGGGATTTCATCAGTGAGAGGAGCTCCCAGTGGGAAAACACACTCCGCCAATGCAGGCTGGTGATACGTCTGTAATTTAGAATCTTCGAGAGTTACTCCAGGTACCATGAGCAGGCTAAGTGACTCGTCCACGGTTACACAGCTAGTATGTATCAGATGTGGGACCTGGGCCCAAGTCTTCCTAACTCTGAGACCCACCCTCCTATGCACTACCTCATACCATATGAAAACAAAGCTCAAAACCAACACTGGAATAGACATAGGGAGCAAATAAACACCCAGGAACTTAGGCTGGACTCTCTGTGGTACAGTTGTTCTTCTAGCTGTCCTCTCAAAGGACGAGGCACTCCCAGAATCCCAGCATCTCAGAGCTAGAAGTAAAGTCAGAGGCCATCCGGTTCGAGCCAGCCCTGAGCCTCACAATATCCCTCACAAGTGATCATCTGAGCCCTAATTGAAGTCTTCCAGGGAGGGGGGACCCAACAACACCCCATTTCCTTTGAGGAGTGTTCCAGCCACGGTCTAGCTAGGGAAGAAAAAGACAGTCTCCTTGCTCATTCCCCATGACCTCTTCATCTTAAGGCTGACCTCTAAAATCTTGTGCTCAGACTCAATAGTCAAGCATTTCCCTTTCCACTGAGAGAACGGATTTCCCCTTATGTTCCTAAGGGGCATTCATATGGTCCCTCAAGGTTTACCAAGGGCTTTTGTGAACCTTATCACATTTGAACCTCACAACCAGTGGTAGAGAAGATGCTCATGGGAATGCTTAGTCTCATTCCACTCATATGGAAACAGGTTTTGAGGAGGTCTGGGGGCTTGTACTCAGTATCTGCGGTTGGATGGGAACTACAGTTTCTCCAAATTCTAGACAACACAGGCCTCTTCTCTGGGATCACTCTTCATCCTGGGAGGTAGGAAGGGGTTGGGGGGTTTTGTCTTTTTTTTTATTTGACCTGAGCCTTATTCCACATTCTTTTCAACCTTCCTGACTCCATCCACCTCGGCCATCTTCATCTCCACATATGAGAACTGTCTATCCCTACCCCCACACCAACCTTCCTATTACCAACTGCCACAGAATGTCCCCCCTTCCTCCCCTCAGGGAGGGAGGCTCTTTTTAACACCTCCCTCTTCCCTGGGCCTTTCAAAAAGGAGAAGGAAATCAGGGAAAAGATTCAAAGCAATCTATGATACATGTTTCATATTAGCTCAATATAGATAGTTTCACGAAAACTTATACTTTGACTAGCTACTAGTTAGCAGGAAAACACTGACATTCATTGGCTGTGGTATCTGTTGGCTTACTTGAGCCCAACTTGGCCTCAGTTTCCTCATCTGAAAAATTGGCCCTGATCAGTTCTCTTTTACCTGCTGTTGAGGATAAACAAAAAGATAATGACTGTGAATGGGCTTTGCAAAAAAAGACCATAAAGTGTGACAAAGACATATATGCTTTATTTTTGGTAGAAGACTTGGGTTTGCCACCAGCTCTGCTACTTAGCAGCCTTGTAACTCTGGGCAAGCATGTTAAGATTTGCTTTCCTATTCCTAAAAATAAAGGGGTGAGAGTGGGAGTAGGGGGAGGAAGGGCTCTGCTTTATCTCTTATCCCAAGAGTAAGGTATACGTATTCATTATGCATTTTTCAAGACCCATCTCGACTAGCATCACTTTCAAAAAGCCTGTGCTTTCCAATCTAAGATTATCTTGTGGTTTGTAGGATGACAGAGAAATGAGAAGGGACTATCCCTTCCAATTCCTTATTTTACAGATGAAACAATTTGTCTTTTTGCATTTTATAACCTCCTCTAGCCCTTGGCTTGTCAGGATGTCTTTGCCATAGTTTTGAAAGATATCAAAACCTTCCATTAATCTTGGTTATTTAGAATTGATTATGGAATATGGTCTAAACTTATCACTGATCTAAAGCCAAGATTTCTAACCTGGGTCTCTGAACTTGATCACTGTATTTGTTTCAATAGAATTGGTTTCCTTATTTTATTTTTATGCATTTAAAGACATGATTCTGAAAAGGGGTCCATCAGCACCCACAAAATGGCTAAGAAGCCCTGCTCTAAGCTTGTTTGGGCTTGTCAAATTCTTGTCAAATATAGCCCCTCCCTTGATAATTGATATTCTTGTGTTCATCAGCTTAAAAATTATTATATTCATTTGCCTCAGATTCTAGACCAAGTTCTAATTTTTTTTTTAATCAATAACAAATACTTCAAGATAATTACTGATAATGCAAGCCAGCTTTCATTCCTACTTTTTAGCTTATTTCCCTTCATATTCCTGACTTTTTATTTCTCCATCTTGGGCTGTATTATTATTTGGTCAAACTCTTTAAACAATCTCCTTGTTCATTTGATTGATACAGCACTAAATTAGAGAACTTAGGTTATACCATCCCTTTCACTATATTTCTGAGATCCAGCCAGGAATATTAAATACATCTCCAATTATACAGGTCTTCCTTCATTTCCATAAAAACTGTATTAAACTTAGAAGATGGTGGAGTACAAAGATGCCCACACAGTCCACCGACCCTCTTGAGGGTGAGCCAAACAAGATGAAAATGTAATTGGAAAAATATTTAACAAAATAAATAAAAATATAATAAAACACAGGTAACATTACATTTTAACACTAAGTTGATATGCAGCCCATGGAAATTCTTATGTGTGGCTTAGTGACCTTTATTGCTATTGGAGAACACTGGTGTAGTAGAGTATCAAGACTTGAGTTTGAATCCAGCCTCAGATACTTCCTAACTGTGTTATCCTGGGCAAATCACTTAACCTCTGTCTGCCTCAGTTTTCTCATCTAAAATATGAGGAAGAGATATGTAAAATGCTTTGCAAACCTTTATAAGCATTATATAAATGTTATTTTTTATCTCCTGCATGTGTCTTTTAACTTCTAGTAATTTTGTGCATTTTTTAGATAAATGGCATTTCTCTTTTATCTTTCCCTCTAGGAACTTGTTAGGAATATACAGAAATTTGAATGATGTCTGTGGATTTGTGATTTTTATCTCCAGTTTTGTTGCTAAAGTTATCTATTATTGCAATTCATCTCTGCATTAATTCTCCAGTGTTTCCTCAACAAATCATCATATCACTTTCACAAACAGTGTTCATTTTCCTCATCTCATCTTCTAATTAAAGATAGCATATCAAATAATAGTGGACAGTGGACTCATCCATGCTTTTCCATTAACTGATTTTGGTGTTTTCTCTACTAAAGCAATGGAGGAATCTTAAAATCCAAAGCTCTTGGCTTGACAAAAAACGCTCTTGCTCAAATTAAGGAAAGCCTGCTACTTCCATGCCTCTGTTCTGAATTTTTACATAAATGAGTATAGATAGTTCTCACTTTACACAAGTGAGGCCCATTCTGCAGACCTCTAGCCATGGTGATTTTTACATAATGCCAATTTGCTCCTACTCACCCCTACTTAGTCTATATCACAAAGACATACAGAAAATACCTTTATGCAAGGCATAAAATGTACTCAAATGCAGACATATGAAATACTGCACCATGATAATAAACAGAATTATGACATAAAAGGCAAAGTTAATGATAAAATGTGTGTGGTACTATACTGTAAAATTAACATAGACATGTACTATGCTTCCCCTGCCCCACCCACTGCACCTAGCTCCTATCACTCTAGGCTGCCTCTGTTATTTTTGTTTTTTTTTAACAAAGCCACCTAGGGATGTTTGGACATGTCTGGCTCTCTCTTTTTCCTCATATATCTGACAATAACAAGTAATATCATCTTCAACTGGTCTTTAAACTTTTAAAAATCTTGAAGTATTCACATCCCTCTTTTCAATGAAGGAAAATTCATTCAAATGTTGAAGTGTTCCTGCCACCTGTTTCATTGTAAACCTTTTTCGTTCCATCTTGGGTCCTGAAACTTCCCTTTCTTTTTCTGCAATCTTTGCAGCTAGGAGCTTAGCCAGATCCTCATTTCACAGTTCTTCTCCATGAGACTCCATCAACTCCTCCACATCCTTCTCATTCATTCATAGTTCTAATTCTTGTACTAATTTTATAATCTTCTTCAAATTTTTATCTTTCTGAAATCCACAAAAATCAGAAAAAACCTCTGGGAACTTCTTTCCATACTCTCTACATACACGTTTCTGTTACATCTTTCCATGTCTTTGCAATATTCCAGATTGCATTATAGGACTTCCAGAAATCTCTCAATGTCAAGGCCTTATCTGTATCCAAAGCTGCAATTGCTTTGAAATAATAGGCTTTGAAATCTGTAATTGCTCCCTGATCCATAGGTGGTGATAATGAGGTAGTATTGGGGGAAGGCAGATCACTTATACATTTTCATTAAAATCATCAAAATGGTGAGGGTGGCCTGAGGCATTATACAAAACAAGTAGAATCTGGAAAGGAATGCCATCATCATCATTCTAAAAACTTGGGTTTGAGATGCTATGCCCAAGTACTGTTGCCTTGCTGATTCCTTTTAATGCCCTGGGATCTTCTGTGTAGTACACAACAACAGGCAAGATCCCAGATACTTTCCCTCCAAGCAGAAGAGTAAGTCTTTTTCAAAACTTTATGTTTTTTTGTTTGTTTTTCTTATATTTTCTTTATGTTTCTTTTATGTTTTTTACTCCATCAAGTTTAGTGTCAAGATGGTATACTTGGATAAAAAGGGCTGGTTTCATTTACATTAAAGCTTTTCTCTAGCAAGTAGGGGCCTTCATCTATTTTTGCAAGAACTCTGGGAACTTCTTTGCAGCTTTAATATCTGTACCAGCAGCCTCTCCTGACACTTGTACCTTATGAAATCCTACACAAATCATGGAAAGTAGCCACTGCTTGTTGTAAATACCTGTGCTTTACCTTCAGATCTTCAAAGAGGCTTCAAAAGCCTTGGCTTGAATTGTTATCAAGTTTAAAGGAATATTCTTCTGAGACTCGTCTTCTATCCATATAGTTGATCATTTATTTCTAGAATAGCACCTTCTCTTTGTTTCAACACATAAGCCAACTTCTTGTAAGCACTGCCTTTTTGCTCCTGTTATCAGAGTAGCAACCTTGTCTATGGTGTTCATAGTCTTCACCTCAAGACCAAGTTCATGTGCTATCAATGACAATTTTTGTCCTCCACTTTGTAATGGCTTCCATTTTCACTTCCAAGTCTATTGGCTTATATGCTTGTGAAATGGCTCACGTTTAACCTCAGGAGCACCTTTGTCACCAGCCATGATGAAAATAGAAAGATCACTAACTATTGAACACAGAAAGAGGTCCAATATCACTCACTCAGCTTCCCATCGCCATTTATGCTGCCCTCATCCCACAGTGTCTTATTATATAACACCTTCTTTGCTGAAGGGATTTTTACAATTTTTTTGAATGAAGATTTCTTTCAGAATCTTTATGTAAAAGTAAAATTTGCACAATGCAAATTTATATAAAACTAGAACTGTCTGTACTGTCAATGACTTTTTTGGCATCAATCAATATAATCATGTGGTTTTGCTATGTGAATAATGTAATTGTTTCCCTAATCCTGAACCATATGCATTTCTGTTAAAAGCCCAAAGTGATACAAATGAATTTTTTCTGGCTATGTGGTTACAATCTCTTTGCTAGAATTTAAAACTTTTCATTAATATTCATAAATGATAGTGGTCTACGGTTATTTTTTGCTGCTTTATCCCTCCCAGTTTTGGATATCAGGACCAAATTTATCTCATAAAAAGAAGTTTGATACAATGTTTTTTTATGTGTTTGAGAAGAATTTGTGAAGCATAGGGACAGATATTTTAAATTTTACAGAATTAACCTGCAAGTGTTTCTGGTATAGAAATCAGTGGTGATTGGTTTTATTTTGTTGCCCTTTCAGAGGTCATTTTCCAATTGATCATTTTTTCTTTCTTTCTGAAATTAGGATGTTTAGGATCTCCACTTTTCGTTTCTTTTGGGTTATTTTATATTTTTGACACTCTTCAAGTATAAGTATTTACTTATAAATTTCCTCTAAATTCTCTCTCTTCATGGTATATAATTAGGCATGGTGATTTGCCTTTAGTTTCTGTGAATGTGAATTTACTTTGTTCATTTTATCAAGGTAATCAACTTTATTAGTCTTCAATAAAATAACTTTTGTTAATCTATTCAATAGTCATTTGTTTTCAATTTTATTTCTATTTCACTTAATACTCAATTTCTTTTGTGAATTTTGAGATTGTTCATTAATTTTCAAAATTCTAATCATATACTCCATCCATTCAATTTTTTTGTTTTATAAAAAAAAAAGTTTTCAAAAAAATAAATTTTCCTTTCTACAAAGCTTAGATATATTTCAAATACTTTGGTATGTTGTTAAACTGTCATTCTTCTTAATGAAAATATTTGTGATTTCTACAGCTTGCTCTTGGGACTCATTGTTTAGGACATCTTAGCTTGGTCATCTACATTTAATTATTTTATTCATTTGTCTTTTATTACTATTTTTGGCTTATGGTCTACACAGGACATAGTAAACATTTCTACCTTTCTACATTTATGATTTCTTTATGTCATTGTATACAAGCAATTTGGAAAGGTACTGGCTGAGGTAACAATCCACTGACAGTCCCATTTCATAAAGTTAGTGCTGGAAGTCAATGAACTCCAATTCTTGGGGTTTTCATTCAATATTCCACATAGATCTTTAGTTTGCTATTTTTCTATTAGCATTGCCAAGCTTTGAAAAAGGAATACTACCTAAGTCTTCAGCAATGACTGCTTTACCACAAAGGCCATTTCACAATTTGCTTAGTTTCTCTTTTAAGTGTTTAGACACTGCACCATTGAGTGAAGGCATATTTAATAATTATGTGAATTGGGGAAAAAGTCAGTTTGGATATTGCCCTCTGAAGACATTTTATCAAGTGAAAGCAAAGTTTCCTTGACATCTGGAAAGAAATATACACACTTAGCAAATGGGCCAATTGTGTCTTCATGCATGTTTCTCTTCTGCTTTCCCCCAAATTTCTAGAGATAAAAAATCAAATATCTTCCAAAATCAAAGCAAAGCCACCAACTGGTCATTTGGTGAATCTTATATTCAGGGAAAAGGCCACCTGTGCTCTCCCCACACCAGGAACAGGAAAAGCACATGGCTGCACTGGGCTCTGTCCCCCCACCAGCCACCATGCCTATGGTGCTTGGCCCCCTGCTTGGCTGCCCTAAGCATCCACCACTCCCCACAAGCAGGAGGGCAGGAGAGGGCAGGACACTGGCTCACAGGCCTGGCATTGCCACCCTTCTGCAGGGTGACCTTGGCTAACTGCTTTCCTCTCTGAGCCTTAGTTTCTTCATCTACAAAATGAGGGGCTTGGACTGGGTGGTCCCAAGGTTTGGAGGAGCCTTTGGTGATCTTGCCTGAGCCTCAGGGCCCCCCCCACACCAACGAGTACCCTGGGACTCAGCTCCCCTCTGACAACTCTAGAAGAGGCTCATCTTGGCAGCCCCCTATCACCCAGGCTGCTGCCCTGCCCCACTGGCACAGGCTGGCACTGACACTGTGGCCCCTGCTCTCCCCTTGGTTCCACTGACAACCAAAGGGCAGCAGGCCCAGCCCACCAAGGAACAACTCACACACCCTCCCTCCTGTGCAATGAAACAACTGAACTTCCAATGCCAGTCTCCCTACCCAGTCTCAGGGGAGAATCATTTGCTCAACACACTGGAAGTCAACTCATCTGGAAGGTGGGCTGGCCCCAAGCTCATGCCACATCCACCACCCTGCCCCTCTTGCCCATCCTGGTCAATGGCAAGAGAGCTCTCAAGGCCTACAGACCCCTCTTGGCTACCTGGCACAAGCAGTAAAGCAAACTGAAGGGAGACCAGTAGGAGAGGCCCTGGCTCCATCAAGCCACCCAGGAGACCCTCCCCCTCCTCCAGATCCCAGGCCCCTCCAGACTCATGACTTCACTAAAGATTTGGGATGTACTTTTCTTCATGCCTCTCAAAGACTGATTAATGTTCTCATCCTTCAGCCTCACACCCAAATGCTCCCCCAGTCTTATTATTTAGGAGGGAGGAGAATGGAGGCCCGCACAAGACAGATCCAGGCCCCAGCCAGAACCCAGAAGACTTGTTTTCTCTTGGCTCCCCCTCAGAGCTCCCTCTCTTCCATTCTTCATGACCATCCTGCCCCCCATCCCCTCCCAGGGAGGGTCCTGTCAGGCTACTATGGGGACAACCCAGGAGCCAACCCCCATCAGATACCAGCGTAAGGCCACTCCTCTCTGGCCTTTCTGTTCTTCTGTGTGAGAAACAGACTGAAAGATTTTCTCGATCAAGAGCTTGAGCTGTCATCTTGACCCATGAATTGGCCATGAAGAGGCCCCCTTCACCTTCTATGTGTCTGACACACACTCATGTCTTTAGCTTAGGTGGGTACCCCTCACACTGCTGCCTTCACCTCAGTATGCCCTCCAAGGTCCTTTCTGTCACCCCCAGTAATAAATCATGGAACCATGTTGTTACTGCTGCTGGCTAGAAGCCCTGGAACATGCCTGACCATGTAACACGCAGCCATCAGTGAACTTCTCCCCTTGTTTTGGGCTCTAGATAGAAGGACATACTTAATCTTTTTGATAAAGAATTCCTGCAGACTAGAAAGAGAGCCAAGGTGCCCGTCCCTCCTCTTCAGACTAAAGGGCATTGCTTGAGCAGGATGGAGTCAGTACGGGAGCACACAGCTCCAGCTGTGGCTGCCTAGGGGCTGGCCAGCTAACCCTGGATGGCTAAGGACAAGCTTGTGCTGAAACCGCTGTTTAAAACAAGCAGAGCAGCGTCCTCCACATCCCCATGGACAGATTACCCGCAGCTCGCAGCATGCCTCAGAGTGCAAGGGGCACAATGCAAAGGGAGGAGGGCTGGGATAGAGGACCTGGGCAGCACCATGCCAAGGCCGCCAGGAGCACACCACCGCGATGATTTCTACCTGACCCTGTGGCTCCATCCATAAAAACCTGTAACGCTGTGGTCAAAGGGCATTCACTTTTAGTCATTTCCAGCACCTTGTAATTTGAACCCAGCACTGAAAGGGTGGTCAAGCAGTCCCTGTCCACTCCCACCATGTAAAAGAAAATCCCACAGGCTGAACAGATCCTTTCCCCCCACTCTAGCCTGCCCCTGTTTCTCTGGGCAAAACCAGGGAACCAGAAAGACAATTTGCCTAAGCCTGAACCTATCCTAATAATAGCTCAGATTCAAGCAAGCTAAAAAGCAAAGCTACTCAGCTCTTTTTTGGCAGAGCCCTGGGGAAGTCCTCTAGAAATGCAATCATGTGAGGGAACGGTGGTCTTGCAGGATTCCCGGGGAAATGGTTTAAAAGGGTTTCATAATCATCCCACACATACTCAGTGAACCTGGAGCATCTCTGGGTAAAATTGTGTGTGTTGTGTGTGTGTGTGGTTTGTGTGTGTTGTGTATGTGTGTGTGTACATGTCTATATGTGGGTGTTTGTGCTATGAGAAAACCAAAAACCCCACTTACTGCTTTGCCTTTGCAAGTTCAGGTGGGCAAACTCCTTCCCAAACTTTCTCCTAACTATGGACAAGTGACCAGAGAGGCTAAGCCATCAGCCATCAGCATGTATTCCTGTCTCCCAGCCTGAGTGTCAGGGATGGTGGATGCAGAAACACGTTAGATGGATGCCTGCCACGGAGTCTCCAAACAAGTCCAACTCTTGGGTCACCCAAAGGGCAATGGAGAGGCGCATGGTGGGTGTGAGCAGGCTGCAGCATACTACCAACAAAGGGGTGTACAGGAGGGGCCAAGGCAGGTGCTGAGGCCGGGCTCCAGGGAGGGAGGCCTGGGGCTGTCGATGCCCTTCCAAGCAAGGGGATCCAGGTGAAGAAAATCAGAGTGTGTCAGCCTAACGGAGAGCCACATCTAGGAGAGGAAAGCAATACCCACACAGGAAAGAGGGGGTCCCCCCACCTCGTGACTGCAGGCATGGCACAAGCAGGCTGCTGGAGGGGATGCCCACAGAACCCCATGTGAAGCCCAAGAGACAGGGAGCTCCAAAGAGGGGGCATCTCCTGAAAAAGCCCCAGATCTGGAATGGCGGAAGGCTCCAGGGAACATGGCGGGGTGGGGCTACAGAAGGCACTCAAGAATAAGGGACAGGACAGACCAGTTAGAGTGGAGCTGGCTTATACACCCTGAACAAGAGGGAAGAGACCTTCCAAGCCACCCATCCTCTCCTGCCCCAGACCCCCAAAGGAGGCCTTGGGCCTTGGGCTGAAGAGCAGCCCTTCAGCTCTCAGCCCATCCTCTGCTGGCACAGCTTTCATTGCTAGGAATGAAATGGACAAATAAAATGGACATGACAGCAAAGCCAAGTATAATTTTATAGGAGTGTTTATTAACCACAGTGACTGCCTCTCCAGTAGGGAAGACAGCCTTGAGTCTTTTGTAAGATACACTTATATGGAGATAGGTGTTGCTAATCCACAAAATGTGGTTCCAAGGCCGGGGGGGGGGGGGGTACCATTTCTAGTAAAGTCTCGGGTACCTAACAAGAACAGACTTGTATCTGGGGTATGTTTCCAGCAACACAGGTGAAATGTTCCCTCACTATTATGGCCTATTTGGTGGTTTCCAGGGACCCTGGTAGGGGTCCCCTTCTAGCAGATTTAGGGGGCTTTGGGGTACAATTTCTGATGAGAACTTCAGGAATATTTTCCTTACATCAAGCCCAAGTTTGCCTCTTGCAGCTTCTGCCCACTGTTCTGAGTCTAGCCCTCTGAAGCCAGAGAAAACAAGCCCGGGCCTCTCCCCCAGGACAGACATCGTGCTGTCACCCTTCCCCCACCCTGAGACTTCTCTAGGCAAAGCATTTTCAGCTCCTTCAACCAAACCACCTGGGCCATGAAGGCCAGACCCTTCCCCCTCGGGGCTGCCCTCCTCTAAAGGACCTCCATCCCAAACACCAAAGGACACTAGGGGCCCTCATGGGATCAGTTCCAGCAGAAGGGCCATTGTCCTAGTTCTGAGGAATGCCATCCAAGGCTCCTCTCCTTGGTTTTGTTTTGGGGGCCGGGGGCCATCACATGACCCTTCTGACTTCTCCTGAGGTCACAACTCCCTGACACCTAGATCTTTTTCAGACAAGCTGCTATCAAGTCCTCCCTCCACTGACCCAGTGTATACTGGGAACCTGTGGCATGTACTAGGCGCTATGGGAAACAAAAATTATGACCCAAAGGTGCTCAAAATTCAGTTGAAGAGACAAGACTAACACATGAGACTAGGCAACTAAGGAGAAAAGCAAAGCCACAACATGGCATGTGCCTCGGGGCCACATAATTCAGAGATGGGAGCCATCCCCATGGGCTGGAAAGCTCAGGAGGGAGGAATTCAAGTTCAGCCTTGAAGGATGGTAAAGAGATGAGGGCAAAGGCCCTGAACACTGTAAGCTGAACCAAGCCACAATGACCAACAGCGAATCAAAAGGAAGCAGTCTCTCGCCCTCTGCTGTGTCTGGCCCCATCCTGGTCATCCCCAGACACTGCCACAGCAACACCCTCCCATGATCCAATCGTACCTTCTCACACCCAAAAAATGAATTACCCCACATGCAAAAATTGCTAGTTATGGCTCTGAAGAAGGGAGAGGCTCTGAGCAGTATTTCTGGTATCAACACCCCCAACCATGTTATCATTTTTCTTCTGCTCTTTGTTTGTGACTCTTACAAAGTCTCCTCTACTGGCCAGTCTCAGATTTGTGGGCAGGGGTGGTGGGACATGTGCCTGGTCTTTTAGGACCTGACTCACCCTCCAGCACCCTTCAAGGCAATCTTCTCTGTCCGCCCCTCCCCTCCCCCCCCGCCCCGTGATGGCGATAGCATCTCTGAGAGGCAGTAGACCCGACCCTCAGTGGAGGGAATGGCTACTGCTAGATCTGCATGCCTCTGCGGAATGAGCTGAAGAGTTCTAGATGTAGCCCATCATGCCAGTGTTGGCCAGTGCCTTGTGTTTTCTACGTAATCTGTTTATCCAGGTATTGTGTGCTAGCCCTAGCCATCCCTGGAACCATCCCAGACCCAGAGCTGGTCCCCACTCAGAGGCAGTGGCAAAACAACCAAAGGCTCTCTGCAGAAGAACCACCAAACCCAAGAACTCCTGGATCAAGAGAGGGAGAGGAGATTCCCCAGCCAACGCGGAGACAGAGGCAAAGGACAGACAAGGCCAGCACCCCCATGGACCTTGTCTGAGTTCTTTGGGGGAGCCTCAGACACCTTAGGGGAGGAGACAGCAGGCTCACATCTCCAGCCATCCCAACTGCTTTCTTAGCTCTTTCAGGGGAGGACTCTTCTTGCAGATGAACTTGGCCTGCTCCTTTGAAGCTCTGTGTCCCACTGAGGGGCTAGTGAGGCTGGACACAACAAAGGCTAAGTGCTCCATTAGTTCCACTTAACTCTCTTCTGGCCTGTGCTAATAATGCCGACCCAGGGAAACTGTGCTCCCTACGCCTCCCCCCTAGCTCCCCCCACCCTTAGGATCCCTGACAGTTCCTAGCTCTTCATGGTGACAGAGTATTTTGCAGAAGTGGACAGAAGGTACCCTTGGAGGGCAGATTAAAGACACATAACAATATATGGGTACACCAACAAGCCTCCCAAGAAGCAAGTTCAGCAATCCCAGAAACATTCCTCCTCAGGGCCAGGTACTAAGCCAGGAAAGAGGAAGGTTGAGACCTAGTGGAGACTATCTAGAGCCCTGGGCTCATTCTGTTTTCCTTCTTCTGATTCATTGTTTATCTCTTCAATGCCTGTAGCCCTGGTCACCCTGATGGGGGGGGGGGTTAAACTGCCAGAGGCAAGACCACCCAAGAAAAAAACCTATTTTATTTGCAGCAGCAGCCGGGGGGGGGGGGGTCAAACAGGGGCCCACTAGGGGCCCATGAGCAAGGTTAAAGATGCCACTGAATGCTGCCTACCCATTACTCCAAGAGTTTGGCTACATAAGGAAAGCTAATAGCATATTTGTGGCACTCAGAATAGGCTTTGTAAAGGAAGAGGGCACTGTAAGGGCTAGTTTTCAAGGATGACCAGCATCCAAGACTAACTCTTGGAAATTATGATCTAGGTGTAGCAGACTGACCTCTCTTTTTGTCTTCTCCCCTTTCATTGGTACCCTTCCCCAGCCCCTCTCCCCACCCCAACAGCAGCCCCCCACTACAGGTGCACATGTACACACACACACACACACAGCCTTCTCTTCCTGCTCCTCCTGCACCATCTACCCCTAGCTCTGAGGAAAGCATCCTCTCTCCCAGGTCTGCCTGCATTTCTGCAGAGTACAAAATCTTAAGCCAAAGAGATGAATTCCTATAAGAAGTGAACAAAATAAACCAGAGAGCAGTTTGGGGGCTACCTTTTTGGCCCCTGAAATCACACCCACACGACTATGCCTTACAGTGAGACCTTGGTAAAAATGCCACTAATCCTGTCCCATGGGGCCAACCAAAAAGCACCACTGGTTCTTCCTTTATTATGTTGGTCTTGAATGTCTACTCTGGGTTTCCACAGTCTCCTCTTAGGGGGAAATTAAGCCTCAATGGTGATCGAGCCTAGCACCAGTGATTCATAATTCATTACAATTCATGAAGTTTGAAGCCAAAATCATCCTGGAGAACACATATTTCAATGTTCCACCCATAGATATAAAGTATAATTTGGATTTAATAGACATTGATTAAGCATCTACGACATGCATAGGGGCTGACTGGTCTGGAGACACAAAACCAGCCAACACTGTCCCTGCTCTCCAGAGGCCTTCCTTCCAAGGACAAAGTGTCTCTACTGGATAACCTGGCTGCCCAGGAGCATATCGTCCTGTCCAAATGAAGGAAGCATCAGACCCTTGCATCAATTCACAGCAAATCAAAAGAATGAACTCAAACTCTGTCATAGAACAGTGTTTCAGCTGGTACCCAAACCCCAACTCCCAGCCTAAAGCATAAGCTTCCCCACCATCTGGTTACTCTTCCTCATCACAGTCAGCAGCCAGTGGTTGACAGTGGCTAAGAATGAGCAACCAGCAGAGGTAAAAGGAAATATGAAAGAAATCCCGACAACTTCTGTAGCTCGGTTTAGCTCCCCTGCTTCCATCGAGGGTACCACCAAACTTCCAGCCCCCATGAATTCAAGCCCAGAATCACTGGAGACCCCTCTCCTTCCTCTCTTGCAGCAATCAGATAATCCATCGATTGCCCAGTCTTGACAATTCTATTTCTACCACGCTCCTTGCATCCCCTGCCTTCTCTCCGTTCCAGCAGCTGCCCTTTATTGCCTCTCACCAGGACTACAGCCACAATCTCATCAGTATTCCTGATTCCCATGTCTTTGCTTTCTCCAAACCACACCACAGATAGTTCCCAAAATGGTATTTCATAGTTACCCAGTTTTGTCAATGTTGCTCCCCTGCTGACAAACCTTCTCTGGCTCACTATTGCCTCAAGGCTAACCTACTTGGCACTTAAGACCTTCCACCTAGCTTTCCAGACTGTTTTCACACTCCTCCCCACTTCACATACTTCTCCCATTCTAACCTAACTGGTTTATTTGCTATTCCCCACACACATTGTTCTGGTCAATAGGTGAGCTGCACCCACCCCCAACTGCCATGTGTAGGTCCCTCTGAATCCTCGGCCCCCTCTGTAGGCCAGGTAAGGTGCTACCTTCTACACAAGGCCCTTCCTGCTTCCCCCCACCTTGGGAGGCTCCCTAACCCCAATATCATCCGGTTCTTGCTTCATAGCTTCTATTTTCCCATCTGTGTACATGTAGCCCCTCTCCCTCCAAGTCTCTGACCCCCAGTAAGATGGGAGCAACTTTGAAGGATGATCCACTTCCACTTTTCCCCCTTGTTTAGCCAGTCCCTAGCACATAAGTCTCTGATTAAAAGCTTTTGGAATTAGGTTGAAATCATACTTAATGATGCCAAAAACAAATAAATCAGTGTTAAGTCAGATGAGCACACACGTGAAAAATAGGGGAATCTTAGCCACCATTGTACTGTTAACTGTCTCTTCCAACTATCAAGTATCCCCAGAATCACAGAATCTCAGGGTTGGAAGGAAGATCAGAGGTCATCGAGTCCCAAAATGGTGACTAAAACTCTGTATTACTCAACAAAAGGTCTCTACTTGAAAACCTCTAGGTATGGAGAAGCCACCTCCAGTTGAAGCAGCCCCATTCCACCTTGGGATAGCTTGCCTAGTCACAGGACTGGATATGGTTCCCAACTCTCTCCTCCCCTGTTCCTGGCTCCCCCTTAGTATGGTGACTCTTCTTAGTTATGGGACTAGGGGCTCACAGACACAATAGGCCAGAATCCACCCCCCATACCCTTCTTTGTAATCACAGCTGATACTTGTATAGTGCTCTAAGGATTGCAAAGTGCTTTTTGGAAATTCTCTCACGTGACTGACCACTCCATCTACCTGTGAGGTAAATCATAGCTCCTATTCCCGTTTCACAGATTAGGAAACAGGTTTAGAGAGGCTGTGCGTCACTTAAGGTAAAACAGCATTAAGCAATATCAGAGATTGGATGGAAACCAAAGTTTCTCTAGACACACTATCCATTACACAACATTGCCTTTTTCTGTGCTACACACAAAAATTCTTCACTTTGGCGTAATTCTTTTGGCAATTCTTCACCTTGGGTGCTAGATTTGCTCTTTATGTGACCTAATCCCTCTCCCCCAGCTCTAGCTGTCCTCCCTCTCAGCCTCTGAGGCTCTCAGACACTCCCTCCCTCAGCATCTCCCTTTCCAAATGGGAGAACTGTCTCCCCCAACCCCCCACCTCTCCCTGCCAACTGCCACGGAATGCACCCCCCTCCTCAAGAGGGGACTGTTCTTAACCTCTCCTTTCCCTTTGCCTTTCAAAAATGAGAAACCATCAAGAAGACACAGAAGACTAAAAACAACCAAAGACATTTCTATTTTAGACCAAATCTGTTTCCCAATTAAACGATTCAGGGATTACCAGAAAACAGAGTTTGGGCTAAATATTGTTTGCCTGGTAAGTGCTACAGTCCTAAGAAAGTCTAGTCTAGTCACCAAGTCTGAATGGGCCTTAATCAGATCGTCCTCACCTATTTTCCAAGAATGTTAGGGGGATAAAATAACACACTGAATGGGAATCTTGTGAGAATAAGACCTTAAAGTGTGATATAGAAGTTAAGGTTTGTTCCATTTTTCTGTAAAGGACTTGGGACAGCTAGGTAGCACAGTAAATACAGTGGCCTGGAGTCAGAACTCAAATTCCTGAGTTCAAATCTGGCCTCAGACTCTTACTAGCTGTGTGACCCTGGGCAAGTCATTTGCCTGTTTGTCTCAGTTTCTTCATCTGTAAAATGAGTTGGAGGAGGAAATAGCAAACCACTCTAGTATCTTTGCCAAGAAAACCCCCAATGGGGTCACAGAGAGTCGGACATAGCTGAAAAATGATGAGACAACACCACCACCTAACTATTTCTGCTACTTCTGATCTTGGAGAGTTTCCCAAGGAGCAGAAGACTAAGTGACGTCCCCAGGGTCCCATAGCCTTTTGTGTGTGACAGGATCTAGACCTATGTGTTATAACAGACACCTCTTCATTCCTTTTATTGTGCTCTCCTCCAATTCCTAAAATATGGGAAATCTTGTTTCCATGTCTGGTGACGTTGTACTAATAAGTCACTTTTCTATACCATCTCTTTTGCCAGTCTTGTGAGCAAGGTTGGACAAATATTATTTATTATTCCTATTTTATAGAGAACACTAAAACATGGAGAGATTAAGTCACTTGCCCGGGATCTCACAGATAGTTAATGTTAGAAAAAAAGATATGAACTGAGTCAATAATATTGTATCAGAGTTGGCGGAAGCCTGAGAGATCATAAAGTCCAGCCCATTTCTGAAGAATCCCCTTGCCAATGTAGCTGGCAGGTGGGCATCCAGTTTTTCTTTCTGAGGACCCTTTAGGAAGAGAGAACTTCCTATGCTGCTGATACAAACACTAGCATTTCTAACTACTTGACAAACTGCCCAGATATGGACAGGCCGGCAACATTTTCAGGTTCCTTCTAGAAAAATAGAGCCCGAGTGACAACGTTGCTACAAACTTCTCACACTTTTTGTTCCAAAGAAGTCAGATGGGTGTGAGGGGGACTGTTAATTGGGGACCAGTGGGAAAAATGCCAGGACTTTCTAGTAAGAGGCTACTCCACCAACCCTGGAGCTACAAAGGAGAAGAAAGATCTCAGCACCTGGACTGGCGAATGAGGTGATAAACAATTACTCAGCAGTGTTCAGTCTGCAAGCATGCTGCGGGCATCAAGGAAGAGGGCCGGTCTCCTGAGCAGTGACTCTTCAGGCCCTAGAGGGCAGACATTTGATGCTCTTATGTGTTGGGAGGTTCAGTGAAGGAAACGAAGCGAGTGATAGACTGGGATTGGACCTGCATTGAGCTGAATGGAAACATCCTTGAAGACAACTCCGAAGACCAGGATCACTTTCAATTTAGCTGTGAGAAAAGTCCTAGGCCAGTGAATCAGTCACTCGACAACAATTCACTGAGCACCTACTATTGTGCCAGGTTAAACACTGGGAATATTAAGAAAGGCAAAGACAGTCCTTGCTGTCAAGTAGCCCAAGTCTAATGGGGCAGTCCTAACCTGCAGGCAGGATAAGGCTGAGCTGATCGCAGAGGGAAAGCATTAGCATGAAGGGGTATCTGGAAAGGCTTCCTGAAAAAGATGGAATTTTAGCTGAAACTTGAGGGAAGCCAAAGGCAGAGAGGAGGAGAGGAACCTTCCAGGCATGAGGGACAGCCAGGGTAAATGAGTGGATGGAGAGACAAGACTGACATGTGTGAGCAGAGCCAGGAAGTCAGTACCACTGGATTGTAGAGTGTATGAGCAGAAGGTGGTGGAGGAAGGTCTAAGAAAACTGGAAAAGTGGGTCTTGGCCATTGGTGAATGGCTCCAAAATCAATCATGAAGACTGGTTTGCAGTGAGTGGACAAAACTGCTGTCTTTTCACATGACTGAATGGTAAACCTAACATCTCCTGTGTGTATCCGACCATATAACTACAGTGCAGTCTGTGAGTGGGGCTGCCAGGCTTGCAGTAAACAATTCTACAAGCCTGCCCTTGAGTCCGTATGCCTCCGTAAGGAAGGCTGTTTAACATTTACTAAAATGTTTCACTAGGAATTTAGCAATGCTTTAAAAAATAACTGTGAGGGAAAGGGACTGGATCTGTGATTTCAATGATATAATGAACTCCCAGGTGAGGGAACTCCTGCCAATATATTCTGGAACCTTCTCTGCAGCTTACAAGGCTCAACCACCTGGAGCTCTGAGAAAGTAAATAATGGGCTAAGTCACACAACCAGCATCTATCAGAGGTCATTAACTCATGTGGTGTCTCAACCTGATAAGGACACGCAGCTCTCTCCATATCTTTACAAATTCTCCTCCCATCTTCGCTGATGGATAGACGTCACCATCCAATCATTATCCTCATGCACACGGAGCACCTGGAATTTTGTTGTTTCAGCTGAGCAGGATTTCACATACATGCATGGACATAGTCACGGAAAGGCCACGCAGTGTAGAGCAAGCCCTGCACATAGGGTCAGGAAAGACCTGATTGAAATCACAGAATTTTAGAGCTGGAAGGAATCTCGACAACCATTTCAATAGAAAGATTTTTGGGTGGATGGATAGTTGACAGGTAGAGATATGTATGTATGCACATATATACATAAATACACACACATCTATACATATATACACACACATGGAAGAGAGAAAGAGAGGTTTATATATATATATAATTGTAGATAGATGGAGAGATGGAAGGATAGAGAGATAGATGTGCCAAGAGTTACACACACAAAGAAAGGCATGTAGGAGCTTAATGTTGAGTGGGATAGAGATGTATGTATCCGATGATACACAGATGAGAGAGAAAGACTCATAGACATAGAGAGAGGCACAGATTATGTAGACAGACTACACAGAGATAGAGAGGTGATTTGTAGGTGTTTAATTAATGTTGATTGAGGTAGAGATGTATACACATACATATACATAGATGAGAGTGGTGTATGTACATAGAGATGTGTGTATACATGCATATGTACATAGAGGGGGAGGAGTAGAGAGAGAGACAGGTACTTAGGAGCTTAATAAATGCTGATTGAGACAGATGTCTATGTATACATAGATGAGATGGAGGCATATATAATACATTAATAGAAATATACATGCAGGCAGATATGTACATATGCATATGCACAGAGGCACATAGTAGGTACTCAATAAGTGTTTATTGGTTTAGACAGAAAGAAAGAGCATTAATGAAGCGCTTACTATGGGCCAAGGCATGGTGCTAAGCACTACAGATTCACTCTCTGCCCTCCAAAAGGCAGCATGGTGGAGTGGGTAGAGGGCCAGCCTCAGAGCCAGGAAGGTCTGTGTTCGAGTCCTGCCTGTGACATATACTGATTGTGTGACCCTGGGGAAGTCAGAGTCTGTAAGACCATAGGTTGCAGAGCATGCGTTGACTTGCCTTGTCGGAGGGAAGGTTCACAAGGGGATCTCTACACATTGATGAAATCATGGTGCAGTTGTGTGTGGGAGGTGCGGTGAAACTTTCCAAATATGTCACAATAATAGGGCGAGAGACAAAATAAAGTGATAAGCACAGTTGATAAGAAACTGAGAAAATCCATGAATGTCTAATAAGATGGAAACAGTTTTAGGTTAGCTTTGGTTTAACCTAACATTTGTGACTTCACTCAAGCCCACGTGGGCCCATTAATCAGTAAGACCATGTTTACAGTTCACAAGTACATAAGGACTTGACAAGTCTTTGTGAAATTTCACACCAGAAACCCAGGTTCAGTCAAAACATCCATTCGATGTTGCAAACATTTATTAAAAACCTCCACTGCACAGAAGACAAAAAGACTCGAGTCATATTTTAAACAATCTGGCCTTTGGAATTAGAAACACAAGTAAAGTTCATGAAGCCCCCATGTGTTTTTCCTCAGCTGTGGATATGACCCCATTCATCATCAGCCATAGGCACACAGCTCTTTCCAAGCAGACTGTTTCACGAGCTCAGAGTGACGCTCCACGCTGCCCTCTCCTTCACCAAGCTCATGTTCAGTGTTACCAGGTCCTGGATCTGCTGCCTTTCCATCCCCTTCCCTCATACAGCTTCATCATCAGTCACATCAGCCATTTCAGCAGCCTCCTGGCCTCCTTTCTCAGCCCTTTCCCAAGCTTCCTTCCACACAGGTTAGCAAACAGCTGGTCTAGAGCCCAGGGGTGACCACTCCATCTACTGTCAGGACTCCTTTACGACCTCAAGCATCGCCATTTAAAGCCTTTGACAAACTCGCTCTAGTTGGCTTCTCTCCCCACATACTTTACATTCAGGCCAGAATTCTCTCTCCCACATACCAGGCTGGAATGCCCTCCCATCTCACCTCCATCTCTTGTAAAACGTTGTCCTTTCAAGGCTCGGCCCAAGCACCAGACATGGGCAGAGTCTATGTAAGAGAGACTGGCTTTCCATTGGCCTTGTCTTCATCAATCAGTTAGGGCTGCCCCAGAGTTCAACACTTGTGAAAAGAAGCCCGTGATACTGGTAACTGTAAAATGATTCACCACAAGATAGAAAATGATGGGAACTAGATTGGGGTGTATTGGTGCCAGGAGCTCTCGCCAGTGCGGGTCAGCACGTTCTCTGCAATCGACAGTTGTCGGGAGTTGCGGGGCGGGTCGGAAAGTGCCCAGGATCACACAATGGGCACCAGACGTGACCCTTGAACTGGCATCTTCCTGGCACAGAGTCTCCAATATACTGAGATGCCTCTTTTTCTCCATGTTTCCTTTTTTTAAAAAAGAAACTCCATCAATATTTCCCCACTTTTCATGAGTTATTCATATGCTGGGCCAAATCCTCCTCAAAAGCTCAGCAAAATGTGTTTTCTTAAAAAAAAAATTAAATTAAATTTTTAAAAATGTGTTTTCTTAGTAGTTCATTTTCCAGCTATAGCTCAGGGGGTCAGTGGAAAGTCCACACCCAGCCACAGGCCAATTCCCAAGATTAATGACTTGTGGCTGTTTTTATCTTTAACCAGTAGCCATCCAGATGCTAAATGACTCTAAAGATTAATTGGGTTTTATTTAAAAAAAAAAAAATGAGACCTTGTTTCCAATCACTATGTTGTAGAGAATGTTCAATAGTCCAGAAACAGACAGCTCTCTGGGTGCTGGGTGGTTGGAAGCCTTAAATCCTAACTACTGCAGGGAGTGATAAAAGGAAACACCATTCCTCCAGCCCGCCACCTACTAGGAAAATGAAGTTGCATCACGGCTGGACCCACGCCCACTCCTGTCTGTCACTTGGCGTGGGTCTTGGTGTAGTAAACCTCTAGCCGAGTGTGCTGACCACCTACAAGCTTTGTGAGTAATTCTTGCGGATTTGGAGGTAGCAGCATGGAGAGAACACTGAACTTGGAATCTAGAAGATCTCAGTTCAAATTCTGCATCTGAGACTCAACGGTTGTGTGACTCTGAGCAAGTCACTTCACTTTTCTTTGCAAAATGGAAATTATCACAAATAAACATTAAATACCTACTATGTGTCAAGAACTGTGCTAAGGGCTAAGGCATTCAAAGAAAGGCAAAAACATGGTTGCTTCCCTCAAATTCCCATTCTAATGGGGAAGACAACATGCAAAAACTATGCATGTTCAAGATGCATGCAGTGTAAATGGGAGGTAACTGCAGAGGGAAGGCCCCAGAAGGGGAGCAGGGAAAGGACCTCACTTAGAAGATGGGACTGGAGCTGAGTCTTGAAGGAAGCCAGGAGAGGTGAAGAAGAAGGGTAAGAGTATGGCAGGCATGGTGGACAGCCAGCAAAAGGGTATCTAGATGGAAGTGGACCATATGAGAGGAACAGTAAGGAGACCAGGGTCACCAGATTCCAGGGTATGTGGCTGGGCATAAGATATAAGGAGCCAGAAGTGTAGGAAGGGGTCGGGTTCTGAGGGGCTTTTAAAGGATTTTACAAATAGGAAACTATTGGAGTTGATTGAGGACGGGTGACCTGGTCAGACATGGGTTTTAAGAAAATCCTTTTGGCAGACGATGGACCAGAGTGGGAAGAAGCTTGAGGAAGACAGAGGGACCAGCAGGCTATTGCAATAGTCCAAGTGTGTCAGGAGGATCACATGATATGTCACACAGACGCCTCAAAGCCTACAGACATGCTGGCTGTCATCATCACTGTCACCATCAACATAGCCATCACCACCATTATTATTTTTGTTATTAGGAAACAATCTCAACAAATGATCCTAATTTCCATTGAGCTAAGAGTAAATCCCCAAGCTGCACTAGTCATTGATACATGACTGTCTTGTAAACAGATTTCTGGTGAAATGAGGAAATAAAGTCATAGATATTGTAAATGTGGCTTCAACTGAAAGATACCAGATTGGGCTAGGCTATGACATATCCCAGCATCTGAGAGCTGAGAGGGACCTGGGAGGCCATATTTTCCAACAAGAAGACCATCTATAACATACCCAACAAATAGCCTTTTGTCAGGGACCTTCACTGAGGGGGAGCCGCTGACTCTCCAGCAGCCCACTTCACCTTTGGGTAACATTGTTAGGAAGTTGTTTGTGTTTTTGTTCCTATGTCAAGCTTCATTTTGCCTCTTTCCAATCACCACCCATCACTCCTACTTTTGTGCTCTGGGGCCTGGGCCATCACCAGTCGTCCTGATCTGTATCTGGCCACTGGACTCAGATGGTCCCAGAGGAGAAAGTGAGGCTGGTGATTTTGCACAGCCCAGCCTCACTTAAAACCAATCCACTTGCAAGTCGTGGCATCATCCTCCTGATGCCATGGCCCTCTTCAAGAACGAAGGACAAACCACAATCACAGCTCTGGGGCCAAGCAGATGCTGCCCTTCAGACATTGATGACAAAGAGAGTGAGATGCCTCCAAACCCTCCCAGTCAAGAATGGAGGAATTAGAGTTGTTTACCCTGAAGATTTAGGGCAGGGGTGGGGAACCTGTACCCTCAAGGCCACATGTGGCCCTCTAGGTCCTTGAGTGCCACCCTTTGACTGAACCCAAACTTAACAGAATAAATCCCCTTCACAAAAGGATTTGTTCTGTAAACTCTGGACTCAGTCAAAAGACCACACCCAAGGACCCAGAAGGCCACATGTGACCTTGAGGACACAAATTCCCCACCCCTAATTTAGGGAGGCATGATAGTGTTCTCTGAAGGACGGCCATGAGGGAGAGGGAATAGATTTATGCACTAGCCCAGAGAACAGAGCTAGGAAAAATGAAGGAAAGATACAAGGAAATAGAAAGGGCCATGATGGGAAGAAAATCTTCCTAATAATTAGAACTGACAAAAGAGGAATGGGCTGCTTTGGCAAGTGGTGGATTCTGTGGTGATGAAGGTCTTCAAGGGGAAACTAAAAATGGCCTTTCATTAGGGCTTCAAGTAAGAGCTGACCTCAATGACGTCAGGAGTCCTTTCCACCGCAGACCCTGACTTTATGAATCAGTCCTCGATAATCCTCAGCCACACACGCACACACGCACACGCATACACACGCACGCACACACACACGCACACACACATACACACGCACACACACATGAGTCACCATGATCTAGGCATCATTGCAGAGTCTTCTCTAGGTACTGGTTGGTTATAGGACTCTCCCTGAATCCCAGTCAGCCACTCAGACTCTCTAAAGTCTTACAGCTGGAATGTGGCAGCACAGCTGTGGTTCATGTTCCTTTACTTGTTTCCATCTCAACCACATAGCAGCTCCTGCCTACAAAACTTTGCTGTTGTTCAGGTATTTGCTTGCCCAATTCTTCACGACCCCACATACTGGAGAGGTTTGCCGTTTTCTTCTCTTCACCTTTCTGACTCCAGGCCAGGTGCGCTATCCACTGTAACACTCAGCTGTGTGAATTTTAACACATCATTATCACATTTCTTTTAAAATTTAATTTAACTTCATTTTTCATTGATAAATTCATTTTCTCTTCCTCTCATCTTTCCCTCCAATAGAAAAATAAAGAAAAATGAAACCTTGTAGTAAATATGCATGGTCAAGCACAGTCACATCTCTACGTGCGCCCTCAGTCCATCAGCTCCCTGACAGGAGATGGGTAGGCAGGACAGTAAATTGCACCATCATATTTTGTAGTGTTCTTATACTGTTTGCAAAGTACTCTACTCACAACATTCCTAGGAGGCAGAATGAGCATCACCCCTATTTTACAGATGAGGAAACTGAGGTTCTGAGATGTTAGATGACATTATCAATGTCTATCAGCAGAAAGGAAGATAATAACATGGAAGGCTGGGTCCTAGGTTGGACTTATGTCTCCCCACTGGACACCAATGATTCTGGAGGAGAGAGTAAGGTTTATGACTTTGCCTGCCTCCCTCACTCACAAGTCAAGACATTGCCCCCTTGATGTCACTGGCCCTCTTCAAGAACAAAGGATGAACAACCACAACAATCTAGGTTGTTAGGGTGCTCAGCCTGCAAAAATTACTTTGCATTACATCATACACACGTTGCATTTATTCATTTTTGCCCACATGTTACGTCCAGACTAATTACCTTGAGGGCAGGAGGTTTCATCTGATCTTTTTTTTTTCCCCATTTCCTAATCCCAAAGTTCTTTAAACCAATGAAACCACTGGTCCGATCATATGTCTGACATAGTAGAAACCTGTAACAAAGTAGGAACCAGGTAAATACTTGTTGAATGAGGGTGGGAAGAGAAGGGAATAAGTATGTATATACTGCCTACTGTGTGCTAGACTTGGGCATCTAGGAGGCACCACAGTGCACAGAGCACTGGGTCTGGAGTCAGGAAGACTCATCTTCCTGAGTTCAAATCTGGCCTCAAACACTAGCTGCATGACTCTGGGCAAGTCACTTAATCCTGTATGCCTCAGTTTCCTCATCTGTACAATGAACCAGAGAAGGAAAGATATTATAGTATCTTTGCCAAGAAAATTCCAAATGGGGCCATGATGAGTCAGACATGACTGAAAATGCTCGAAATGGTGCTAACCACTTTACAGATACTGTTTTTTGATCCTCACAGTAATTCTGGGAGGTAATTGCTATTATTATCCCCATTTTACAGTTAAGGAAACTGAGTCAAAAAGAGGTTTGTGACAAAGGTTACAAGCATCCAATGTCAGATTCCAACCCAGTTGTTCCTGACTCCCACTGCTCCAGTCACTCCACGGCATCACCTTTCAAACCTGGCTGCTGAATGATTAAAAGTACAAATATCTCTAAAAGTCATATCATCTCAGCCAGTGAATGTGGCTCCATCTTCCTGGCAGAAATGCAGCAAAAGTTTGCAACCTCAATGTACGTCAGAAGAAGTGAGGGGGCTCAGGGGCCACATTTCCCTTGAAAAGAGCCAGAACTCACATGCTTCCAGAAGAAAGAGTCATCCCTTAAGAATGGAGTGGGGGCAAGGAATGTAGGTGCTGAAAGGATAAAATAGGCACAGGATCAGTGTTGAAACAGTGGAGGATGACGAGGAACGGTTGTGGCAGATTGTAGTGAAGTGAATTTGCCAAAGTAGAAAGAAAAGACATGTAGACTTTCACCATGACTTTAAGGCAAGATAGCTGTCATCAGCCCAGCTGATGAGTGGGGCATGCCTCAGCCAAGCAGATTGAAGACCTGAGCGTTTATAGATCCACTCATGCCCTTCCCTCAGGACTATCTGCTTTAACCAAACCCAGAGTGAATTTCCTGCAAGGGAAGTCCCCCACCTCTGGCTCTACCTCCTCCTAGCTTAACAGAGTTACAAACATGGTATGGTGAATGATTTCGCATTCATGATGACCTTAAGTGGCTGCCTCTAGGGGAGTCTGGTGGGTCTGTGGATATTTGTCTTTGTGAATATTATCACCACAGATGCATCTGACAATCCCTCCCTGCCTCCTCCTTTCATCAAATTCTTGTAGTGGTATGGCCCAATGAAAAGGGCACTGCCTCTTTGGAAACAGAGGGTCTAGGTTCAAATCCTAATCCTGCCACTTGACTACCTATGTGAACTTGGACAAATTATTTTGGATCACAGGATTTAGAGCTGGAAGGGACATCAGGGACCATCAAGTCCAATCCACTCAATTTACAGATGGGGAAACTTAGGCACTGAACTGGTAAGTGACTTCTCCAGGATCACACAGCTAGTAAAGTGTCTGAGGTAGGATTTGAACACAGGTCTTCCTCATCTGTCAAAGGAGGAGGGTTGGACTAGATAACCTCTAAAGACTTCCAGTTTAAAGTTATGGTCCTGTATTATCCATAAATTCCCTTATAGAGTCAACTCTTCCTATATTAGTTCATCAGAAAGAAAAATCTGAAATCAAAGTGTCTCACAAGCTAAGAGGTACCAAAAATTGGTTCCTTCTGAGAAAAGATTAAGGATATTTAACAACAGCAAAAATGCTATGTGGAAGAATCACATTCCACGGAGAACAGAACTTGATTTTGATTCAGCACTTGCAAGTTTACAAAGCATTTTCCTCACAACCCTATGAAATAAGTGGTGGAAGTATTTTTAACCCCATTTCCCAGATGAGGAAGCTATGATATGGTGCACAAAAGCCAAGGTCATACAGCTGGGAAAAACTGGAAGCCAGAATCTCAGGACTTTGACATCCTTCAAGAAGAATGTCTCATTTGGGGTCACTTTGGAGAAGCATATGGAACATGTGGAACCCAAAGGAACATGATTCCCATCTCTGGAAGCAGTTCAAGGACATGGAATTATTTGCCTTGGGAAGATCAGAGTTCACACAGAAAACTAGTATCAACCAACTCACAGGAACCAAGAGAAGGTTCGGGAAGAGGGAACCTCTTATCTGTCTTCCAGTGCTAGAAAGGCTCTCCAAAGTATTAGAATCAGTCAGCTTGTTCCCAGAGAAGAGAAAACCATGGGGTGAGATTCCAGGGAGGAAGATTTTCAGAAATACAAGAAAAAGCTTCCTAACTTAGAGTTGGACAAAAAATACATTAGGAGGCTCCAGGCCATGCTACCTGCCCTCCAGCTTCACCTTCCCCAGGACTTTGGTCTGCTCAACCCTCCCACCCCATCTCAGTAGCCCGGTTCTCCTACTTTACCACAAAGCCCCCCCCCCCCCCTGTGGTCTCTCTTTGTTAGAATGGACACTCCTGGCCGGCAGACATCGGGCTTCGTTGTTTTCTCATCCCAGCACTTAGCACAGGGCTTGGCCCATATTAAGCACTTAAATGCTTTTTCATTAATATGTGTATCTATTATTCTAATTCTTAGAGACAAGACTCACTTCTTTGATGAGACTATAAGAACTCCATGCAGCTGGGATTGCATCCCATAACAATTTTTATAATAACAACAAAAGCTGACACACCATATTCTAAAGTCTGCAAAGCATATTGTCTGGCGCATAGTAAGTAATTTATGAGTGCCTTTTCCATTCCACCCCATTCCTCTTTATAGCAGATTTCATTCAAACCTCCAGACAACCTTGTAAAATGTAAATTCTTTGAGGGCAAAGGCAGTCACTTTGGGTCTTTATATCACCAGCACCTGACACATAAAAGGCACTCAATAGATTCTTGTCCAATTGAATTGAACCCTGTGAATTGGGTATTATTATGCCCATTTTACAGATGAAGACATTGAGGCTCAGAGAGTTCAAACGCTTTGCTTGTGGTCACATGGTCAGTGTCAGAGGCAGGATTAGAATCCAAGTACTCCTGACCTTGTGTTTAGCACTCAATACACCAGACCAGCTTACTCTAGGAGCAGAGTAAGTCATAGGGGTTGAACAAGAGGCCTGAGGTCATCTAGCCAAACCCATATTTAAAAAGAAACCCCCCTTGATTACCTCTCAGGAATGTCTATCCAGTCACTACCCTTGGCATCCCCTGTGATGATGAAGTCACTCCTGCTCGAGAAGGCCCATTTCACAAGGAAAAGTATCCTCACATTCAACTAAAATCTTCCACTCTGAAACCTCCTCCCAACTCCTTCTAGACATAAAAATAAATGCAAGGCATTTGATTCTATTACACATACATGGTCATACAAATCTAATTCCTTTTGGATGGATGTTATATCGGACACTTTTCAAGAGTGACAAAGCACCAGTGAAAGGAGAAAATTGTTGAAATTATTAGAGTGCTTATTAAGCATTCATGCACAAATGGAAAATTAAAGAGCCATTGCCTACCCCATAGTCGCTTACAAGAAAATGGCATTAAGTCTTGTCTAATGACTCCTGTATTACTCGGAAAGTCAGTCGAACAGAGTGATTCTAACAGAGTACCTGAAAGTGTTATTAGGAAAATGATAGCCAACATTCGTATAGCACTCTAAGGTTTGCAAAGCAATCGGTGAAAATGCCATTTGATTTGACTGCCTTGGAGGCAGATCATGTTATCCCCATTTTACAGCCAAGGAAATGAAACTCAAGGAGATAAAATGACTTGCCTGGGTTATACAGCTATTAAGGGTCAGAGGCAGGATTCAAACCCAAATCTTCTTAAATTCAAATACAATGCTCCCCTAACCATCACTGTGACTCCCCAGATGGAAACAAATTTCCCTGGCCACTTCTGGACTATATATGTTGTTTGCTTCTTTTAGGACATAAATTCCTAAAGGGCAAGGACTAGCTCATTTTCATATTTGTACTCCCTCCATTCACACACACACATACACACACACACATACACTGTCTAATTCTTAATATAGTAGCTGCCACACAATGAATGCTATATATACGTTTGTGTTTTTTTATCCATTCACTCATTATTTTAACTCTTGGTAATTTCAATGTTTAACCTTTGTTCAATCACCAAAAAGCTGAGGTGACACTAAAACCATACAGGTATGAAATGAGGGGCGAAGATTCTCAGCAATTAGAACTCCGAAAGCAGAAGCCATTGGCTACCTGCAGAAACAATAGGTGTCAAAGGTATTAAAGCAAAGGCATTATTATTAAAGGTATTAAAGCACCAAAGACCAGAAGACCACTTGTCTAGCGCCATCAAGGAGATCCTATTTTAGATCTTGGTCAGTCTAGAAGGCTCTTTCAACTTTGGCCCTTTCCAACTCTGAAATTCTGTGATAATATGACATCCATGTTAACATTCTAATTTGAAATGAAAGGCATAAGGAAGTTGCAGCTAGGGGGAAGGATTCCATTTCATATGAGAACAGCTAGGAAAACTGATAAGCCTCTTTGGCAGAAATTAGGATTAGAGCAACATCTTCCTGAATGTGCCATGTTTCTCAATAAGCCAGTTCTGTAATCGGATTGAGTCGGAATCAAACACCAACTTGGAAAAAAAGAAAAAAGGGAAGGAAGCATTGTATAAGGTCACAAAGCATCCAAACCAACCTGTTTAAATACACTAAAACCCTGTTTTAAAATAATGTACTAAACCCTATGATTTTTATAAGATTTTAAGCATCGTCTCACAAAAGAGCCAAGTGCAGCTAGAAAGACAGACTCGCAGATGGTTTTGTGTGAAGTCCAGCTGAGCCAGAGCACCTGCAGATTATCTTCTCATGGTTGATGTTAAATCGGGAGGCCAAAAAAAAAAACCGCATGCAATATGGAACAGATCTGACAGTATTCGGATACTGATCCATTTTCATAAGCAATGGTAGAAACACATGTTTGGGGCTCCATCGTTTCTGCACATGATGGGCCATGTGAAGAAAGGATAAACATGGGGGCACTGAAAGGATGAAGCTGGAAAGTTACTGTGCATCTCCAAGCAAATTAATGCGGATGGCCAACCAAACTTACAACCCCAAGGTTGATCCACAGGGAATTTCAAAGAGAGCAAGAGTCCAAAAGAACAAAAACATTCACTTTGCTTCTATTGGGTGGAAAACAGCAATCAAGAAAACCATGGATACTTTAAAAAAAAAAACAACTACTTGTTTCTGAGAATCATCCATTATACACATTAAGAAACCAACCTCCATAACCATGTTAAAAGGGAATACAGTCACTAACACATGACTCACCACAGTGGACCACATGATTAAAATCACACAGCTAAGGCAAATAGAGGGTAATATTCCTCCACATTCACTGTTTGACAATTTTAAGAAAATATATGGCTCTCCTCAACAAGGTATCACAGTATAAGCTAAGCAAAGTATCTTACATATATTACCTCCTTTTATCTTCATAACAACCATGGCAGGGAGATACTATTATCAAAATCATATGAGATTCTTTGAAAGATGCAAGTATGAAAACCTCATTTATTTAAAAATATGCTGAATATTAACATAAAATGAATGTGAAATGGTGAGATCAATGTTTATACCAAAGATGTTCCAATGTCATGGAAGATATTTTATGTAAGGATCACACAAAAAAAGCATTTTCTATTGATAGTGAAAGTCTTATAGTGTCCCAGTGGTAACATAATATCAGTCACATTGAACCTGGACAACTACAAGTCTTTGTTAGAGAACTCCACAAACAGGCAAAAGATAATAATCTAATTATCCATACTGGATAAACAAAGTGGATGAAAATACATATTTCCTTGGCTGTGGCATAAAGGGAGAGAGTTCATTGAGTTAGGTCAATATATATGTGTCTTGAACAAGTATCACAATGGACAATAATATGGACCTAGAATTGAACTAGAGATTGGTTTGGATTGGATTTGGGGAATTTCTGAGTTTTCAGCAATCCAAACCTGTCCATTGTTGCAAAAGCTAATAATGGCTTTAATACCAATAGCCTCTCAGTGATGTTGGGAACCATGGAAGATCATGACCAGAGAAGTGAGATGACAGCACAATGGGCAATCAATGACAATGATGACGGTGGTGGCGATGATGATGTATAGAAGCACTTTAAAGAAGGTTACTGAGCATGTTTGACACTGGTAAAGAAGTTGGGCTTGCAATGTCATAAGAGTAAGAGATGACTCGGGCGAAACATCCGTGTCCCTGATGTTCTGGCAGAGCAAGAGGCAAGCTTCTGGAATGTTGGACAGACAGGAATATTTTCTGCAGAAAGTTTATGGGAGAGAAAAGGATACAAATCATCCAGCAGGTTAAGACACAGAAGGTTTGTTACACAGCAGTGGAGGGGTTGTTCACAGTGACAAAATCACGGACCCTTCACAGCATCAAAATAAGTAAGTTTTAGTCATAAGATCTCAACAAAAACCACTTGGGAGGTTTTCCCCAGAAATTCTTTCCATTCTTTCCCCAGAAATTAAAAATGGAATTGCTACAATCTACAAGACGAGAATAAGCAAATAATTATGCAGTTAAAGAGTAATTCCGTGGTATTTATTTATTTATGTCCTCCAAGCTCCAGGGCTATGGGATCGAATATCCAAAGGGAAAATTCCGTATGTTTGAAAAGATTCCAGTCTCTGTTTGCTGCTGTTTTCCATTTTGCTGCATCTGCTGATTTTTTTAGTCAAGTTTGTTTTGATGTATGATGCTAAAGTGGGCTGAATGTTGAAAGACTGATGGTAATTTGCTGAGGAGAGAAGCTGATGACAGTGTCACAGGCCACACATCAGCAGTGACTCATCCCAAATGCCTCCACTCTAGAAAGGGCATTAAAATGCAGTGCTGCTGACTGGGGGCCATTGCTGAGCCCCAAGAGAAAGGCGCCCCAGCTGAACACATGTGAGGAGATCCCCATTGTTCTTTGCAACAGTGACATTTGGCCCTCCTCCATGATCACCTGAGCACTGACCTCTTGCTACATCCTCTACAAACAGTGGGCAAGATGAGCAGGCGGCTGCTGGTTCTGTACAGAACCTCTGGGGCTGGCCCATCATGTACTGATGGGCAAAGGAGGCCATGGCTGAGAGGCACCTCCTCCTAGGCATGTCCACATGCCAGAGAGGCTCCGTCTTTGTGCCTACCCAGAGGCACTCTGTAATGGATCGCTGTGGTCAGTTCCAAAGTGCTCCCCCTGCATGAGGCCCTCCCCCTCTAACCCAACCTCCAAAAACTGCACAGGTGATATACAAAACACAATGATGACCACATCACCCCCGCACTCAAAAAGCTCTAGTGATTCCTTATTGCCTTTAGGTTCCAACAGACTCCTTCATTGGGCAGCTAAAGCCCTTTGAAGGATGTCTTTCTCTTTATTTTTCTTTCCTTCCCTTTTTCCTTCCTCTCCTTTTTTCTTTTCTTTCTTCCTTCTTACCTTTTCTTCTTTCTTCCTTTCCTTCTTCCTTCTTTTCCTCTCCTTTTTCTTTCTCCCTTTCTTCCTCCACTTCTCCCTTTCTTCCTCCCCTTCTCCCCTTCTTTCTTCCTCCCTTTCCTTCTTTCTTTCTTTCCTTCTTTCTTTCTTTCTTTCTTTCCTTCTTTCTTTCTTTCTTTCCTTCTTTCTTTCTTTC
>NW_027185761.1:61529891-61537514 GCF_028583685.1 Petaurus breviceps papuanus | reverse complement strand
TTCCTTCTTTCTTTCTTCTTTCTTTCCTTCTTTCTTTCTTTCTGGAAAAAGCATAGCCTGGTGGAGAGGATCTGGGAGTCAGGATTCAAATACCACTCAGATACCACCTCTGACACTATATGACCCTGACTGACATCACAATCTCTAGGACCCTAAATCTCCTCCTCCATAAAATGGAAACAATAGCAGTAACCCTGCTCCAAAGCTAGAAGGACTTTGGAGGTTACCCAATACAACCTCCTTGTTTAACAGAAAGTGAAAGTGGGGCTCAGAAAGGAAGGGGATCTGTCCAGCATCAGCCAGGCTCATAGGATCACAGATTTAGAGCTGGGACGGACCACAGAGGCGCTAGAGTCCAGCATTCTTATTTTAGTGAAGAAAATGAGGTCACTGGTAGTCTGAAGTGGGCTTTGAACCCAGGCCCTCTTATTTCACATCCAGGGTCCTTTGCACAAATTACACGGCCTCCTTCCACTTTACACAACGAGTTTGAGAAGCTGCCTCTCAGGTCAGATCTGGGCTGGCCACCCTGGATGATGGGCTCGGAAAGCAAATGGCAGAGGTGGAGTTCAGAGCCAGGCTGTCTGACTTCAAACCCCTCTCTCTCTGAATCACACGTCCTGCTACAATGTCAAAATGAGATGAGACTCATGAAGGCCTTAGTCCCAGCAACAGAAGACACCCAGCTCTAGCGACTCCTTCATGGGCAAGCTTCAGTTTGCACTTGCCCAGTAAATGCTCTAATCATTAATGACCACAGCTGACTAGCTCACACTGTGGGCTTATATGACCACATGGGAACCACAGACAAATAGGCAACCACTTGTCCTAACACACAGAGACCTGTCCTCGCTCTGATTTGGGAGAGGAAGTCCAGGGTTCGGCCTCCCAGTCACCCATTTGCTTCTTTCTTCTCCCACAGTGTTGTGAGGTCGGCTGAGCTCATCTTTGGGATTTTCTGGTGAAAGCTCCTGGTGCCACACAAAGCATTGCTCTGAGTCCAAGGATCAGCATGGGAAACAGGCACTAGCATGGAACAAGAAGGCCCGTGTGAAATCACTTAGCACCACTGCTTAGCGACAGGGCCTTAGCTGGGACAGGTACTTGCCTCTGTTTGCTGAGTGAAGGCAGATACCAGTGCTCCTCCAACCACAGCTCCAGGCATTTGCGAGGCCCTCGATGTCCTCCGCACAAGCAAACCTTTCTTTGAAGAGCTGTCCATTGGAAAAGGCATTATCTGGGTCTGCTTGGCCTCACAAGGCAGAGCTGTAAGCAGTAGATGCCATGTACCGAGAGTCAGATTCATGTTTAATGGATGGGAAAACCAACTTGCTAACATTTAGAGCTTTCCAAAAGCACCCCAGGCTGCCCCAGGGCACAGCAAGCTCCCCTTCCCTGCAGTCCAGACGGACAAGATGTCCAGCTTTGAGCAAGTATGGGGGATTCTTGGTGAAGATCTGCTTTAGCAAAATGGTCTGTGAGGGTCTTTCTCTCTCCGAGACTGTATGGTCTCTCCCTGTTTCAAGAAATCTCTTCTTTAACCAGGGGGAGTCTCTCCCAGGCTTCATCAGGTTTCAGAAAGGAGGGAAAACATGGAAACCAGCCACCATTTATCATGCTCCCGGTGCGGCTATTAAGAAGGTCCTAATCCTAGGGCCTGATCCCCCCCACCCCAGAATTTCTACACACAGAAATCAATTGTAGGATCATAGGCCTAGCACTGTGGAAGGGTCCTCAGAGGCCATCTAGTCTAACCTCTCCATTTTACAGAAAAGGAAACTGAGGCCCAGGGAGGTTAAGTGACTTTCCCAAAGTAATACAAGTAATAAACATCAGAGGTGGAACATGCATCCAGCTTCTCTGACTCAGGAGCCAGTGTTTTTCTTCTTCTTGCACCAGTTAGTCAGTCACTTAACATTGATTGAAAACCCACAGGGGCCAGGTCTTGTGCCCAGGATGAAGGACACAAGGATGGAAGTCCGAGCATCATGCAAGTGCCTGATCACCCTAGAGATCCCAATCTCACAAAACAAATCTTCTAAACAAAGATTTCTGGAAATGTGCAAATTGACACCATGTTATATAGGGTGAAGAGGCGGCTAACATCATTAATGGCGGCTAATAGCCACTAAGGGAGCCGAGAGTTTGCCAAGTGTTACCTGGACATCCCCACTGCCCTCGAGGGCCAGCTGGCACCAACAGGAAGATGCCCTCTCCTTCGTGCATTTACAGGAGAGGTCAGAAGTATGGCCAGGACCACGAGGGCATTTTCTTTCTTGTTGTTGTTCAGATGTTTCATTCATGTCCAACTCTTCCAGTCTCCATTTGGGGTTTTCTTGGGAAATATCCTGGAGTGGTTTGCCATATCTTTCTCCAGCTCACTTTACAGATGAGGAAACTGAGGCAAATAGAGTGAAGTGACTTGCCCATGGTCACACAGCTAGCTTTGTGTTGTGTCTGAGGCCGGATTTGAACTCAGGTCCTCCTGACTCGAGGACCGCTCCTATCAACAACATTCTTACAGATGGGGAAAATGAGGCCCAGAGAGGTTAAATAACTCGGCCAGGGTCACACAGCTAGGAAGGGTGTGAGACGAGAATAGACCCCGGTCCTTGAAATCTTCTCATCCATCGTTCCTCCCTGCTTGTTAACACTCTATGGCATTCCCATGCCACCTTTTGTCAAGCCTCTTCCCAGATGATGGGCACCTTCTTTGGCTTCAAGGAGCCCTGTGCCACACTGGCCTTTCCTTGGTTAAGAGGGAGAAACAGATGATGTCATCGCATCCCACCACCTCCGTGTCACAAGATCATTACTGCACTAGCTCTGAAACCTCGTCCTCCCACGAAGCTTTTGTTGCATAAGCCCTCCTACTCCTGTGGGATAAAAATATAGGCAAGGGGATGGGGACCGGACCCGGGATGTCATTACTGTAAGTGATTCCTGGAGAAGGAATCTCTCTTTCCATGCAGGCCATCACCGTCTCTGCAACTTCATCCTAGAACGCTGCCTAGAGCATGGAGGGGTCGAGCGAGGCACCCAGGGTCACACAGTCAGCATGGGCCAGAGGTGGACTTGAACCCAGGTCTCCCTGGCCCTGAAACTGACTCTCTGCCTGCTACGCCACACCACCTCTAGACTTAGCATGGGTATTTGATGCTGAGTTTTTAGATGCACGCATCTCAGGGATTCCGAGGGAGGGTATGGGAGAGACATGGAAAGAAAGTTCCCAACTCCCAGAAAACAGAACTCAGAGGAGCTCCGAGCCAGAAGGACCCATTTCCAAATGGTTCAAAGCAGTGCACTAATCCATCCTTTACTCCTCTATTGTGTATGTAGCCTGGTGGGTGGAGTGCTTGACTTGGAGCCAGGGAAAGCTGGGTTCAAATCCTGCCTCTGACATACCCTGGCAGTATGACCCTGAGTAAGTTAACCTCTGGCTCCTCAGCTGTGAAATGGGGATATACTCATAATAATTACTTTAAGAGGTCATTTTGGGGCCCAAATGAAATAATAAAAGTAAACTTTCTTTTGTAAACTTGGAAGCAAATGTCAGTTATTACTATTACCCACTGAGAGTAAAGTGTGCTATTGAGCTCATGGGAGACATGGGAGGAAAGCCAGGAAGAGATTGGCAGCCTCGTACACAGCTGGTGCTTAATAAATGTCTGTGGCACTGGTCTCCTGACTGGCCCTCAGACAAGATCCTCCATCTCTTGGCTCCAGGCATTTTTTTCTGGCTGTCCCCCATGCCTGTAACCCTCTCCCTCCATCATCTCTGCTCCCTGGCTCTCCTCAAGTCCCAAACTGGGACCTGGGAAAGACCTTAGTCTAGAAAGGCTAAGGTCACCCACTGCAACCTGGGCCATTACCGGCCATCTTGACTTTTATCTTGCCACTGGACTTTGATGCTTCTGGAAGCAAGAGTGAGGCTGACAACCTTGCACAGCTCTGCAAAGGATGAACAACAAAATCCCACCTTCTACAAGAGACCTTCCCTAATCCCTCTAAATTCTGATGCCTTCCCTCTGAGATTAACTCCAATCTGTGCTGAATCTTGTTTGTACTGGTTGTTTGCATATGACTGAGCTCCTTGAGAGTAGACCCTTTGCTTCTCTCCCATGCCCAGCATTTAACACAGCACCTGGTACACACGAGGCAGTTAATAAAGGCTTACTGGCTGACTGATTATTGGCTTGAGTTGACTCGGTTGTCTCAGACAATAAAACCAGACGTTGGAAAAGTCTGGAGTGGGATCCAGGCCTTGTGATGGTCATGGGGCTAAGGCCCAGAGCTATATCCAGAAGTCATGGCTGGTTTGGATCTCACGGATTCTGAATTCTTGGACACGTCCATCTTTTGGCTTCATGGACATCATTATGAATTCCATGCAATGAGAAAGCAGCTTCACATGCAAATTTGACTGGGCTGTTACTCTAATTGTTTTATTATCCCAATGATCTTGGTTGGGCAGAGAATGGGAGATTAAAAACCTACGCCCTACATGCACAGAAAGTTTTTAGGATATGATCAAAGCCAGCCCCCAATAGCCATGAAAAATGAGATGAAGATAAGTAAAATCCACAGATAACACACATATTTCATTATATTCAGTAGTTTCAACCTCAGCTCCCAGGAGAGGGGCGAGGTGAGGAAGAGTGAGAAGGGAGAGAGAAAGGAACGAAAGAGATAAGACAGCGTGGAGGGGCTGCAAGGGAGCAAGGAAGACAGCTGCCTTCAAAACGCGAAGGGCTGTCACATGCAAGAGGGATGAGAGTTTTTCTGCTCAGCCCCAGAGGACAGAATTAAGTATAATGAGTAGAAGTTGCAAAAAAAAATGGGAAAGGGGAGGAGGGAGATAGAAGTAGAAAGAAAAGGGGGAGAATAGAGAAGGGAAGGAGGGAAGAAAGGAAAGAGAGAAAGGGAGAAAAAAGAGAGAAGGGGGAAGAGAAAGGGGAAAGGGGCAGGAGAGGGAAAAATGAGGGAAAAGGGAGACAGAGAGAAGGGGGGAGAAGAAGAGAAAGGGGGGGGGACTGGAGAGGAAGGACAAGGAGATAGAAAGAGAAGAGAGGAAAAGGGAAGGAATATTAGAGGCAGAGAGGTGTAATGGATAGAAACCTGGGCTTCAAGATCACATTTGACATGGTCTAGCTGTGTGACCCTAATCAAGTCTCTTCATGTCTCTAACCCAGGCAACCTCTACAACTTAGCTACTAAGTCATAAATGGATTCCAGTTTGGCTCCCTGAATCTCTCAAGCAAAGGACAACACAGTGTTCTATGGACATCCTCAGCCGTCAAGTTTAATAACTCTTCAGGCATAATTCCAGATTGCTCTCCAAAATGACCAGATCAGTCCACAATTCCACCAACAATGAATTAGTGTCACAATTTTTCCCCTCTAACATTTCTTGCTTTTTTCCCTCAATCGTTCTAGCCAATCCAGTAGCTGTAAAGTAATATCTCAAGGTTGTTTGAATTTGCACTTCTCTAACCAATAACACTTTAGAGCATTTTCCATATAACTATACATTGTTTTGATTTCTTCATTGAAAAACTACCTGTTCATATCCTTTTACCATTTATCAACTAGGGAATGATTCATATTCTTATAGATCTGACAAAGTAATTTATATATTTTTAATATGAGAACTTTATCTGATGAATTGTCTATACAATTTCTTCTCAATTTCTGCTTTCCTTCTGATCTTGGCTCCACAAGTCACTTCCCTCAGGGCTCCTGGCAAATCTCCAGGGCCAAGTCGAAGAGAAGGTACTGATTTGAATTGGTGGAGGGAGTTTCCTCACTGGAAGCTCCCTAACAAGCAGAATCACAGGTAGTATCAAGGAAAATGATGACAAAAGTTTCAAGAATATTTTATTTGCTACGAAAAGCAGCTATTTTCTCCATGGTCCCTTAATAATTTAATAGAAAAGATTACTACCAGAATCGTAACAAGTCACGTCTCTCTCCCTGCCATATTGCACCACCATAAAAAAGATGGGAACGAAATAATAATAAAATAACAGTTTGTATTTTTATAGCGCTTGAAGATTTGCAAAGAGCATTTTATCAGCATAATTTTACGCAGGCGTCACAAGAACACTATGATGTTGGTGGTAGCATTATCCTGATTCAACAGATGAGGTCGTGGGGGTTTGGAGAGGTTAAGCACTTGCCTAGCCAGGTACGCAGCTAGGTGGCGCCATAATGCATCAGAATGCTGGGCCTGGAGTCGCTCAAGACACTCACTAGCTGTGTGACCCTGAGCAAGTCACTTAACCTATCTTTGTCTCAGCTTTTCCTCAGCTGTAAAATGGGGCTAATAATCAAACACCTACCTCCCAGGGTCGTTGTAAAGATTAAATGAGATCATTGTAAAGCACTTGTCACAGTCCCTAGCACATAATAGGTGCTTATTAAATGGCCTTTAAATGGAGAGGAAGTGTCTGTGATCACAGGGTCAGATATTTAAAGTTTGAAGGCACCTTTTAGTGCAAACTCTTCCCTTTGCAGATGTGGAATTGTGCTCCAGAAAAGATGGGATTTTTCCAAGGTCACACAGGTAGGAGATACAAACACATGACCCATGATTATCAAATCTATCCAATAGTCCCATTATTCTAGAAATTCTCTGCAACCCCCCAGTCCCAGGTACCGTGCGAGGAGCTGACTGCAATACCTTTGGGCAGCCCATCCCACCCGGCCTCTCTGCAAATAGGCCCCTTTCTACCCATTAACCTCCACATACATTAAATTGCTCATCTGAGAAACAGAAGCCTTAGGCATCTCATCCCTCTTTAGCCGAACCAAGCATGGCTGGGTGTTCATTTAGAAGCCTTACAGAAGTCTCTTTCTATCTTGTGGTTTGGAAAGGTGCTAGAATTACAATGAAAGCCTCCTTCCCCCACCCAGCCGTCTCCCAGTCCCAGTACAAATAGTCCTAGCTCTCAGCCAGCGACAGAATGCCAGTGATTGTTCCTTCATTACACAGACTCAAAGAACGAGCACAGGAGAATTCTCCTGCCTACACACGATTTAGGATGTGTAGGCTTTACAAAAAGATGAATGATTACAGGATTTTTTTTACGAAAGCTTCTGTTTAACAGATAAGGAATAAGAGAGGCCAGAAGCAAGGCAAGAAAAGAGTCAGGGAAGGGGGAAAAATGTTTCCAGAAGAGCCTCAAGACAGTTTACGGCAGGCTTCAAACTCAGCACCCAAGACAAATGCTTTTGAGAACAGGCTCAAGCAATGGCCACAGCCAACATGTTCCTAAACCATGTTGATGCTGTTAGAGTCTCAGAAAAAAAGGAACTGCATTTTGCATCAGTGAAGCCAATACCAATATCCAATGAGTTTGATTACTAGATAGGAAAGGATGAAGCCACCAGTTTTGAGACCTTCAGAACATTTCTGCCTTTGTCATGTACATATTACTGTCTATTGACTGCATGGATGGATGGATAAATGAATGAATGGATGGATGGAGGGATGGATAGATTGATAAATGAATGGATGGAGGGATGGATAGATGGATAAATGAATGGAGGGATGGATGGATGGATAGATGGATGGATGGATGGATGGATGGATGGATGGATGGATGGATGGATGGATGGATG
>NW_027185761.1:61482755-61529881 GCF_028583685.1 Petaurus breviceps papuanus | reverse complement strand
ATGGATGGATGGATGGATGGATGGATGGATGGATGGATGGATGGATGAATGGATGAATATCAGCCTTCTGTGGTTTATAGGGGCTCTTTTCCCCTCTAGAGTCTTTCTCAGACTTGCTTTAGGTCAAACTTTGTTTCACAAAATACTTTCTTCATAATAACCCTGTGTCACAGGTATATTAAGTGTGATCTCTTTTTACACATGATGACAATGACCTTCAGAGAAGATAAGTAACTTCTTCCCAGTCACAGAGTTAAGCAGCACTCAGGACAGGACCCCAACCCAGGGATCTAGACTCCATCCAGTTTCAGCCATGCTTCACTCTTCCTTTATACCTTGCTAAGGATGCTCAGGCCATAGCAAAGCCCATGACTAGGAACGAAGCCACTGTAAACATGCTACATCCACATTCCTGTGCCATCTTGAGCCTCCTTTGTAGCTGGCCCATCTACCTATGATACCTGAGCCACACCTCCTTCCTGGTCCTCAATCCTGGCCAATGTGAACAGTTCTGCCCCTTGTGCTAGACTCCCAGGCCTGGAAAGATAATTCAGGAAAAGTGTCCTCTTGAGCTCTCCGCTGTGGCCATGTTGCTCCCACCTGGTCCCCACTGGCAAACTCGGCTGGGAATTCAGTTTGAGAAAAGGAGGAATGTTGAGATTAGCATGAGAGGAAGTGGAGCCTGTTATGTGAGAAGAGCGTGTCTTCCTCCTCTAGAAGCATCCAGCTGGGAGGTAAAAACCACTGCTGGTAAATCTAAGATACAAAGACAGGCCTCCCCAGATCCTGACCACCCCTTCCACACTCACTTCCTTGGTACATTCATTAGCTGAGACTAGTAGAGAGAAGAATGACAGACAAGGGAAAAAAAAACAAAAAGAAAATTAATTTAGGGAAATACATTATTAAAAAATCTCTCACATCGTGGGCCTTCTATTTACTATTTGTATGACCTGAGGTGAGCTGATTAACCTCAGTGGGCCTCAGTTTTGCTCATCTGTAAAATGGAGTTGGACTATATGGCTTCTTGAGGGTCTTTCTAGCTCTACAGCAAAGACCCTAAATCAGTTCACTTCCCTGGGCCCAATAAAGAATTTGATTTGTTTGATTTTTATATGTGTGTATATACATACATATGTATGTACATATGTATACACATGTACATGTGTCTAGGTATACATACACATGCATATGTACATATTGTATATATTTGTTACAAAGGGTTTTTTTAGTTTTTCAAATAGAGGAGGCAGCTTGTTAATTAAAAATTTTAATAATAAACTTTTAAAACTCCCTAGGCCTCAATTTCCTGATCTATAAAGTGAATTGGTTGGACTCACTGATTTCTGAGGTTTTCCCCAGGTCCACAGCTATGATTCATGTGACTCTTAACAGTCCCACTTCCCACTCCATCCCAGCACCTGTGTCATCATCAGCGGTGGGAATTCTTGGTGTGGAAATTCCTTCCGCTAAAATAGAACAACTCCGCTTAATTAACAGTCTTCAAGAATTGGGAGCTTGAGAAGTTCAGGGACTTGCCAAGGGTGACAGCCACCAGCAAGTGTCAGAGGAATTCACATGGAAAAATCTGTCCTCCCCCCTCCGATTCAGGACTATGACAATGCATCTATCTTTTTTTATTCCCAACACCTAACACACTACATCACAGGTATTTACTACATTACTGTGCAAAAACAACAATATGGAACTGGTATTTAGATGGCCAAATTTTATACAAATTACATAATAAATATTTAATATTATATAGGGTGTCCCAAGAGCCTTAGTGAGGTTTTAAACTTTAATAATTTGAAATTGCACTAAGATTTTTGGGATACTCTGAATAATCACTAGTGTTTCCTCTACGGACCATTCACTATAAGCAATGCAACCAGAAGAACGCTGCATGCCGGCTGCAGTGGCCTCCTCACAGAGACGTGTCCCAAGCTACCCCATCTTCCTGCCAACAGAGTCTCCATTAGCTGCTGCAGGCCAGGACCTTTCCCTTGGGCTTCTGTGCCCCCAGGGATTCACCACAGTTGCCTAGTATCAGACACTTAATAAAGCTATTGAGTTTCATTAAAATCTAATTTAATTCGTTAAAATCTCATTTTATTTTTTAAAAAGACATTATCAGATAATTCGATGACGAAGTTGCTGCTGACTGGTGCTGAGATTTGCCGCTGGAGGCCCCAAGTTCGACTCCTGGCTCGGCCACTCACCCTGGGTGACCCTACACAGGTCCCTTCATCTCCAGACCTTGGCTTCTTCATTCAGAAAATCGGGGAAGACTCAACGAGAGCTCTCAGATGTCTTCCAAGTCTGGTTCTAGGATCTAGTGTCCATCTCTTTTACCCTAGATGGTTAGGAGAGGAATGAAGTGCAAAGACCATCCAAGCCCATTTTACAGATGGAGAAAGTGAGGCCCAGAAAAGCTGCAACTGTCAGCGTCCTGGCTTCCCAGTCTCATTCTGTTTCCAAAGAGAAGTGGAGTTAAGGGAAGTGGAATCTCCCAGATCCTCTTCTTGACCAGACTGTTTTATGTTGATTATGTTTTTGTTTGGGGAAAGGGACATCTTCTAGGGGCAAAGAAAGCACAAACCGGAACCCACAGCCATCTGGCGTAGCAGGCAGAGGGAGGGTTGGACTCGGGTCCTACTTCTGTCCCTTTCCTATGTGTGTGATACTGAGAAAATGCTTTCTTCCCTGGGATGTTTCTGCTTTTATAAAATAAGAGTATGGTACTAGATAGTCACTGAGTTCCCCTCCGGCTTGTCATCTATGATTCTGGCATTTCCATGTGGGAAGGAGCTCTGCTGGTATTTCCAGACAAGCTACTGGCCATCCCTGGGCTTCCTTTCCAGTGAAAAAAAAGAAAACAAAACAAAAAGACAACTGGCCAGGAAGATCTGACCTTGAACTATCTGGAAAAAACAACTCTCTTGATAAAACAAAGATTCCTCTGGGAGTTTGTGAAGGAGAACAGAGTGCTACAAATGGTCTCGAGAACCCAGACTGTTTACAGAACAGAACGCTTCCTCCAAGGACTAGCCCATCCCAGCTCAGGCTTGGAGAGCAATGCACCAGAATGTCCAGAAGCTGAAGCCGGGTGGGCGTGTCTGCTACTGAGTCTGGCACCTTTAGAAGCTGTTTCCCAATAGTCCTTCTCACATGCCTCCCTACACAACAAGGACATTCCTGGTGGTTAGCTTGTGGAGTCAGAGCAACACCTTTCCATCCTTGTGGCTCACAGATTCTAAATATCAGGCTACCTGGACCATTGAACTCTTATCTACAGTCCTGAGTTTCCTCATCTTCCCATCGCCATTTCTTATGGTGCAATATTATTGCTCTGCATTCATGAACCATAATCTGTTCAGTCATTCCCCAGTTGACAGACACCCACTCTGCTTCTAATTCGATAACAAAAAGCACTTGTCAGGATGATTTTAGCATCTGTGAGACCCTTTCCTCCTCCTCTGACTTTTTTTGGGGGTCTATGGCCAGTGGTTAGATTGGTGGTAGAAGACTTACAGATAGTGACTTTTCTAGTAGGAGGCAAAGTTGTTTTCTGAAACAAATGGGTCCAACAGCAGGGTACCAGGGAGGCTGCCTTCCAGGCTCCAAGTCAAGTCAAGTCAACATGCATTTATTATGCACCTACTATGTGCCAAGCACTGTGCTTGGCACTGGGCACGCAGAGAAAGGTAAAAGACAATTACAAAGAGCTCACAGTCTAATGAGATGTGTACGAGATGTACTGGAGATAATCAACACAGGGAAGGCATTAGCCTTAAGGGGGACCCAGAAAGGATTTTTGTAAAGGGTAGGTTTTTAGCTGAGGCTTGAAAGAAGGCAGAGAGGTTAGAAAGCAGAGGGGGAGGGACGGAAGGAGGGAGGGAAAGAGAGAGGAGAAGAAGAAGAAGGAGGAGGAGGAGGAAGAAGAGGAAAAGGAGGAAGAGGATGAGGAGGAGGGAGACAAAGAGTGGCAGAGAGGAGGAGGGAGGAAGGGAGAGAGGAGAAGGAGAAGGAGGAGGAAGAAGAGGAAGAGGAGGAAAAGGATGAGGAGAAGGGAGAGAGAGTGGCGGAGAGGGGGAGGGAGGGAGGAAGAGAGGAGAAGAAGGAGAAGGAGGAGGAAGAAGAGGAAGAGGATGAGGAGGAGGGAGAGAGAGTGGCGGAGAGGGGGAGGGAAGGAGGGAGGGAGAGAGAAACACCTGAGTCTGAGAGCTGGAGTGTCTGGAGTGAGGAATAGCAAGGAGGTCAGAGTCTCTAGATCAAAGAGAACATGAGGAGATGTAAGGAGAAAGGAGGCCAAAGGTGGAATGAAAATAACAGGAGGCTTTAGAAGCCAAATAGACATTCTGCTTTTAATCCTGGGGGGCGATAGAGAACCCCCGGAATTGATGCCATCCCTGCATTCATGAGTCACAATGCATCTTTTGGGGAAGAACAGTGAAAAAATTTTCCCTCCCCCACCCCTCCCCCGCCTGGTCACAGCCCTGGTCATACGTTATGCGTCCTTGTAGCTGCAGAACCTCAAGTGTGGTATGATTAATGCCAACAAGAGCGATGGTTCAGAACAACAAGAAAGTGCTTTGCAGCTGCACAGCCGTGATCTCATGCGTGTGTCCCACTATCTTCCTCTCTCAAACAGCAAGAGGACGCACCACACCCACACCCACACATAAACACACATGCACACACACATGAACACATCCATGCCCATGCCTTAGTCTTTTGCACAAAACAATTCCCTCTTTGTGTCCATCCTTTCTCCTACTAAAATCACATTCAGGTTTTCACCCTTTAAAGCTCCTTTAGAATGGGCCACCCATCCAAAGAGCACACCACAACCTGGGATCATTCAATCAGCCCAAAGTCATTTATAAGGCATCAACTGTGTGTTTGGCACTAGGATTACAAAGGCAATCCAGAGGCTGAATAGAGTTTCAATCACTGTCACAGAAAGCACCATCTGGAAACAATACTGTACTTAAAATCAAAACTAATGTTTACCTTAATCAATTAACCAATAAACATTTATTAAGTACCAACGCTGGGTGCTATGTACTGGGAACCCTTGAGATGACAGCGTCGTCTCAGACACTAGCTGGGTGACCACAAGCAAGTCGCTTGTCCTCTCTGGGCTGTGAGCTCCTCGAGAACTGGGACCATCTTTTACCTTTCTTTGCATTCCCAGAACTTAGCACAAGGCCTGACACATAGTAGGTGCTCAACAAATTCCTGATGACTTGTTGACTTGACTCAGTTTACTGATCTATGAAATGGAGATAATAATCCCATTTTACCTCATAGAGTTATAGGTAGGATCAGATCACAGAGAAACCATAATGTCCTATAGAAATATCCGTTATTAATAATACAACTCACATAAGGAAGCAAGAGGCTAGAATTGTCACCCCCTTCTCAGTTCTTGCCAAAATTATACTGAATTTACCATTCACAATTTACATATATTGATTTATAAGCATGTTTTTTCCAATAGAATACCAGCCCCTCAAGAGAAGAAATGATTTTATTTGTTCTCTGCCCAGTGGCTCCTGCTTAACTCCAGGTACTTTCATGGGATGTTACATTAGTCACTTCATCTCTGGGAGACTTTTGTATCATGAAGGGGTTAGAGTAGATGGACAGCTCCATATTATAATATTTACATAATCGTAATTTGGAGCTGGAAGGGACCCCAGAAGCCATTTACTCCAACCCCTTCACTACTAGATTCTAAGCTCCATTTACTTCTAAGCTGCTGACTAACTACAAATGCCATGACCACCCATGACATACATACCCCTGGGGCCAAGAAAACCCTGTTTTCCCCACCCTACTTACACATCTGCACAGTGTGACACAATGCCTTCGATAATGAAATGGAAGGCATATTAAGACCTATACCAAGCCTACCTTTATGAAATATGGCTCCCATTTTCTCCTTATACTTTGGAGGAGTGAAAATTGCCTTCCCCTCTCCCCAACACTTGTTGAACCGCAGGTTTATTGTTCTTTCTCATGGAAAGACAGCAGATAATGATAGCTTGTTACCTAGAATTAATTTAATACTTGTCAAGATCTTCAAGTTCTTGGGTGGAAGGCACCGTATAAATATGAATTATAATTATTTGAGGTTTTATTGTTTTCCCTTTCACACTGCTATTTTCTATTATGAAATAAAGTTTGTATCACCCCTAATCCTTACCCTACACAATCAATACCTGCCTTCCTGGCTGATTGCACCTTCCTGTCAGTTACTCTTGGGGTCCTTCTAAGCCAAGCATTATATAATGGTCAGCTTTGGATATAGCTACTCCTTTGGTGGTCAACATATTCTTCAAATGAGTCTCACTTAAAATGTAATTGGTCTGTGGTGTACTTGATTCAGTGTTTGGAAGTCAGGAGCCCAGGTTCCAATCACACCTCTGAAGCTTTGTAGCTGTGAGGTCCCAGGACACTCACCCTCCCTGCTTCTTTATCTGTAAATTGGGGATAATGTTATCAGCATATTCTCCTCCCAAGTTTGTAGTGATAAATTTCCTTTGTGAATCTTAAAAGGTCTACAGAAACAGGAGTTATCATTAAAACAATTTCTACTGCATGCCTGGACACAGATGAACACACACTCAATTTTATTACACTGACATTATTCTTAATGTCATGATAAGTTCATGGGTGTCTACTGCCTAAGAGTTCCATAAGAAGTGGTGAACCTTGTGCCTTCACAACTGAGCTGTCCTCTAGAAAACAGAGAAAGTTTAGTCAGGAACATCATCTATCACACAGGATGGGCAGTGCTGCATCATCTGCATAACTTCTGTGAGACTGCATATCCAATGGAGAAAATTACCCAAAATGTTGTTCAGTCATTTCATTCATGTCCAAATCTTCATGACCCCATGTTGGGTTTTCTTGGAAGATTATGGACTGGTTTGCCATTTCCTTCTCCAGCTCATTTGACAGATGAGGAAACTGAGGGGAAACTTGGTCACACAGCCAGTAAGTAGCTAAAAGGTGTTGAGTGTTCCTGACTCCAGGTCCAGCACTCTAGCTACTGCACCACTAGCTGCCCTTCCAAATTGTTTAGACTGTGCTTTAATAATTAGCTATGTTCCCTAGAATTAAAAAGGAAGTAAAGTATTGATTACCTGATGGACATTTAGAGTAAAAATTTAGAGACAGAGGAAAGGTTGAAGATCTAAGATAGAGAAAGTAGGAAAGAAATTAAGATCTGGGAAGCATTGATTGGCAATTAGACAGAAATGAGGTAGAAAAGCAAAAAGGAAGGGGGAAAATTAACCGGAAGACAATCCATCAAGCAACAGGGATCCATTAAGTGCCTACCATGGTCCAGATAATGGAGAGAGACAAAGGAAAACTGAAAATAAGCCTTGACTTCCAGGAGCTGACAGCCTGCCCTGGGAGACAACATTGATATATGCAGGTCTATGCAAAGTACACAGGAGAGAGACACTAGCAGCCAGTGGACCAGGAAAGGTAGGATATGGTTCTCCAGAGGGGTCTGGAAGAGTACCAGGGGATACTAAGCCATGGCAGTGAGTAGGTGAGAAAGAGGTCCATTCTAGGCATGGCAGACAACTGCTGCAAAGACCCAAAGTCAGGATATAGAGACATTGAGAGAGAGTCATGTAGAAGGAAAAGGAAAAAGGCAGGTTTGGTTGGACTCTAGAGCCTAAAGAGGAGAATACTGCATCACAAGACCAGAGAGGAAGTTGGGACTGAGTAGTAAAGAGCAGAGAAACTTATATTCCACCCCAGAAGTAACAGTGAGCCCCAAAAGTTTATCGAATGGGGCAAGGGAAGACAGTCAGACATCCACTTCAGGAAAATGACTATGGTGGAGAGAGACAAGAGGTGATGAAGGTCTTAAGTAGGGGGGTGGCTGTGTGAATGGAGAGAAGGTGAGCAATGAGACAGATGTTGCAGAGAAAGAAACAAGAATTAGTGACATTGGAAACAGGGTATGAGAGACAGAAGAGTCAAGGAAAACAATGAACGTGTGAAATCTTATGCCCATTTTATAGATCTATTGCCTTCATTTGGGTATACTTCCCTGCCCTCAATAGAATGTAAGCTCCCTGAGGGCTTCAGTTTTGTCTGTCTTGCCAGAGCCCAACACAGTACCTGAACTGATGACACTTGTATAGCACCAGTCACTGAGCTAAGTGCTTTTCAATTATTATCTCATTTGATCTTCACAACAACTGTAAGAGGTAGGTGTTTTCTTATCCTCATTTTTCAGATGAGGAAACTGAGGTCAATAGAGTTTAAGAGTGACTTGGGAATCCATGTTAAAAGGGGACTCTAAACAAACTTTGGAGCTGTAGAACCCACAAAATGACACAGAGAAGCTAACCTACCGCTGAGGACAGTCCAGCAGGCCGGCAGGAATCAGCCAGCCCAGTGCTCTGGGAGCTGAGCTGAGCCCCACCCCACTAAGGCTTTAGCCCCAGGGTGGGCCTGACCAGTCCCGGCTCAAGGGACTTCAGATCAGCAGCAGCTGTGGACATTTCCAGATTTATCAACACATAGATGCAAAGGACAAAGTGAGAGGACAGTGCAGTCTGGACTTTGGGACCAGTAAGTGGGAGTGCTTGGCTTTGGCCCCCAGGGAGAGAAGCCACTGAGATACCAGCACACCCAGCCAGCATCACATGGCAGCTTCAGCTCACGGCCTGCAGAGTGTAGGGGGACCAAGCACCAGTCTGAGGGGTAATCACTCTTCCTTTAACCTGCTTGGATATGGAGTGCAGTCTAGGGTGGAAGTCCTGGGGTGTGTGACCAGCTTGCCAGAGCATGTGGAGGCCTTAGAGAGGGCACCCATCTAATACCTCTGGCAGCTGAGAAAACCCCAGCATTTGGGACGAAAGCTCCCCTGTCTGATGGCAAAGTCCTACTGTGGCAAAAAGCCCAGGGTTCAAGTGACTGAGGGGTGACATGACCAGGCAAAGGAAACAAAGCAGACAGAAGATTCCAACATTACACTCCTATTTTAGGGACAAAAAGGACAAAGCGTGGAAAAGGAGGAAGACAGTGAAGTCAGAACTCCTGCACCAAAAGCTTCAAAGGAAAATATGAGCTGGTTACAGGCCATAAAGGACTTTAAGAAGCAGATTAGAGAAGTGGAGGAAAACTGGGAAGAGAAATGAGAACAATGCAAGAAAATTACGAAATGAGTCAACAGCCTGACTGAGGAAAATACTACCTTAAAAAATAGACTAACTCAAATGGCAAAAGAGGCTCAAAAAGGCAATGAGGAGAAGAATGCCTTAAAAAGCCAAATTTGCCAGATGGAAAAAGAATCTCAAAAGCTTACAGAGGAGAATCATTGCTTCAGAATTAGATTGGAGTAAATGGAAGCTAATGACTTTATGAGAAATCAAGATGCTGTTAAATAGATCCAAACAAATGAAAGAATAGAAGGCAAGATGAAATATCTCATGGGAAAAACCACTGACCTGGAAAATAGATCCAGGAGAGATAATTTAAAAATTATTGGACTACCTGAAAGCCATGATCAAAGTAAGAACCTAGAAATAATCCTCCAGAAAATTCTCAAAGAAAACTGCCCTGATGTTTTAGAACCAGAGGGCAAAATAGAGGTTGAAAGAATCCAGCGATCACCTCCTGAAAAAGATCCCAAAAAGAAAACTCCTAGGAATATTATAGCCAGGTTCCAGAATTCTCAGATTAAGGAGAGAATATTGCAAGCAGCCAGGAAGAAACAATTTGAATATTGTGGAAACACAATCAGGATAACCCAGGATCTGGCAGCTTCTAGGAATATGATATTCCAGAGGTCAAGGGAGCTGGGATTAAAACCAAGAGTCACCTACACAGCAAAACTGAGTATCATGTTTCAGGGGAAAATATGGTCATTCAGTGGAATAGAGGACTTTCAAGCATTCTTGTTGAAAAACCAGAGTTGATTAGAAAATTTGACATTCAAATACAAGAAGCAAGAGAAGCATGAGAAGGTAAAAAGGGGAAAAAAATCATAAGGAACTTATCAAAGTTGAACTATTAACATTCCTACATGGAAAAACAATAATTATAACTTATGAAACCTTTCTCAGTAGTTGAAGGGAATACATACATACATACATACATACATATACATACATACATATGTCTATATATGAGGGTATATGGGCATATGAATACATATGTAAAGGTGTGTATATATGTTTACAGGTATACATAGATAGAGGGCACAGGACCAATTTAACAGGAAAGGGATGATACCTAAAAGGTGAAATTAAGAGGTGAAAGAGTGAATATAATGAGAGGAGATGGGGAGAGACAGAATGGGGTAAACTATATCATATAGAAGAGGCAAGGGAAAATGGTTACAATGGAGGGGAAGAATAGGAAGGCAAAAGGGAATGGGTCAACCTTATTCTCATTGAATTTGGCTTGAGGAGAGAATGAAATACACACTAAATAGGGTATCTCACCCCACAGGAGAGTGGGGGGGAAGGGGATGAGACATATATATATACTATTATTAATACTATCTTACATGTAATTGGGAAATAAGATATATAGGCACTGGGGCATAGAGATACACTGGAAAAGTTGAAAGGGGTATGAGAGAAAATATGGGAGAGAGTAGATTGGAGAAGGGGATATCCAGTGGGATTGCTATTTTGGGGGGGTGGGTAGGGGAAAAACGGGGAGAAAATTTGTAACTCAAAATCTGGCGGAAATGAATGATGTAAATTAGAAGCTAATAAAGCATTTGAAAGAAAGAGTGACTTGCCCATGATCAAATAGTTAGCAAGTATCTGAGGCTGACACAGAACTCAGGTCTCCTGACTCCCTCTGTCTACTGCTGCACCTCCTTGCACCTAACACATGCCACATCAAGGACACAAATCTGTGGAAGCTTCCTACTTGTCTCAGCAATCACAGGGTCAGAGATTTAGAGCTGAAAGGTACCCCTTAGGTCATACATCCCATTCCCCCCTCATTTTACAAAAGAGAAAACTGAGGCAAAAAGAGATTAAATTCCTGTCTAGGATCACAGCAGCATCTGTGGGGGATTTGCAACCAGGTCCTCCTGCCTCCATGTCCAATGAGAGGCTTGTGCACTCTGCCATGCTGGTGCCCAGGACCTCATGAGTGCAGATACTCTCTCCACCAACACAGATTGGCCTCCTGTGCTTTATCAGACAGCCTTTGAGAGCTGCAATGGCCAAGAAAAGCTGATGATGGTCTTCCCTGAATTTCTCCAGACTGGTCACCAAAACCCAGAATCTCAGAGTTGAGAAAGGAGCTAAGAGACAACTCAGTCCAATCCATCCTTGGACAACATTTGTGATTGGACCTATCAGAGCTCCCAGGCTTCTCAGGTAAGGTTTGAGATCTCAGGGTGACTTCCACACCAAAACAAGTATTGCAGGAGCATCCAGTCAGAGTGAATTCTACAAGGCAATGAATAATGGGCACATTCAGAAATGTTCACTTTGGGGTACCAAGAATATCAACACAAGAAAGTACCTACAATCATTCACTTCCCATCCAAATATGCTGTTCCATAGAAAAGGATATTTCTCATTTCTCTTGGAGAAAGTTTTGCTGCATGATTCCAACAGAATGCAATCTTCTTAAGGGCAGAGACTCCAGAGCTGGCATTTCTGCCTTTTTCTTTTTACTCCCCACCTTCAGCTTAAGTGTACGGCATTACTGTGAACCCTTAAAGAAATGCTGGTTGCCAAACAAGAAATAGAGAGCATTATAAAATGCAAAATGGATAATTTTGATTACATTAAATTGAAAAGCTTCTGTACAAACAAAGCCAATGTAACCAAGATTAAGAGAGAAGTGGGAAATTGGGAAAGAATTTTTACAACCAATGTCTCTGATAAAGGCTTCATTTCTAAAATAGGCGGAGAATTGAGTCAAATCTATAAGAATACAAGTCATTACCTAATTGATAAATGGTAAAAGGATATGAACAGGCAGTTTTCAGAGGAAGAAATTAAAGATATCTGTAAGCATATGAAAAAAATGTTCTAAATCACTATTGATTAGAGAAATGCAAATCAAAACAACTCTGAGGCACCACATCTCACCAGTCAGATTGGCTAAGATGACAAAACAGAAAAATGGCGAATGCTGGAGAGGATGTGGGCAAATTGGAACACTATTGCATTGCTGGAGTTGTGAACTGATCCAACCATTCTGGAGAACAATCTGGAACTATGACCAAAGGGCTATAAATAATTTCATACCCTTTTACCCAGCAATACCACTTCTAGGGTTGTATCCCAAAGAGATAATAGAAGTGGGAGGAAGACCCATATGTACAAAAATATTTATAGCAGCTCTTTTTTGGTGGCAAAGAACTGGAAATTAAGGGGATGCCCATCAATTGGGGAGTGGCTGAACAAGTTATGGTATATGAATGTAATGGAATACTATCATGCTATAAGAAATGAGGAGCAGATGGACTTCATATTTACCTAGAGAGGTTTTTACAAACTGATGCTGAGTGAGAAGAGTAGAACCAGAAGAAATTTGTACACAATTACAGACAAAACATATGTGTGATGACCAGCTTTGACAGACTGGACTCTTCTCAGCAATGCAGGTTATAAGACAACTCCAAAAGACTCATGATGGAGAGAGATGTCTACATTCAGAGAAAAAAAACTAGAAAGAACCAGCCATCATTTGAATACAGATTGAAGCAAATTACCTGCTCTCTTTCTTTTTCTTGTTTGGTTTTGTTTCCTCTTTCCCATTGTTCTTTCCATTGGTTCCAATCCTCCTTTATAACCTAATGTCTAATGTGAAAGTATTTGCAGATCCTGTACTTGATTGCATGCTGCCATGGTGGGGGGGTGGGCAGAAGGAGGGGGAGAAAATTTGAAATTCAAGGGATTGTGGAACTGAATCTTGTGAACTAAAAGTAAACAAACAAATTAATAAAGACAAAAAAAAGAAATGCTGGTTGCTTGATTGATCGCTCCTAATTTTATTCTATGTCAAATAAATAAAATTTATATAGTCTTCTTTGATACTAGAGGATATTCTTTCATATTCATTCCTGCATACCATTTTCCTTTGGTGTTGGAATGGGCCACAATCTGTCATATGGTATTAGAAACTCCTCATAGGCAAGACCTTCCCCTTCTGCTACTTTTGAAATTCAACGTGGCACTTCATATAGACCTCAGCAGCTGCACCACTCCATGAATTCAGTTGACTGGTGGGCTCATCAAAAGGCCGTGAGGCATAATCAAAGAAAAGGCATCAGCTCCCTACTGTTAATGTGATCCACTGCAAACAGAGGTCAGTAATGGTCCTTACGGTCTCTGGTATATCCCACATGTCTTCTTCCTATTCTAGGCCAAGCTGCCTATTCAGATGATGGGAGGACCTTTGATGGTGAAAGCAGGTGCCAAGAAACATGGGGGCAGGGTATGTGTATAACCCTCCTCATCCTGAAAGGGACATCTGTTCTTCAGCTAGTTTCTGATCTCTGCCAGCCATCACGGGCCATTGGCCTCTTTGAATTTGGTCACATTCACTATGAGTATGGATGGAAAAAGGGATGACTTGGCAGGTAAGTCATCCATCCCCCAGCAGGCCGGACTGAAGGAACATACCACAAATCACCACCAGAAACAACTGATGTCTCTATCCCCTGGATAGTAGGAAGACCCTTCCTCCTCCAGCCCAGGGATCCCCTCAAACCTGGAAGAGGATTCTACAGGACTGAAAGATCAGAGAGTGTGTAATCAGCTGAGAGTGCAAACTTGATGCCAAGCTCTGAGAAGCAATATCTTCAGGGCCACCAATTTGTATTGAAAAAGTAATTTTTAAATGGGCAAGTGTTCATTTCAAAAGCATTAATTTAATTAAGTACAGATTATGTGCCAGATATGATGCTAGCTGCTAAGAACGCCAAGACAAAAACAACTCCTGACCTCAATGAGTTTACATTCTATTGGGGGGAACAAGGTATACACAGTGGCACTGAGGGACTGACCAGCTGGATTTGGCAATGGGGGCAGTAGGTTCAATTGCCAGTTATACTGCTTACTATATGGATGAGTTTGGGTCAAATACTTAACCCCTCTGGGCCTCATTTTCCTTATATGTAAAATATAGGGGCTGATTTAGTCTCTAAGGCAGAAGTTCTTACCCTGTGGTCAATGAACCCCACAAGAGATTGACTGAGAGGTTTCAGAGGGCCCATGAACTTGATTGCGAAAAAACTTACATCTTCATGTTCGCTTGCCTTTCACTGAGGTTTAGAATTTCCTTCAATTATTTAAAGCCATGATTCTGAGAAAGGTCCATAAGCTTTCTGAGACTGATATCAAAGACACACACAAAAAACTTTGTTCTAGGGTTCTTTCCAGTTCTAAACCTACATGATCTTCTGAAGTTCATTCTGAGCAAATATTTCTTTCCAAAGTACTCTGATATTATATATAGGAATTTTACACTACTTTACTCAGAGCAGGCAATGAGTGAGTAAAGTCTCCTTAAAGGAAACCATGATAAAGTGATCTTTTGGGTCAGTGACTTAAAGTGCCACTTCGGCTGGTCAGTCTAGTTGGATAGAATACACTGCTAATTAAGTCAAAATCATAGCTTAAAGTCCCCTGGTTGGGGCAATTTTCTTTTAACCATGAACACAAACCTCTCCCACTAAGATCCAATCTAGTTGGGTAGAAAACAGTGCTAATGGGGTCAAAGTCATGGGTTAAAGCCCCCTAGCTGGGAACACAAACCTCTCCCCACTGGACGCACACTAGCCCTCTTACAGATATACAAGAGGCACCAGACAAGGAAGTGCAGTTTTCCGTTACTGACAAAAAGGGCCCAAAGTGACTTGTCCCACTCGTGGAGGCCCCCTAGGGTGGTTTCTTATAAGAACTTGAGTACAAGTTAGCTCTTGAAGGTTTCTTATCTTGGAAAATCGACTTATCCCTTTAGTGGCAAATACAAAAGAATCCTCTCATCAAACCTTGAACCATGTGTGATACATTAGATCTGAGTATGGCTTCTTTTCATTCCCCTGAGGCATCATCAGGAAGTGCTAAGAAAAGTGATTAAATTATTTATACCCATCGACACTGTGATCCCACTGTGGGACTACATCCCCAAGGAGGTTGATGGCAGGAACAAAAGACACATATGTCCAAAAGGCTTCCCAGCAGCAAGAACTGAGACAGAAAAAACTGGAAACAAAGTACATGTTCAGAGATTAGGAAACATTACGAGTCATTTACGGTACGAGAACAGGGTGGAATATTACTGTGCCATGGGGAAGACTTCTGTTAAATGACTCAGAGCAAAGACAGCATCACCAAGATCCTGATCCAGACAACAACTAAATAAAGCAAATAAAGGGCACAACCTCCCTCTTGTGAATGATGATAAATTGATTTAATGAATGTACTTCAAAAGGGATGGGCCAGGACTCAATAGTGCCAAAATAAATTTTGTCAGTAAAACTTAAAAATAAATTTGAGATACAAGCAGCTAATGAAATGAGCCGATGAAAGGATCGGACGAAGGAGAAATTCAGGCTCTTTTCTAAGAGGTCACTGGGCATGGTGAAAAGAGTACCCACCGCACGATCTGAAGGCACTGGGTTCTATTCCTGGTTCTCACTCGCTGTGATCTGAACTCTCTGACCTTCAGTTTCCTCATCTCTTAAAGACGATGGCTGCTGGGCTCCTTCCCTGCCTCACTGAGCAAACAACAGCCATTTGTTTTTATACAGTGCAGCCAAGTTCTCTCAGTCTACTTCTCACATGAGCCCACGAGGCAGGAAAAGTAGGTATTATCTTCATTTTACATAGGAGGAAACTGAGTTCTGTCTGAAAAGTTAAAAGACAGCATGTCAAGTGCATATCTACATCCATGAAGCAGTATATGATTGCGAGGAGCAGAAGGGGTGCAGGGAACAACAAAATGATTTGCCAGATCTGGAGTTCACCCAATCCCCTGAGCTACCTGAGCATAGATGCAGTTATTAAAATCAAGTCACAACTTTTGTTGCATCAGAGTACATATTGTAGGGGAACTCACAGGATATAATCAAATGTGTACACGTACAGAAACACAGCTTGGTGGAATGGAGAGGGGGTCATTCTTGAAGTCAGAAAAATGTGGGTTCATGTTCCACCTCTGACACATACTGGCTGCATGGCCCTGGATTAGTCCTCTTGCCTCTCAATGTTGCAGGCAGCTCTCTAAGGGTATATAAATTGCAAATTATTAAATAATTTGATAATCTGGAGAAAAAGTGGGGGGATAAGGGGAAAGAGAAAAAGGAGGAGAGACAGGATCAAATATAAGGGGGTGAGATGGGAGGGAGGGAAGAGAGAATGGAGGACAGAAAAAAGAGAGGGAGGGTAGGTGGGAGAGAGAGAGGAGAGGAAGTGGAGAGGAGAAGAATGGAGAGAAGAGGAGAGGAGAGGAGAGGAGAAAGACCATTTATGCACTTATGTCACTTGTGTTTTGGGGATGCAGATCTGCATTACCATCAGTGTGAGGCACTTTCTACAAAGTGGAAACTCCCTCCACCAACACAAATCATCCAGTCATTTTGAACCAGGACTCTGTGCCTCTAAATTCGGCCTTCTCCCCATCTCCTAAAATGCGGAGTACATACATACACACATACACACATATATATATCCCCCATGTGTATGTATGTCTCTGTGGCATTAGAGGGAGTTTCTACACTGAGGATGGATTTGAACTCAGGTCTTCCTGATCCCAGCTCACAGTGAAATCCCAGGTTTGAGATGAACATGCACCTGTGGGTGGATCTAAGCACCATGTATGGCACACACACAAACACACACACATACACATACACACTTGTGCTACGCGCAGCCATTTGCCTATATGTGCACATATGTGTGTATATCTTCATGTATGCACCATGCGATGATGCTTATCTGCACATACGTGTACGTGTGTATCTTTTTTCCCCAAACCTATGACTTCTGTGTGAGGAATTGTTATCTCATCTAAACCTCCATAGGCTGAGAGGAAGGCCTGGAGGATTGTGTGGTGTAGGAATGTCCAGAATCTCCAAGCCCTTATGTATCGGAGGCTGGTCTTCTGTTCCTCCAAGTTACCTCCAGTGTTTACATTATTGACCCTTTTCTTAAAACTGCAAAGTTAAACTGAGTCACTGCCACCGAAACAGAGCGGTGGTCATAATGTCATTAGGAGAGTGACTGTACAATCCTAAGAGGGATGACTGCGTCGTCCTGCATGCTGGTTTGTCCTAATGAACACTTTCAAGAGTGCGTGGCCCCAAATGGTCTGATCAGAAGCGCTTTTAGCAAAAGGGGATTAGCAGAAACCCATTTCCACAACAAACTTCCATCTGTGGTGAGTTGCCTAGTATCTGCACATTTTCTCCAATGAGGCCCAGGCCCTCCCCCCCCCAAACCAGAGGCAGAGTTTAATTTTAGCAGCTCTCCACGCCAAAGGCGATGACGACAAACTGCACCCGGCCAAGGTCACTGAGTGTCCAGCTGATTAGAACGAGCTGAAGCCCAGGCTGGCCAAGGCTCTCCCATCATCACTCACTGTGCAGAAGGCACCACCAGAGCTGGGGCTGGGAGCTCCCTGCATGCCAGACCCTCCCTTTGTGGAGAGGGGAAACTGAGCTACACACTGCCCAAAGTCGACCTCTCCGTAGCCACTGCTGCCTTTGAGTCAAGTAGGAAAAATAAAAATCCCATCCCTTTTCCCCCTGAGGACCCTTCAGAACTTTAGGGGAGCTATCTTTTCCCACCCTCCCTTCAGCCCACTCCCCAGTCTGCCCTTCTCTAGGCTAAACCTCCCATTTCCACATGATTCTCATCTGTACAGACTCACAGCCTCTGATCACACTCCTCCAGACACTGTCCAGCACCTTGCTGTAATGTGGTACCCAGACTGTGCACAGCTGGGCTCATCCAGATGTGACTGATGGGGGCAGAATAGGGCAGGACTCCCCCTCCATGCTAGTCACCCTCCCTCTGGGACCACGCCGAAGAAAAAACAATCAAATCAGATGGTCTTTCTGCAGCTGTATTTCAGACCCCTCGCTTCCACACTGTGGACAATGATTTAGTCAATCCCCCAGTCCAAAAAAGCACCTGCTCTGTGCCAGGCACTTCACAATCATTATGTCACTTGATCCTCCCAAAAGTCCTGAGAGGGAAGTGCTATCATCATCATCATTATTAATTATCATTATTTTGCTTTTTGGAGGGGGGAAAGCAGGGCAATTGGGGTTAAGTGATTTGCCCAAGGTCACACTTCTAGTTTTGTATTGTCTGAGGCCAGATTTGAACTCAGAGGTCCTACACCACCTAGCCGCCCCAGGGAGGCACTATCATTACCCCCATTTTACTGATAAGGAAACTGAGGCACACAGAGATTAAGTGATTTGCCCAACTAGTAAGTGTCTGAGGCTGGATTTGAACTCTGGCCTTCCTGATCCCAGGAACACACTGTATCTGCTGCCTTTATCTACATCGTGTGGTTCACAACCAGTGGGAAATTCTCAGGCCTCCGCTTTTTCCTCTGGGATCATAATCCATCAATCAATAAACATTTATTAATTTCAAGCACTGTGCTATGTGCTGGAGATACAAACAAAAGAAAAAAGTCTGACCTGAAGAATTTAAGTCACTAACAGAGGGTGTGTCAAAGCTCTATGTCCACCTACAAGGAAGGACAAAGTGGTTCTCAACCCTGGTAAAGGAGTTTCCTCACCTGGGAGTTCCCTATACCAGTAAAGCCACAGGGCCAGTCCATCTCCCCTGTAAACACCTCTCCCATCTGCCTCACTGAGTTATTGTGAAGTTCGAAAGAGAGAACAGATCTGTAAATGCTTCATCAGCCTTGAATCCCTCTAGAAATAGCAGATATCATAATTCAGAGGACTCTGCAGCGCGGCTCAATCATGCTTTTTCTGTCTAACTGAGCAGCACACCCATCTGTCCAATGGCTCAGGAGTGCTGACGCAGGCAAGTGGACTCCACGGCTTAGCTGGGAATTTCATGAGAATTGCAGAAATGATAGATTCATTCGGCATCCATGGGGTTGGAGAGGTCTAGTCCCAGGACCAGGAAACTAACTCCTGCCCCATGAGTCAGCTACAGCCTTGATATAATTTACAAATTCGGCAAGGCTTGTTCTTCTTTGGGGCAGCTTAGATGGCTTTCATCAATCCCTGGTCCAGAACACATTGGCACTCAAGGGGCTTACAGACAGATCAACTGACAAATACATTAATCTGTCAAAACTGTTATTATCTCATTCAAGGACAGTGTCACATTTATCCTCTTCACCCAGGGCAGACTGGATAATGGCTGCTGGACAAGAGGGCTGCTGGACTCTGGAAGAAAACACCTGTCTCTTTGGGACCTCCCATCTCTGCCCCAGAATCCTTTGGTTTTACCTGGCGGTCTAGCCCCTCCCCTCTCCTTCTCTTTCTATCCTGTCTCAAGGGTTCAATAATTCCCCTTTCCAAGGCTAGCCCCTCCATTTGCATCAATGGTTCCAAGGTAGTACTCTGGATACTGCCAATCCCTCTCTGTACTCTCTCTCTCTCTCTGACACACACACACACACAGTCTCACTCATATATTACCTTCTCCAAGTACCTTCCCTAATCCACACCCATCCCCTCACTTAGAAAATGACCTTTCCCCCCCAGTCCTTCCTAGTATTTTCTCTTGGAACACTCTAACAATGAACTGTGAAATATGTATATTTTGTGAAGTGAAGAGAGATCTGCTCTCTGTCAGAAAAACCTGGATTCGAGTGATCCCTCTGCCATAGAGTAGCTATTTGAACCTGAACAATTCATTTAATGCCATCCCTGGGAAACGAGCCTCAATGCTGCCCCTAGGAAATGTTCTAAGATTCTAAGTTGCAGAACAGGTATCAATCTGCACTGGTAGATAGAGTTTTCACACCAGGAGTTCACTCTCCATGAAATCATAATTCTAGTCTGAAAACAAAACAAAAAGCCCCCATCATGCTTTGCATTACATCCTCTGCCCTGATCATCGGCTCATCCTAGGAGACTAGAAGCTCTTCCAGGACAGGGACGGTATCTTCTCTAAAAGCCCCATTTCTGACAGCACCATTTCAGTGTAGCTGTTACTGCTGACTGGGTGCTTCAGAATCCGCTTATGTGAACGTGACAGACTTGCATTCTAGTGGAAAGTTACTAAAAGGCTGGGGCTGGGGTAGAGGGGGCTCTTTTTCATTTCTCAGGATTATCACACATGTAACCTGCACTCTTGTCAAGCCTCATGGGCTGAGATGCTTTTCATTGACCCACAAAACTGATTCATGCTACATTACTGGGCAGAGAAAGCAGATGCAATTAGATTCAGGGAGTCACCTTCCACTCAGACACACTTCAAACAAGACAGAACCTCTGCTCCTTTGCCTGAGGGTAATTTCCCCTTTCTCCCATCTGAAACATTTTCCAGCATCCACCGGAAACTCGATAATCTATACCACAGAGACTGACTGCATAACCATATGTGTGACCACATATTGCATAACCAAGTGTGACCACCTACTGGATGCCTCCCCTGATTCCCCCTCCCCCCAACAGTAAATGTTCCCTATCCCTTGAAATTCCTCCGTATAACTTTGCATATGGTCAGGTCAGTATTTACTGAACTGTGCCCATGTGGTATTCCCCTAATAGTCTGCAAGCACCTTGAGGGCAGGACTGTTGTTTTTGTCTTTGTGCCAGTGCAGAATCCAGCACACAGTTAGGCACTCAAGAAATGCTGGTTTTTAACTGAATCAAAAAGGATTCTTTCATAGGTCAATGTCTCTCTTTGAATCTAGAGATTAGAAAGAAAGAAATCATAACCCCTATATCACGTAAACACAGGGAAAACATTCCCACATTGGTCACATGTGGGAAAATGCATTATTATTATTACTATTAACAATAATAATAATAACTAGCATTTATATAGCACTTTAAGCTTTGCAAAGCACTTTACAAACATCTCATTTTAATCACACAACCACCCTGGGAGGTTTTATTATTATCCCCTTTTTACAGAGGAGAAAACTGAGGCAGACAGATTAAGTGACTTGCCTGGGGTTACACAGCCAGTAAGTGTCTGAGGCAAGATTTAAATTTAGGTCTTCCTGATGCCAGGCACAGTGCTCTATCCATTAGGCCACCTAGATGCCTAATCTGGCATACCTATCCATCATCTTCTACATTCATCTGATCAAACTTTTTAAGTCTATACCACTTCTAAGCCTTATACCCTAAAGAGATCAAAAAGAATACAGGAAAAGGTCCTTTACATACAAAAAAATATTTATAGCAGCTCCTTTTGTGGTGACATAAAACTGGAAACCAGAAGGGTGCCCCTCAGTTTGGGGATAAAGAGGGAATTGGGACCACATCTCCCAAATGGAGCATTTAAGGGAAATACAGTTAAAAGGATCAAGTCTAGACCTTAAGGATCTTGATCAATAGAAAATGTCTTTTCTGGTCCCTCAAATAATCTGAGTGAAAACTCCTCAAGCATTTTTTTCATTCAGTCTTTGTTTCCCCCACACCTGGTAGGGCACTTTGCAAATGGTGGCAATTAATCAAATGTCTGTTGGTTTGGAAATAGAACACAAATTTGTTCCACAAAAAACAAACAGCCTGAAGGATAGCATTGCTCCCAATTATCTTGGGTGGCTGAAAAGAAACTGCATAATTACCTTAGTTATACCTGGGCTTGAACTAAGGAGATGTGTGATTAACCTTAAAACCATTGGTGCCTTTAATCATTTTTCCAGGGCTAATGAAGAGTCCTGGGCACTTGTGAATAGAATCCTAGAAAGAGAGTTAGAAGGGACTTTACAGATGAGCAAATTCAACTGCTTGATTTTGGAGATGAGGAAACAAAGGCCAGACAGGTTAAGTGACTTGCCCAGGATCACTCAGCTGCTAGGTGTCTAGGGCAAGATAAGAATCCAGTTTTTCTTGATTCCAAGGGATCCTGTCCACCACACCACACCACTCCTCAAGATATGGGGAAATGTCCCATCAATACATGAAAGCAAAACACACTGGAATGACCTCAACATACCACCATTTTTTCATGAAGATACAAGTAGCCCACTGTTTCAAGATCACTCTCCCAATAGGATATAAGCCCCTGGAAGAAGTGACTAAGGTAATTGATGGCACAGTGGAGAGAATGCCAAGCCTGGAGTCAGGAAGACTTCAGTTCAAATACAGCCTCAGACACCCATTAGTTGTGTGTCTCTGGGTAAATCAGTTTGCCTCAGTTTCCTCATCTGTAAAATGGGTATAATAATAGTTCCTCCCTCCAGGATCAAATAACACCATATCTGTAAAGTACTTAGCCCGGTGCTCGGCACATAGTAAGTGCTATGTAAATATTAGCTGTTATTGTTATTATTTTATTTCTGTCTTTGTATCTCCAGCACTCAGGACAGTGCTCAGCACACAGTAGGAATTTCATAAATATTTGTGGATTGATCAGTTGGTGACCTTTTAGACATTATTTCATAGGTCTTAATGCCTGCTTTGCTAGAATCCACTTTAAACTTTTGGAGTAATAGCAGCCTTTCCACAACCATACCTGTAGCATCAGTCCATGTGTTCCAAACCACTGCCAGAAAGAGGTTTCCTTGCCATTTACTTCCAAAGGCTAGACTGGCCAGGTATGTTTAAAGTAACAAGACAAAGACCAACAGTGCAGCTTCTTTATTGAGGGGAACATGGAAACATTGGCTTTCCCAATGCAGATCTCCACCTGCCCCTCAATTTAGAGAATGGCCTGGAGCCAGGAGAGGTTGAGATCTGTTTAGAGCCATAAAGGGCATCAAAGACAGGAGATTAACCCAGACCTTTCTGACCCTAAGGAAACCTGGCTTTCTATCCTTTCTTGGAGCCAAACATTCATGGGATAAGCTAGTTTTACACTTCTGCCAATGCATTAAAGCAATAGGATTCTGTCTAAATCAGAGAATTCATCAAAACTTCATCAAGTACCAGGGAAAAGCAATCTCTCTACCAGAGCTATAAAAGGACCCCGACTTGCTATTCCTTTTGACATTTTCATTGGCTGGCATAGAATCAGAGATTTAGAGCTGCAAGGCTAGTCAGAGGCCATTCAATACAATCCCTTGTTTTTCAGATGAAGAAACTGAAGTGCACACACACACACACACACACACACACACACACAGAGTTTGAATAATTCACCCAAGGTCACATGGACAGCAAGGGGCAGAGCCAATATTTAAACCCAGGACCTGAGACTCCAAACCCAGAACACATTTCCCACCATCCCACTCTCCCTCTCCAAATACTTTAAATACATGTTAACCTCAAGTAATCAAAATGAGATATAAGGATGCAAGTCTAGACTTTGTAGGAATTTAAAATAACGGACCCCTCACATTGATAACCATAAAATATGTAAGTGGGAGCCGGCAATTGCTAACAGGCAGGCCCGGACAATAAACAAAGGGCAAGTGTTGGGTTGTGGGGGGTGGGGGGGAGGTGAGTGTGTGTGTGTGTGTGTGTGTGTGTGTGTGTGTGTGTGAGTGTGAGTGGGTGTGGTGTGGGGGGGGTGAGTGTGTGTGTGAGTGTGTGTGTGTGTTATGTGTGTGTATGTGTGAGTACGTGTGTGTGTGTGTGTGTGTGAATTGTACTCTTCTGTTTACAAGGAGTGATCAGGAAGTGAATCCCACAACCCAGACCAAACAGCAGGCTCCTAGGGAAGCACCCACTTGGGCAAGCTTGAGCATTTAAAGCCCAGAAGCCTCCCTGTTGGAAGCTCACAGCACTTGACAGAACCAGGAAATAAGCAATTTACTACATCAATTACCGAGAGGATTTTTTCAGAGGGAAAAATAGAGGCCCAGGGTTCCACTTGAGAATGTTAGCCTCTCTTACTAGGACACAAGGAAACCATGGGAACCACTGAAGTGATCTGCATGCATTTGACTTTCTCTAGAGGCATTCAACAACCACATGTGTATTTAATGTGACCTGGTCTCTCTACTATGAAATCTCTGGATAAAATGATGACAAGACTCAAAAGCTTAAAAATCTGTTTGTTCTTCAGCCATTGCAGTCATTTCTGATTCTTTCTGACTCTTTTGGAATTTTCCTGGCAAAGACCCTGGAGTGGTTTGCCATTTCCTTCTTCAGTTCATTTGACAGATGAGGAAACTGCAACAAACAGGGCGAAGTGACTTGCCCAGAGTCACACAACTAGTAAGTGTGTGAGGCCATATTTGAACTCAGGTCTTCCTGACTCCAGGCCCAGGCCTCTATCCATGCCTATCTGTGCCACCTAGCTGTCTCAGGGATCAGTTTACTTTGGTTGATAGTGAACATAAATAACATTGATGCCTCATTGTAGCATAGACCTGAGTGCTTTGTCAGCACCATACAAGGAATGAGTTTTATTGTGTATCCAAATGTAACATGGAAGTATTTCATGAGATATTTGGTCATTCTGATAATCATATTAATTATAAGGACTTGAAAAAATAAAAACCCAGCATGAAATTAATAACAGCTTTGCACCAATATTACCTGCTAAAGATTCCAGGGGTATAAAAAATTCTCTGAAGAACTTGATAAGACCCTCTAAATTAAATCAACATACATTCTGATACTGGAAGACTGCAAGGAAAGGCAGGAAAAGGTGAGGGTGTGAATTCATGGCTCACTGAGAAGGGAGGAGAGATCCAAAGTTTTGTTTAGATTAAAATGTTTCACACCTCTATGTCATCAATACTTTCTTTGAAAAAATATTGAAGGGCACTGGCTATAATGAGGATCAAATAATATCAAAAAGAATGAAATAGGTTCTATTTTAACCTATAGGAAAAGAAGTTCTTGTTATGTGCATTATTTCTGGGTCAACTGTCTGCATACAGTCAGACCATCACTTGTCAGAGATAAGATCAAAATGAATAAAAAAAAAGAAAGAATAAAAATGAGGAAAAGAAATAGCATACAACTAAAGCAACTAAACTTGGAGCTACTTAAATAAGCAATTGAAAATTTTTAAATGGGAAATAGATGAAAGAAATTACATTGACATTGACTCTGATGATTTTATTTAGAAGTTTAGCCAATGTCAATTAATTGCCACAACAAAGAGAAGAAAAGAACCCAGAAGCACCTGAGCTGACAGACATCTCCCTTACTTGTCCTCTTCAGAGGGATGGCTGCCAGGGCAACACTGGGTTAGGATATTAATTCATCTCTAAAATCTGAGAAGAGGGATGATGGGTGCTTGTCATCAATAAAATCTCATACTTTAAGAACTTGGTAAGGCATCCAGCTAAGGAAGGCCATCCTGAGGGCATCCAAAGATAAACAAATGGAAAAGATTGGCAAACATCGTTATAACAGTTTTCCTCATCATGGACAATGGAAATACCTTACCTGAACCAGAACATGATGGTCCCTAATGAGCTAACAGAAGAGGGAGAAATGGCCTGAAAGTAAGCAAAGATAAGAAAAACAGCCAAACTGTGCTAAGTGCCTACGAAAGGAGATCTGTGCTGGAGGGGACATAATTATGAGGGCACAGAGGAACCATTATATAAAATATATGAAGGAGGGAAAAATATCAAAGGTAGAGAAAAATCCTGGAACCTGTTAACACCAAGAAAGGTGACCAAGACAATATCAATAACACCGACTGGTCTGCCTAGTATCTCACTAATAGAAAATCCTTATGAGAGCCATCTCTGCGTCAATCATCACACATCGAAATCAGTGCTGATTGTTCCTAAGAATTGAGCAGGCTTTTGCAAACTCTATCTGACCACAGACCACATATTTATTATCTCACAATTAACCAAAATACATAGAGAACATAAGATTCCATCAAGCTTGTTGATTAAAAAGTATTTGATTTGCTGGCACAAAGCACTGAGAAATAAAGTCTTCTACAAGTTCCATACACCATGACCATCAAGGTTATTTGGAAGATACAAGAGAAATAGTCCTGTTCATTGACCCTCTGGTGATAGCTAGCAGGTAAGACATAAAACGGAAAGATGTATGTATGCCAAAGCTACAGGCTCACTGCTAACAAGGACTAGATGTAAGGCAGAGTCTAAATCAAAGAAAGATTCTCTTTGGAAAGAGGGAGGTCTTCCAGAGCCTCCTATTTATAAGGAACACTAGCCTGAATGCAACAATGCCCAGAGAATTGACAAGATTCCTAGAAAAGATCTGTAACTACTCAAAGGAATTTGGTCTGCCCATCCGGATGGGAAAGACCCAAGTGGGTGAAGAATGTCTATGATCCAAATTTCAACATGCATTTCAGTGGATACCTTATAGGCCGTGTCCATGCATATATATGTACATCTAGAATGAAGAAGATAGATGGGAGAGTTAGACCCAGAAGGCTGGATTGCCTCTTGAAAAGTATAAAGTAACTTTACTGACTCCAAACTTCCTGTGAAAGCCAAGGCCGGCCATTTTGATACTTACGTTCTATAGATGTGACCAGATGGCAGTAAGACATGAAATACAACTTCCCACTAGAGAATTAAAAATTAATATCACACAAGACCCAATGGCAAGGCCCGGGGGACGTGTGAGCAGCAGCTATAACATATAACTAGTAAAGAAGTCTGAACGAGAACAAGAACCAAAGATGTCCCCACAGTAGAGAAGGTGGGCTGGTCGTGAGGCAAAAATGAGAGACAGCAAGTAGACACCAAGAGTGCACCACCAGTACCTTCAGGATGAATTGATCAATGGATGAATCAATGGATCAATAGAACATTTCTTGAGCACGTATTATGTGCCAGGCACCACTGCCTAGAGCACTGGGAAGTTAAGTGACTTGCCCAGGGTCACAAAGCCAGAGATAGGACCTGAACTTGGGTCTTCCTGGATCCAAGCTCAGCTCTCTACCCACTACACCACAATGCCCAGAAACTATAAGTGGCCTAAAAAAGGATCCTGCACCATCTATTGCCAAGTTTTCATTAACCTCAAAATTTCTTCCTCAAACTCCCTGCTTTCAGTTAAGGCCACGCCCAACTTCGCTAAAAATAAAAATAAGTGTTCCTTGAGGAAGAGTACCTTCATTGATAACAACAATAACTAGCCTTTCTAAAGCGCTCAAAAGATCACAAAGCACTGCACATATGTGATTTCACTTGGTCCTCAAAACACCCCTGGCAGGTGGCTGCTATTATTACTCCCATTTTACAGATGAGGTAAAGAGAGGCTGAGTGACTCCCACAGCTGGTTAACTGTCTGAGGCTGCACACAGAGTAGAGTCAATGCTTCATTACCTGGGCTCATGGGAGGGATCTGTATCATGAACGATCAAAGCATTATATGAGTTGGAGCTGGAAAATATATCTCATTCAACCTGTTTATTTTGTTTCCTTTTATTTTTATTTTCCCAAGATGGTCACTTGATTTCTTCATTCTGTTTTTTTTGTAAACAAATTATTCTCCACCAAACTCTTCAGTTTGGAGGTGTCATTCTCCACAATAACTTTCTTTTTCAGAGAAATGAAGGAAGCATAAAAGAGTGCAGGGATTGCAGAGGAAAATTCATCCTGCCATTTATGAATTATAACTCTTATTTAATGTTGATTGACTGCCTCAGGCACTACCAGAAACACAGAATTACATGTAGCCAGAATAAATGATAAACAGGCAAATAGAATTTCTCTACTTCTATTTTCTTTTCTAATTTTCCCTTCATAGATTTTTGGTTCCCTTGACTGGGGTCCTTAGGATACTATAACCAAGGTTATTAACAACATAGAAGGGAAATTTATCTACCAGGCTACCCTAGACTTTGAGGTCATACCAGCAGTTAACACTCCAATCCAAGCAAGATTCATAACCAGAGGTGAGATTCTCCTTAGTCTCAGAGTCTAAGAGTACAAAGAGTGGAAGAGCCCTGGAATGACCCCCTAGTCCCAACCACATGAGTCTCTTTCTCCTCTAGGTGAGCCTGCATTTCAATCACCAACAAGAAAACCAATGTTTGTCCAATTCTTGAAAATCCCTAGAACTCAAGGGATTGTGGAACTGAATGTTGTAAACTAAAAGTAAATAAATACATTTTTTAAAGAAAGAAAATCCCTAGACAGAGAAACTCAATAGCTCCCATTAGAAATGCACCTTAGTTTCCCATAATATTTCAAGACAAAATTTGAAGGCAGTTTGGGTTTGGGTTTGCTTTTTTCAATTGTCTTCCCCCTAAAGCCTAAGAAACATAGTCCAAGGGAAGTAGATTTGGAGTCAGACGCAGTGGGCTGAGATCCTGCACAGATACCCTGTGCAGTCTCGGGAAGGCATTTTACTTCTATGGGCCTTCCCCATTCCAAACATGGTGCTGTTTGTTTACAGCTACTTGGGATGGAATACAATACTCCAGTTGTAATCTGTCTCCTCTTTTACCCAGGACGAAGTGATTCTCTCAATGCAACCCAAGAATGTGTGAGCCTTTCCCGTTGCTATATCATACCGTCGCCTCATTTTGAGCTTGTAAGTGCGTCCAATGGGTCTTCATGATGAAGTGCAGATGGAATGTTAAGCATCCTGTGTTGAAACTGCCAAAGAGACTGGTCAAACACTATGAGACCTAATCTTTCCTGAGAATCCAGAGTGTCTCCCATTCTGTCTGTCTCAAGGATTCCGGGGGCATCTTCACCCATCAAGTTTGAGCTATTGGAGCGTCCAAAGGAAGGGCAGAATTTCAATCATTTAGCTTCAGAGGAATCTGTTGTTTCATTTAATACCAAGCAGGTCTGATGATCCCTTTGCTTTGCCTTCCAGGATCTGGGAACACTTAAAATATTAAAAATACCAACTTAACTTTTCCACTTGCTTATTTGCTTATTGCCACATATAATCCCATTGAAGGCAAGTCATTGGAATGGCAGTCTGCATGATATACTTGACCTCAGAAATGGATGGCCTAGAACACTGTTCAAGAAAGCCTCTAGAATGCAACCGCCTGCTTTTCTGAATGAATTTTCCCACAGCCTGATTCAAACAAATAACATCCTTCTACATCCCCATATACAACAGTTGGTCCTCGAGGGAAATTTAGACATAGAGGAAAATGAATGAAATAAAATCAGTCCAGAGGCCAGAGGAGATTAGCAAAGATTTAGCACACAGCTTGCAGGAGTTCAAATCTCTTCTGATCCGTGATGCAAAAGATTATATTTGCTGAAGATCAACCAAAACCACTGTCTTTTGCTCTCATTTTGTTTCCTGTATTTCTGCTCAACTACCTATTAGAAATACCTGTGGAAAACAGGCATTTAATTCTTTATCCAATAGCAAATGTAAATAAAGGTAAATGTTAATCACAATCTGCCATCCCCTCCCTCCTCCATACCCCATCAGACATGCACAGAATAACTCCACTTATGTCCATTCCACAGATAAAGAGTCATGCACAAAATTCAACCATGGCAAGATAAGATTCGGAAAGCTGCCTGGGCAGAGCATACGCGGAGGAGAAGGTCAGGACAAGATGCTAACTTTAGTCCACCTCATCAGTGTGTGTGGTTCTGTACTCGCTGATGTTAAGTGCTGAAGTTACAAACATTGCTCAAACACCTAATAGGTGTTGGGTGTTATACTAGGTGCTGACCTCACTTCCACCAAAGGCACCTAGTGTATGCGCAGAATCTCCTCCTGAAATGCCCTTTGGCATCTGAAATTCAATACGTCTAAAAGCCAAAGGGCGATTGTCCCATCCCAAGTCACCCTTCCTCCAAACATTGCTTTCAAGGGCACCACCGTCCTTCTCATCATCGAAGTTCAAAGCCTTAGTTAGAGTCAGCCTTGACTGCTGTCTCCCTCCTGCCCCATATCCAGCAGTGTCCAAGGCTTCACACTGCTGGTTTGTCACTGCATCTTCTTCCTGTCCTCATAGAACCAAGCCCTTTAGTTCAGGGCTCACCTGGACTATTACAAAAGCCTCCTTCTTGGTCTGCCTACAGCTAATCTCTTCCTCTCTAATCCAGCCTCCCCAAATCATGTCCTGAAGGCACAGCTCTGATACCATCACTTGCTCCCTACTGCCTCAAGGATAAAATGAAAACTGCTGAGACTACCATTCGAAGCCTTCCACAACCTGGCTCCAACAACTTTTCCAGACTTCCTTCACATGTGGGAGGAAAGAAGAAGAGGAATAAGCATTTATTAGGCACTTACTCTGTGACAAGTACTGGGGACACAGATTCAAGCAAAAAGAGAGACAGTTCCTGCCCTCCCCTCCAATGGAGGAAGAAAACACACAAAAAGGAGTTGAAAAGATGGAGGGGAAAGTGCCCAGCAGATGGGGCCTGGCTTTTTAAAAGTCCAGAAAGTCAGGAATACGGCAATGAGGAGAACAAAGGCAGGCCAGGCTGGGCCAGGCCCTGCCACAAAAGGGAGCCTCCAAGTGGATCCCACCCATGGAAGAAGGGGGGCACCTCTTGCAGAGTCTCTTCCAGGGGGAGCAGGCCACAGGGGAGCAGCCTGTTCCAGAACAAGAAGAACTGGGTTCTGAAGGAAATTCTAGAATGAGCCGACTTCCTGCACTCTGAGGTCCCTTCCAATCCTGCGGGTCTCTAATAATAACCCACTTCTGGCCATGTATTAACAGTCATCCTGAGCAGACTTTCCTTAAAATGAGAGGAGGAGAATGAATGTCAAAGTCTTCCTGGTACAAATCATTAACTATCATCAAAACCAAAAAATAATTCATAGAACCATGAAATCTCAGAGTCAGAAGGGGATGGAGCTGCTAGGTGGTAGAGCAGAAGAAACACCAGGCATGGAGTCAGGAAGGCCTGAGTTTACCTCTGGCCCCAGACACTAGCCTTGAGACCCTGGGCAAGTCACTTAACCTGTTTGCCTCAGTTTCCTCATCTGTAAAATGAGAGCTATAACACCTACCTCCCAGAGTCACTGTGGGATAAATGAGATAATAATTATAAAGCACTTAGCACAGTGTCTGGAACATAGTAAGTGTTACATATATGTTAGCTTGAAAAAATGGTGACTACAGAGGCCATTTAGTTCAGCCATTAACTGAACAAGTGATCAACAAGCCTCTTCTTGAAGACTTCCAGGGTGAGTGGCCCATTCTCTCCCCAAGTGGCACGTGCCTAGTCAAGTACCCTCTTCCCTCAGAAACACAACCCCCAACTAGCACCTGGTTATAGCCCTTTGGACCAAGGACCTTTTGGTCAGTTCTATTTCTATTTAATGCCTTCCCAGGAAGAAACTCTACAAATGAGTCTCCTTCCTGTGACAACTGGCTGCCCAGGCTGCTGGCATGCAAGTGCCACATGCTGCCATAACCCGGACTCCTCCTCAACAACAGCTCCAAGCCAGAAACCATGTTCCCAATGAGTCAGGCAGGCAGTGCAACAAAGGTCGCACCCCAGATAATGAGCATGCAGACTGTATTCTTCCAGATTATAGACTCAGCATTTACCCTTTACCATATGCCAACCACACACCCCCTGAACTATATTTATGCTTCCTCATAGCCCAGTTATCACCAAACAAGCTAAATATTCATAGGTCCAGGTCAGCCCTGGCACCCCACAAGTTAGTCACCTCTGGGCACGCCCACAAATTATCAGAGTGAGATTTGGTTTTTGTCCATTGTTCATCTCAAGTTTTCAAGAACTTTTTTTTTTCATCTCAAGTTGATAAAGGCAAGGAAATTCCAACAAGACTATCCATCAGGGCTCTGTCAATGGGAAAGCTCTATGAAAATGGGAACAGTGGGGGTGGCTAGGTGGCACAGTGAATAGAGCACTGGCCCTGGAGTCAGGAGGACCTGAGTTCAAATCCAGCCTCAGACACTTAACACTTAAACTAGCCATGTGGCCTTGGGCAAGTCACAACCCCAATTGCCCTCCAAAAAGCAAAAAAAAAAAATTTTGTCAGATTTAAAAGGGGGCGGCTAGGTGGTGCAGTGAATAGAGTACCAGCCTTGGAGTCAGGAGGACCTGAGTTCAAATTTGACCTCAGACACTTAACACTTACTAGCTGTGTGACCTTGGGCAAGTCACTTAACCCCAACTGCCCTGCCTTCCCCTCTCCAAAAAACAAACCAAAAATAAAAATGGGAACTGTGATTACTGGTATTATTATAATTAGATCCGATCAAAACATCTCCATCCAAAGACTGGAATCATGAAATCACTTATGGAAAGCTTAATAAACACAAACTGCTGACCTATAAACTTGGTGCCATCTTTTAGCTTGGGAGGATTTTTTTTAGTACAGATAGTAAGACTGCAGACGTTCCTGAAAAACATTGCCTTATCAAGTCAACAAGTCAGCAAACATTTTTTATAAGTTCCTACTATGTGAAAGACTTGTTTACAAGTTCCTACTATGTGCAACTCACTGAGATGGCAAGACTTCTAAAGGATTGCTTGGAATGGCAAACACTCTGCCCTATTCTCAGATTTTAAGTACTTATTGGCCTTTCTCTTCCTAAGACAAGGAATAGATTTAAAAAGAAGAAACAAAAAAAATAGAAAAAGGACGGACATTTGGCCTGTGGTTTCAGGCTGTCCAGTCCTCTTGATGCCGGACGAGGTAACACTCCTTGGGGGACGGAAGGAGATAAGAAAGACTTCTTGGGCAGAGTGCAGCGTCTTCAGGGGGTTTACTGACCTTACATGTGTTTTCTACAATAGCATGTGTGTTCCCAGGGAAGCCTCGGGTTTGAGACCAGGCTGCAAAGTCTTAGCAATAGAGAACACTGAATGGTTTGCTCAGTGAGGACTCTGTCACTCAGTCAGCAAAAGCCTTGACTGTGACAACATCTGACCCCACTGAATACAGTCAGTCTCATGTGACCCCAGAGGCCAAGCAGGGCTAGACTTGGTTAATACTACCAGGACACACAAGATGGGAATGTTTGAGGAAAAAGGAAAGAGTCCTGGCCCTTTCCAGTATTAAGAGGTAGCTGGTGAGGCAGTGGACAGAATGCTGGGCCTGGAGTCAGGAAGACGAGTTCAGTCCAGCTTCAGACACTATCTGGGTGACCCTGGGCTAGTCATTTAATCTCTGTTTGACTCAGTTTCCTCATCTGTAGGTTGGTAATATTAGCAGCAGCTCCTCTGTAGGGTTATTGTTAGGATCAGATAATATTTGGGGGGGAAGCAGTTAGCACAGTGCCTCAAACACAGTTAAGTGCTACACAAGTCCTTATTCTTGACCCCACCTCTGGAGTCAGAAAACCTGGGTTCAAATCCTGCTTCTGATATTTCCTACCTATGTTCTTCAGGCAAGTCACTTAACCTTTGAGTTTTATCTGCTTGAAAATAAAAGGGTGAATGTATCCAATCACCTCTCTGTCTACAATGCTATGACCTTCTGAGCCCTGCATACTGCTTGAGGCCTCCCCACTCTGCCTCTGTCAATGTCAAGGGAACTGTGGCTCAGTTTCTTGGATCTGAGACTCAGTCTGAGTCTCCCTGGACCCTGACACCCATTCCCTCTGGGTTCCTCTGACACTCTGAGTACACCATTCTCTGCACACTTTGGACTGTTCCGTGACTGGATGTTTTTGCCTAACATTAATTGTACACCTACTATGCCAGGTGGGGGGGAAGATCCTGTCCTTGTTTAAGCTCCAATTGAGTAGGGAGATGAGGCCTGCCCACAGATTTAGAAAATGATAACTCACATGGAAGAGGTCAGCAGAGCAGCATGAGAGATGCCAGGGGAGAGGGCCCACTTTTCTGCCTAGGGGTATCAGGGAAGGTTCACTGGGAGGTGACAGTCATGTGACTATGGGGAGATGGGAGAGAGAAGGAAGTCAAATACTAATTAGAATACAACTGGACCCAGGTGAGACACAGAGAGCTCTGCCCAGGTGGGACATGAAGGACTCTCTGAGAGTTTCAGGCACCTGTTCATGGGATCAAATGTTTCTACACTTAGAGCTGGAAGGAATCTCGGAGGTCACCCACCATGGGCATTTAGCTGAGTGATAGGCACACAGGTGCTTAATAAATGCTTGTTGGCTTGATTTGTATTATGAATGAGGAAACGGAGGCTGAGAGAGGTTGCATGATTATTTCATGGCCGTGCAAGTATGGATTGTAATAAACAGAGACTCAACTATAGGTGAGAGCCCAATGCCTAGGAGAGGAGTAGGGAAAGGAAATTATATTTGGTGGAGGGATGTAAAAATGGGTAAAACTGATTCTGAAAAGGTGAAAATGAACCATATGATCTGAATGACAACAGAGATTTTTTTTAGAAGCTAAAATTCCAAACTTCCCTTTTCATACTAATACTAATGGTCTTATATTAATATAGTTAATATATTAGTATAGCTAAAAGCCAACCATCCATGGTGCTGCCCTAGGCACTTTTAGAAATAAACTGGACTCCATCTCTCCCCTCGAGGTGCTTACCACATAAATTAAATCACGTATACTGATACAAGCAGATACAGAGAGGAAGAGAAAATGACAGAGTGGAATGAGAAAAGACAACAGGGAAACAGGGAAGATGAAACACTACAAAATAAAAAGCAGAGGGTGTTAGCCAACTGAGTTAGAAGTGCCAGCATCCTGGGTCATGACCTTCAAAAACATGCCCAGCCCACAAGAAAGCCTGAAAATATAAACCAACTACTGAATGATGGGTCCCTCATTCTCCCCTAGGTAGAGGAAGGAGGAAGGGAAGGAGGGAGGGAGGGAGGAAGAAAGAAAGAGAGAGAGGGAGAGAGAGAGAGAGAGAAGGAGGTATATCTTTCTGATAAGAGAACCAAATATCTGTCTCCCAAGCTATCCAAGAATGGACAATATTCTGTAATAAATCTGGTATCTCTGTGACTCACTCACAGATGAATTGGACCCTGAGAAAAGGGAGAAACCAGCCATGAAATATAGTAAATTACAGACTAATCTTCCTCATGCTGGATTTCATTCAGTTGTTTTAATGAACTTACAGTCTGGAAGGCAGAGTGAAAAAAGACTGGCAGAATACATTAACTGGTCGCATTTTAGACCATCCAATGCATCAAAGAAACCCAATTCCCTTTATAATTAAAGAACTATACTTCCCAGCTTAACTCAGCACATTGTGAGGGGGAGAAAGGGAGGAAGGAACCCATTTTCCTTTATTGCTGTTATCTTTTTTCCAGCTCCAAAGGCTGCTCATTTTCTAGAACACAGGGGGAAAAGGATGGGCTATCTGGGAGCTTAGTCACCCTCTCCTTGGCTTTCTTCCTTCAATCTGCAGTATCTGGACAGGACAAGTCATTGACTTCCAACCTGTCCAATGAAACTGCACTGGTCCTTTCCCCCCTTTTGTCTTGACCGATTGACCTTAGAGGAGAAGTATTTGAATGACTCACATGTTCTAATTCAGTTTGTAGGCAAAACCAAAAGAGACACTGGAGAAATATTGGATTAGCATGGGGTCTGGAGTTAAGGACAAGGACAGCATTTCCATGTGACCTGGGGCATCTGAGTGCAGCTGCCACATCTTAAGGGAAGGAATCACCAGTTCACCCCATCAGTGGTTTGATCCTTCTCAATCCTCTCTTTCCCCCCACCAAAGAGGGATAGAAATGGAAAATGGGCTCCCCAGATCCCTTTATAAAAGGCAAAAAGAAAAAGAATTCATACCCACTTATGGTACAGTCAATGGACAAATCACAACCTGTTCATCAGGCTGGCCTCCATATTGCCTTTAGTTGAAGCACCTCATCATAAATCCAACACAAATACTAGCCCCTAACTTGCCTCAGCCTTGGTCCAGCAGGGGATTATGCAGTGAGATGTCGCCATTCCTCTACCCCTACCTCTATAGAACCTCTTGCCATTTCAGGTTATTTCTTCTTCTGTATCAGGGTTTGCCACCACTGACATGCCAGCCCTCTCCATCCCTTTCCTGGGATATCTCAATGCACTCAGAATTACATAATTTTAGAGCCAAAGGGAACCTTAGATCAAAACATTTTAACAATAATCTCTATAACATTCCCAATTACTAGTCTTTCCACATCCTTTAGAAGATTTCTAGTGATGGGGAGCTCATTTGCCCTCAAAAGTCAATTCCATTGCTGGAAACCAATAATCATGAGGACTCTCTCTTCATAATGACCTGAAATTTGCCTCGCTGTGGCTTTTGTTCATTGCTTCTAATTCTACCATCTCATAACAAGCATTAATTAATTAATCAATCAATCGTAACAAGCATTAACAAATCCCCTTCTTCCATATTAACCCTTCCAATTTCCTTAGACAGCTATCACTTTACCTACTACGTCTACCCTCCCCCATGCATCTTCAATGGTTATCCCCTGTGCTTGGCACCCTTCCCTCCTCTCTACCTCCTGGCTTCCCTGGCTTCCTTCAAGTCCCAGTCAAAGTGTTATCTTCCAAGAAAGCCTTTGCCAATCCCCTTTAATATTGTTGTCTTCCCTCGCTGATTATCTCTAATTTGTCCTGTACGTATCCTCTTGGCGGTGTTCACGCTGTCTCACCTGACGGCGCCTGAAGGACAAGGCTTGCCCCTTGCCTTTCTTTACATTCCCAGCACTTGGCACCAAATAGGACCTCAATCATTTTTTTTACTGACTCCAGGCTAAACCTCCCTAGTTTTTGCAACTGGTCCACATGCAGTGGCCTGACTCTATGTCACCTGGTCCCTCTCATCATGCTCCACTGGACACTCTCTTATCTGTCTGCCCTTTCCCAAATGTGGTACCTACAACCATGCAAAGCTCTCCAGATGAGGTCTAAGGAGGGCAGGCTACAAAGTATGACTTTTCTCATTCTAGACACTGCTTCTATTCATGTACCCCAAAAACGCATCAGCTTTTTTTGATTGCCCTATGATGCTGACAGAGACGCATTGAGGGGTAGTGGACAGAAAGCTGGCTTCAAGTTAGGAAGGCATAGATTCAAATCCCACCTCTGACACCTAAAGACTATGTGTCCTTTGGAAAACCTCTCAGACTCTCAATGCCCCCACACATCTCTCAGAGATTATAAATTATAGAGAAGGTGGGAGACAGGGGTTTCCTCACCATTCACTGAAATCATTCCATGTACAACTGCAGGAGCAAAAAAACAAACAAAAAAAAACAATGGAGATATGGACATTCCATCTTGCTCCCACATGATTTTGATCTCCTCTGATATGTCTCTATGTTTTGAAAGGTTTTCATTCCATATAATTTGGGGACTCTGAGTATTGAGTTTGGGAACTTTTATTTGATATGTTTTTCTTAAGTTTGTGTTTATAAAAGTTATGTGTAACAGTTTAGTCAGTGGCTATGGTTTGGTTCCAGGATGATCTATTGCTCAAGGTTGTTGGGATGTTTTGAGGTCTATTTGTAATATGAGAATTTGTCATCTGCTAGTTATGAAGAGAACCAGCTTCTGGCCTATAATTCTAGCCACAAGGTCATGCCTAGCTAAGGATTTAGTAGGTACGAAGTGTTCGCAGAGTTTGCTCACTCTCCTGAATCCATCTGCACTGATCTTTAAATCCAAAATTGCTACTCTTAAGATTTTATCAGTATTCATCCCATTTTCCTCATAGTATTCTAAAGAACTCAGTTAGAAATGGTCCTAGGGCAGCCAATGGTATCCTTCCATTCCTGTCTGTTCAATGCTCTGCAGATATGAAACAGTTAAATCAAATAAGTGGGTTGTTTTTATAATTGGATAATAGTAGAGGGATAATGACAATGGAGTGAATTGAGATGGCAAAGTCCTTTGAATGACCCCAAACTTTTCCTCTGACAAAGGTCTGAAGATGAAACCACAGGTTCTTTGCATCTTCTCTAAGAACCCAGGACACTTGTTGAGCATTTAATCCTCCTGAATTCCCCTTCCTATCCTTTTAGGATTACAGAATCACAGATTTAGAGCCAAAAGAGAGCTCAGAGGCCCTCGAGCACATCTCACCCTCCTGTTTACAGATGAGGAAACTGAGATCCAAAGAAACTAAGGAATTTGCACTGGGACCCTGGGCTTCTGATGGGTGAGAGTTCCCTATATCTAACCCACCCCAGACCCACCATGCTTCTTGCCATTCCATCACCACAGGCATCCTTCCAAATCCCTCTTTTCTACCTCTACCTCTGGGAACAATGATCAAATCAACATTATCATTCCTAGAAAGAACCATCAGTCAATTACCCTATGACTTCACTCACATCCCTATAACTGGCCGGACCAATCCACCTCTCCCTCAATACCACTCCCCTCGATGTATCATCTTCCCCTTTTGGTATGTATGGTCTTTGAGGCGCTGGCACTGTCTTTTTTTTTTTAATTTGTGTCTCTACCTCCTACCATGGAGCCTGATACATAGTGAATGTGTTGAATAGGTTTTTTTTTTATTTATCCATCTACCCATCCAAGATCAATCTCAAGGAAAAGGGCAATATTTTTCACAAGGAAGAAATTTTTTTAGCACACACACACACTATTTGATAGATGCAGCATAGCAGAGTGGCTAAAGCACTGGCCAGCCGCAAAGCCAGAAAAGCCTGGGTTCAAGTCTCGCTTCTGACCCAGACTGGCTGTGTGACTCTGAGTATTTAATCTTTCAGTGCTCGAGGAAACTCTTAAGGCTACAACTTTGCAAAGAAGTTGCCAATCTGCCTCAATAGAGGGAGCTTCCTCTCCCGGGAATTCCCTATACCAATGATCCATATGTGCTGTGTGTGTGTGTGAATTTAACAAGATAATAACAAAACTCCTCTGATGGCTTGTGTTCCCTTCTACACACTTTCTTCAAAGATATTTTACTGATGTTCTTCCCTTTATAGAAATTGATCCCTTCTCATGGCCTCAGCCACCTTCCCCAACCCACTCATTCCAGGGACCCCTGACCCCATCAGGAGCAGTTCCTTCTCCAAGTTCCATCATTAACCAACTCTCCAAATCACTTGAATGGAGTCACGTCAAGCCAATTCACAAAGCTTCTGCAAAATTTTCCTGCTGTTTCTAACCACCCTCCCACACCGCAAGATTGTCAGCATCCTCTGTGGGTCCTTGGATTAGTCATCAAGCATGGGGAGGCTGACTCTGGATGACTTCAGAACTGGTAAATAAGCAAGAGGCAGGAGACTCATCAGCTATCCCAGGGAACCATCAAATCTTGGCTGGTGGGGATTGCCTTTCAAGCACATTTAGCAAAGGATAGAAGAAGTGGATTCATTCATTCATTCATTCATTCATTCATTCAACAAGCATTTATTCAGAGCCTTCTATACATAAGACAGTACTAGGGAAACAAATGAAAAATCTAAAAATTATCTGCCCTCAAGGAACTTACAGTCTACTGGAGGTACACATGTGGGGCCTTGATGAGGTGGCAGTAACAGATATTCTAGAAACTCTGACTTTTGACAGAGCATCACAAAGTTTGTCCATTGGTTTCCAAGTGACCAAGTGACCCTGCTAGACAGGACAAAGACATAGAGATGAGGGATCTGATTTCTCTTGACTGGATCCATCTCTGACTAAGAGGTCTTGTGTATAGTACTTTACTATCTATAGAAGCAAGACCCCATGGGTAGGACTTGCAGGCTTTTTAAAAATTTGATAGTATTTTATTTTTTCCAATTATATGTAATGATAATTTTCAGCATTCATTTTTGAAAGATTTTTAGTTCCAAATTTTTCTACCTCCCTCCTCCTTCTTCCCCCTCCCCAAGACAGCAAACAATTTGGTACAGGTTATACATGTGCAATCACAAAAAACATACTTCCACATTAAGGTCTCAACAGTCTTGAATGCAAGTCCTCACCCTGAAGATTTTGCCTAAAATTAGCTTAATCATAACATCATCTGGGCATCTAAACTACCAACAATCTTCTTGAGAGTCCCTATTCTCCTTCCACCCCAGATAATTGAGAAATGACAATCCTATTATGTGACTAGAGAAATGACAAGGAAAGGGTGATGTGTGTGCCAAATTTAGAGAGGTACTCTCCTGTGGATAGAATGGAGTCATCAGGAAGACCCAAGTTCAAATAAGGTCTCAGACAAGCTATATGACCATGGACAAGTCACTTAACCTCTTGTCTGCCTCAGTTTCCTCAGTTGTAAATTGAGGATAATAATAGCACCTACCTCCCAGGGTTGTTTGTGAGAATCAAATGAGTCAATATATATAAAGAGCTTTGCAAACTTTAAAGTGCCATATTTCTTAGTATTAATTACTACTATAACTACTACTACTACTACTACTACTACTACTACTACTACTACTATTACTACTACTACCACCAGACTGAGTGTACCAGGGATCACAGAGATCATAGAATGAGATCTTGAGCTCATCCTCTTCATCATTTTTATTAGTAATCCTGATGATGACCTGGAAAACAACTACATTTTTCAGGAATAAGAGGGAGAGCTAACAATTTACATGACAAAATCATGATCTGAAAAGACTCTAACAGAATATAATGAGGGGTCACACCTAGTAAGATGAAGTTAAAATAGCATAAATGAAAAGTTTCTCACTTGGGTTTAAGAAATCAACTTCACAGGGTGGCCAGGTAGCACAGTGAGTAAGAGCACCGGCCCCAGAGTTGGGATAACCTGGGATCGAATCCAGGCTCAGACACTTAGCACTCACCCAGAAATACCTGGGCGTGTAACCCTGATCAAGTTACTTAACCCCAATTGCTTAAAAAAAAAAAGAAAAGAAAAAAAATAAACTTCACCAGGGTCAGATTGGGTGAGTCTGGTCAGAGAACAGCACCCAAAATCCAGAGTCAAGAGTGACATGGCACCTACAAAAGCTAATTTGATCAAAGATTGGCTTATTTGAATCACAGTAATAAGGACAAGGGAGGTGAAAGCTACAGAATCACGGAATCCCAGAGTCAGATTAGACATGACAGACCCACCAGTTCCAACCCATACAGAAAAAGAATTCCCTTTGCAATGTCGCAATCTGTCATCATGTAGTCTCATTTTGGACACTTCCGGGGATGAGGATATAACTACCCAGTCACCCCTTCCAACTTTTTAGATTGCTTGGCTTGTGAGAACTTAAAAGGTGCATCAAGGCTAGCTCCACCACCTGGCAGTTTCCACCCATCTAATTCTGCCCCTGAAATGAAAGCAACATAAGACTGAAAACTCTTTAACAAGACAGCCCTTCAAATACCTGAAGGCAGTTCTCCAGTTCCTTGCTGTGGTTTCCTTCCCTTCTCCAGCCTGACAGCCCTAGATCCTTCCACCCAATCTGAGATGGCATGGCTTGTGATCCGCTGCCCATTGTAGCTGCCCTCTTCTGGCTGGGCTCCAGTTTATCAAAGTGGCTTCCAGAACTATAACTAGTAACACCAGATACAACCTGGGTAGGATAAAGCACAGGGAGATCAGCATCTCCTTCAGTTCGGACACTAGGCATGCCTCCAAACAATCTGAGGTCACATTTGTTTTGGTGGCTGCCATCTCACAATGCTGGCTTATCCTGGACTCTCAGGCACTTTAGAGCCCACAATTCTTTCCATGCAGCAGTTTTATTACTAGTCCTGAATGTTGTGTGCAGTGAATTCAGAGTCTCCTCAAAAGATATTCTTCCTCACACATCTAGACTACTGCTCTGTATGTCCTACATTAGGTGTCCAAAGAAAGACAGAAAGCTTAAATAAGACCCATTCCTAGCCTTCCTTAACTTACAGTCCAGGAGAGAAAAATCAGAAATGTGGGGAAAAGCAATAGATATCTCTGAGCATTGGAAAGCACTGTGAGATAGGAGGTTGCTTCGGACTGAAGATGAATCAGGGAAGGCTTTCTAGAAGAGGTGAACTTGGAGTTTGGTTTTAAAGGAGGAAGAGAAAATCAGCAGATGAAAAGTAGGAGGAAGGGCATTCCTCGCATCAGCATTAACATCAGCATGAGCAAAGGCTAGGAGGTAGAAGGGCAAATGAAATATTTGGGGGAACAGAGGATAGAAGAGTTTGGTTAGAACATTGAATGCATGAAGGGGAGTGATATCAAATAAAGCTGGAAATGTACAATGATGCCAGATGGTGGAGGTCCTTGAATTCCAGACAAGGGAGCCTGAAATGTCACCCTGGGCAATAGACAGTCACTGAAGACATTAGAATAAATGAGTATTTCAGAAGGATCTAGGCATAAGAAAAAGCATCCTGATGGCAGCATGAGGGATGGATTAATAGAAGACAGAAATGGGAAGATGTCCAAGGAAGTTTGTTCAATGGTGAGTGGTGATGACATCACATATGTTCTTGAATCTTGGATTCCACTATCTTGAGCAAATTACTGCAATGCTCTGATCCTTAGTTGTTTTATATAAAAAATGAAGAGATGGGACAAGGCAGATTCTAAGGGCTCTCCCAGGTCCAGGCCTGACCCTCAGTATGATGATACTCAAGAGAAAAGGATGGATGAGAAGGGAGCTGCCATTCCAGAGACAGTGTTGACAGAAATGAGAGTTAGCTGGACATAAAATGTTTGGGAGATGGAAGTGCCCAAAACAATACCAATATTGCAGGCTAGGAAAATGGGTAAATGGTGCCAGAGATGGCAATAGTAAAATCAGAGGTGAAAGACAACATGAAAGCTCAGATGGTGAAATGCCAAATATGAGGTCCTACTCAGACATATGGCTGTATATGTGAGCCTGGAATCCAGATAGAGATCTGCAGGGTTGGAACTGTGAGTGGATGAGATAACCAAGGAGGAAAGAATAGACCCAGAAAAGAAGAAGGCCCAGGTCAGATCTTGGTATCTCCTCCCAGAACCTAGACCAGGGGCTCTGGACAAAGTACACACTCAAATAATTCTAAAAGAAAGAAAAGAAGAAAAGGAAAGGAAAGGGGAAAGCACAGGGGAAAAGGACAGGGGACAGGACAGGACAGGGAAAGGGAAAGGGAAAAGGAAAAGGAAAGAAGGGAAGGGAAGGGGAGGCAACAGAAAGAAAAAGGTAACTGCTTAAACATACAGGACCTTAGTATGCCTCAACCAGGAAGCCTTATATGTATCTTTTTTTTTAAGATTTTGCTTTTTGCTTTTTGGAAGAGGGAAGGTAGGGCAATTGGGGTTAAGTGACTTGGCCAAGGTCACATGGCTAGTTGTGTGTTAAATGTCTGAGGCAGAATTTGAACTCAGGTCCTCCTGACTCCAGGACCACTGCTCTATTCACTGAGCAACCCAGCCGCCCCAACCTTGTATGTTTCTTCTACCCAGGACTGGCTTCACAAAAACCTTAAGGTTTTTCAAGCCAGCCCCTTCTTTTGGGCAATAGTTTGTTTGTTTGTTTGTTTTTCATCTATACCCAACTCTTAAGGACTGTTGCTCCATATAGATGGCCTGTTTCACCCTACAGTTTAGTGGAGGCTGAGTATTTATATTTCATTCTTAGAGCACATAACCCTGCCACGGGCTGCCCTGTGTTTAGAGCTCTGTGGGAAATCTGCCTTCTGAATTCAGCTCGCACATGCCTCATTGAAGCCCATTCCTTTTTCTCTTGATGTCTCCCTCCCAGCAACAACCAGGCAAGCTGCTGATTAGCCTGAGGCCCCTGGGCAGCACCTTCCTCATCCGGCCATAGCATCCTGGCGGCATTCCAGCCAATCCTCTAAGAAAATTAGATCCTGAGAAATTAATCTCCGGAACAAGTGGAACGAGACACTGGTGGAGGCCAGCCCTTGAAAAGAGCTCTCATGGCCAAGCCCCTAATGATCATGAAATACACAGACATGCAAAGGAGCTGCGGTTTCATCAATATGAGACACCCCTGGTGCAAGAACTCCTCTCACCAACCCAGACTGAAACCTTGAACGATTAGGGATACATCTTGGGGACTTAGGGGTTGGAGATACCTTAGAGATCATAGAATCATAACTCTGGAATTGGAAGGGACCTTAGGGGCCACCTTCATTTTACAGATGAGGAAACTGAGGCCCAGGAAGATTCAATAATTTCCCCAAAGGGGAGTAAGAGACAGAAGGCAGATTTGACTGACTCCAAAGCCGAGTGTTTTTTCCCCCTGTACTGTTCTTCCTCCGAAGTTTAGTGAATAAATAAAAGTCGAAGATTCTAAAGGCTTTGCCCCAGTCACACAACTAATAAGCTTGAGAAATGGGATTCAAACGCAGGTGTTCAGGCCTTCTAGCCTGGTTCTCTACTTTACCAGAATGCCCCAATAATTCAACAGAACCCTGCACCTTAGATTTAGAAGCTGCATGACATCGGAGATAGATGGTGGATCTCTGAGTCAGGAGGACTTGTGTTCAAGCCCTGCCTCTGACACAGATTGGTCACATGACCCTAGGCAAGTCAGCCTCAGTCACCAAACTCTAGGCTGGAGATGAGTTCTTGATTTGCATTGGGGATTTTTTGTTCTTGTTCAGTTGTTTGCAGTCATATCCAATTCCTTGTGACCCCTTCTGGTGTTTTCTTGGCAAAGATACTGAAGTGATTTACCATTTCCTTCTGCAGTTCATTTTACAGATGAGGAAACTGAGGCAAATGGGGCTAGAAAGATTGTAAGATTGAAGATTTTGAAGAAATCCAGAAGAGATGTTATCTAGTCTAATTTCCCACTTCTACTCTTGGAGACTACTAAGTTGTCCACAGCCGTGCACCTCGCTGCTCTCACTCATGATGTCAGCAGTTTTTATTTGGATAGGATGCTGTTTACAGACTCGTGATAGAACCAGAAGTTCTACACAGACTGACAGAGCCACTCCCTATCTGGTCCCTTTCTCCTTGGCATGAAAAGAAAACCAGCTCCTGTTCAACTCCCAGGATGGATACGTAGGCTTTTAAAAATGGTTTATTTTCTGAACGAGAGACTGATTTGGGGAAAAATCTCTTTCTATTCAGAATCATTATGGTAAGTGGGTAGCAATTCAGATTTGGAGATGGCGCATCTGTCAAATCCTCAAATCTTGCCTTGAAACAGTTTCCTTAATACAGAAGAAGCATTGGGGGTGGGGAGGGGACACAGAGAGAGGGGCACACAAAAGCAGATGGCAAAAGAGCTCATTCATCCTCAGAAGGACAAAGGACTAGCCAGAGCATGACATGACAGAGCTCAAAGTTACAGCCTCTTCATGGGAAGGCTGTGGAGTCAATCTGTTCACTAGCAAGGAAAGTGCCCTGGGTTTGGAATCAGAAATCCTGAGTCTACCTGTAAGACCTTGGGGCAGCACTAGCCTCTCTGGACCTCAGTTTCCTTAGCAGTAAAATGATTCCAGATGGCCTCTGAGGCCCCTTCTAGTTCTCCATGCTATGAGGATGATCAGGATATGATGACCTATCAGAATCTTTGCTAGTGAACAGATTGACTCCTTATGGAAGGAGAAGGGCCTATAAACAGAGGAATAGTGTGTGAATCTTGTCCTTTGCTGATCTTAATCTGCCAAATAACGAATTTCTGAGTTCAGTAAGTTGAACTTGCATCCCCAGCACCTAGAGCATAATCTGTCATTGTTCAGTCATGACAGACTCTTTGTGATCCTGTGGATCATAGCACACCAATATGGCCCATGGAGTTTTCTTGGCAAAGATACTGGAGTTTGACATTTCCTTCTCTAGTGAACTAAGGTAAACAGAGGTTAAGTGGTTTGCCCAGGGTCACACAGCTGATAAGTGTCCAAGGTCTTCCTGATTCCAGGCTGGAGCTCTCTCCACTGGGCCACCTAGCTGCTTTTAGCACATGAAAAGAGCTTAAACAATTCATACTGATTGACTGGGGGATTATTGATTGAAATAATCTATTCCTCTATTTTCAGACAGCACTCCATCTAAATCAGCCTGAATTAGTAGAGATCTCTCTGGTTGGCCTCTGTTTGCTTATGCCAGAATTAGGGGAAGGCAAGAATAGGCTAGCCATCAAGTAAAGAAAGCTCGATAGAGGTTGTCAAACATCACAAGAAAAGGCAGGAGGTCTACCCTAAATAAATGAAGTCTCACTCACAAGTAATTAGCAACTGAGCCCTCAGCACATGGACCAGATGTGGCTGGCAGTTGGCCAGAGCATTTATCCATGAGGGTGAGCCAACAGTTACCCCCCAAAAAAAGACAAAGGACTGGAGATCTGGCTTCAAGAAAGGATAGAAGGCAATGAAGATTTGGCAGTGATCGGCAAAGAATAGGGAATGTTTGTGAAATACAGATAACTCCTAATGGAAGATAAGAATGCCAGTCATAACCTAGCATGCACCTTGGATTGACAGAACAGATTTCAAAGTATTTAGACAGTGAATGGGTAGGTAGACTCTAATGACCTAATATTCTATGAGGGAATTTGATCCAAGAAGAGTGAGGAGTATCCAAACAAAAGTAATTCTGATGAGGAAGAATAAATGTCATACAAAGAGACCAATGTGTCTGCACAGGGGATTCAAAGACCAATGAAAAATTTAAATATATAGAAGATGGAAACAGGGAAAAGTAACTGAGAATGAACAAAAAGGAAGAACCCAAAACCCTAAGGATGGCTGGCTTCCAAAGTTCTCAGGGCCAGAACAAATGGAAGACGTGAATTAAAGCTACTATGAAAAAACAGGGTAGGGTTATTATTTTGGGAAGTAGAGGTGGACCAAAGAGGTCGGGACTGGGGATTATGACAATGGATAACAGGGAAAAGGCTGAACTATCTTGCTTGTTTTCTCTTGCAATGACAAAGATCCTTGAACTGGGAAGAATGGGACAAGACTTTAACAGACAGTCAAAAATGAAGTGAAGAGATTGGAAAGGAACACTAAGCTGTCCTCAATGAATTCAAGTCATGCAGCCCAGATAAACCATACTGTAAAGTATTAAAAGAACCAAAAGACACAATTACTGTGCTGCTCTCCAAAATCTTTCAGAGATAGTCAAAAATGGGAATGTAGCAACAGGACTGGTGAAGGGCAAAGACAGTACTGGTTTTCAAAGAAAGAAAATTAGTATAACCTTCATCCTCTGAGTAAGCAAGCTTTCTTCCTCTTCCTGGTTAAAATCCCAGGGCATGTTATTAAAGGGATGATTTTTATTGCTGAAGACAGAGGCAGGATGGTTTAGTTGTGGAGAGAGCACTTAC